>NW_005370538.1:1152437-1164839 GCF_000412655.1 Myotis brandtii
CAGCTCTTAGCTCCCCCCTGGGTTTCCGATCACTGTCAGTGGCAGGGGGCTTCTTCCGTGCTTTCCCTTTCGCCTCCCTGCATTGTGTCTACATATGCAAATTAACCGCCATCTTTGTTGGCGGTTAACCACCATCTTGGCTGGCAGTTAATTTGCATATAGCCCTGATTAGCCAATGGGAAGGGTAGCGGTCGTACACTAATTACCATGTTTCTCTTTTATTAGATAGGATTTACTACATTTCCTGTACTGTACTCTACATCCCATGACTATTTGTAACTACCAAATTGTACTTCTTTTTTAAATGCTTATTTCTTTTCATTACAGTTTACATTCAACATTATTCTGTATTAGTTTCAGATGTACAGCATAATGGTTAAAAAGTCATGTACTTTTTAGAGTGGTCCCCCAGTGTTTGAAGTACTACCTGAACTCATACATATGGTAGTTATCACAATATCATTGACTATATCTCCCTATGCTGTAATCTACATTTCTGTGACTATTCTGTAACTACCAGTTTGTACTATATCACCCTTGATCACCCTGCCTCCAATCCCTCTTCTCTCAGGCAAATGGCAGTCTGTTCTCTGTATCTATTCATCTGTTTCTATTTTATTTATTTGTTTATTTTGTTCATTAGATTCTACATATAAGTGAGATCACATGGTGTTTGCCTTTCTCTAACTGACTTATTTTACTGAGCATAATATCCTCTAGGTCCACCCATGCTGTCACAAATAGCAATATTTCATTCTTTATTATGGCTGAGTAATATCCCATTGTATATATGTACCACACTTTGTTATCCACTCATCTATTGATAGGCACTTGGGTTACTTTGGGGAAGCCTATTCTTTTGAAGATCCAGCTTACCTTTTGAAATGACTAGCAAGTTCCTATCTACTTATATCTGTGATTTCTAGGATTACTGCCATATAAATTTGGCCCATAAAGTGAACGCTCTTTCTAGTTTGAAATTCTGCATTCTTAAAGTAAGAAACTGCTAAAAAATATTTTAAAATTTATAAAATAAGGTCAGTCTTTTTAAAAATATATTTTTATTGATTTCAGAGAGGAAGGGAAAGGGAGAGAGAGAGAGAAACATCAATGATGAGAGAGAATCATTGAACAGCTGTCTCCTGCATACCCCTCATTGAGCCTGCAACCCCGGGCATGTGCCCTGACTGGGAATTGAACCATGACCTTCTGGTTCATAGGTCGACCCTCAACCACTGAGCCACGTCGGCCGGGCAAAAATAAGGTCAGTCTTTTTTTTTTTCTTTTTTTTTTCTTTTTTTTTTTTTCAAGTTGAGACAAGGGTCAGTCTTGATGTTATCTTTTCATCTGAGTAGCACAAGTAAACAATTAAAAACTGACAGCAATATGCAACACTGGCACATATATACAGTTTCAAAAAATATGATAAAAGTACATTTTCATCACTCACTCAGGAAGACTCCAATGGTGATTCCCAAAGGTGTGTGTGTGTGTGTGTGTGTGTTTTCCAGACCTGGAAGAGGGAGTTTTTAAGAACTTGAGAAAAACACATTTCAGTCCAAATAATCAATTCAATGGCAGCTTCTGCCATTTTGCAGATTCATATAGTTTACTGCTTTTCACACTGAGCTTTGATACAACAGCATGAACACTTAGCCCTTGGATCAGCCAAGAATGCACTTTTAGATTTGTACCATTCAGCATTTTTTTCATTTATCAAATATGTACCATGTCCACTATCAATGACCTCAAAATCTAATATAAGAGAAAACACACAGCTGAAAGCATATAACCTGCTAAGTACAGTGATCAAGGTAAGAGCATGAAGGAAGAGCAAATACCTACCCTGGCTAAGTCATATTCTCTCTTCCAGAGTCCTACCATTTCACTGTATCTCAGCTGACCATTCAATGTATAGATTCTTCCCAGCCCGATTATATGGCTAACATTTAGATTTCATTTCTATTGTGCTTACTGTATGATAAATATTTTACATGCAGTATCTTATGTAATCCTCACAAACACCATATGAGGTACATACAAATTATATTTCATGGGTGTAGAGAAGATGAATAAGTTACCCAAGAATTCCAGCCCACCTTGGCCTAACTCCAGAACTCTGGCTTATTGTATCTCACAATGCTGACTCTCCAATTTTAAAAAGGAAAGTGACTAACTGGGTTAAAAACTACAGAGGAGTTGACCAGAGTAAGAAGGGGTCTTTGGATTTCATCATTAGGAAATCATATTTGTGCCCACTGTACTAGTGTCCTAGGGCTGCCATATCAAAGTACCACAAACCGGAGGTCTTAAATAATCATCTCCCAGTTCCCGAGGCTAGGTGTCTGAGATCAAGGTATTAGGAGGGTTGGTTCTTTCTCAGGTCTATGAGGGAGAATTTTTTCTATGTCCCTTTCCAAGCTTCTGGTATCCTTAGGCTTTCATTGGCTTGTAGATGGCCGTCTTCTCCCTGTGTCTCTTAGCATTGTCTTCCTTCTGTGTGTGCCAGTCTCTGTGTCCAAATTTCCCCTTTTTTAAGGACACCAGTTATATTGGATTAAGGCCCACCTTAATGATGTAATTTTGATAATCTTTATGAAGATTCTGTTTCCAAATTAGGTCACATTCTGAGATATGGAGTTAGGAATTCAACATACTTATTTTGGGGGGTCACAATTCAACCCATAGCACACACTGAATGAGCACTTTTAGCTCAGTAGTAACTACAGAATGTAAGTAAGGAACACAGACTGTGATGTAAGATCACAGGAATTGGATGGGAGCTAGGGGAGGCTTGAGAACATTTTCCAGGTTAGAGAAAAACTCCAAGAAAATAAGAGTACTTCAAGAACTGCGGAGAGAAGATAACTGATGGAGCAGAGTCTGGCAGGAAATAGAAGGGGATGTGGATCCTCAGAAAGTATGTAGGATGCCACTTCTGAAACAAAGGAGGAGGGGAGAGATTTAAACAACTGATATTTATATGCATTTGTGGAGACATCTGCATCACCTCAGCCCCAATATCCCCAGATTCTCCAGAAGCCTGCCTCATATTTCTTCAATAACTTACACTTATAGTTTTATAACTTTATAACCATTTGATTTGCAGCTCCATAATTGTCAGGTATTGCTTACCACTTGATAAAAAGTATCACAGGAACTTTCACATAGTCATTTCTAGAAAAAGTGTTTGAGTGAAGAAATGAATGTATAAATATAAAGAGAAGGTGTCATTACATAAAATAATCAGGTCTTGTAGCACACTGATCTGCATGGGTGAGGATGAGCAGTGAAGCAAAGGCTTGTAGACAAAGGCAGGGAGAAAGTACTAAGCAAGGGTATCAACAAGGCACATGCCTCTGCCAAGACACATGATGGAAAACATCCCTCCATTCACAGCTTCTCATACGCTAGTAACAGGACACTAGAAACAACTGTGAAATCTGTCACCGTCATTTCCTACTAAGGTGAGCAGCGGGTATGTGTGGACCTGAAAACCTCATCATACAACAAGCAGTTTGAAATAAAAGGATGCTTATTTCCTAAAATGTCAGTATTTTAACCCAGTTGTCAAAATCTGAAACTACTGGATAAGGGGCAAGTCTTACAAATTGGTGCAAGGTGGGTATTTTTGAAAATGGTTTGGCCTAACTCCAGAGCTCTGGTTTATTGTATCTCACCATCCCGACTCTCCCATTTTAAAAAGGAAAGTGACTAATAGGGTTAAAAAGTGCAGAGGGGATGACCAGAGTGAGTAAGAAGGGGTCTTTGGGTTTTGTCATTAGGAAGTCATATTTGTGCCCATTGTACTAGTTTCCTAGGGCTTCCATAACAAAGCACCACAAACTGGGGGGCTTAAACAACAGAAATGTATTGTCTCCCAGTTCTGGAGGCATGGTAATGGGTCATACAGCAGAGTGCCAGTGATTCTAGCAGTGTTTCATGGAGTTGGTCCTAGTGTGCTGACCTGGGACTTGGTAAAGCATGTTGATTTCAGCAAGTTAAAAAAAGATCATTAGGGAAAGTTGAAATATTTTCCCCTGGATCTTTGAGCAAATCAGTGCAAGGGTACAGAGTGTGACCAGAGGGGCCCCTGTGTGACCAGCTTGTCTCCTAATTATGAACATTGGCCATAAGAACATAGCTCAATCAGTGTCATTACAATAAATTCAATTAAAAAAGAAAATAAAAGAGCATAGCTCAGAAGGCAAGCATGACAGCATTATAAGTATTTTTCTCTCCCTTCCCAATTTCTCTTAGACTCATACACACTGTATATATTTATAGAAAGATTTTATATACAGCTTACCTGCCTAAGAGCACAATTCATTCCTTATAAAACATGATATCTTATAATTGAGCACATCCTCCATACTCTTTATTCTCTAGTTTGACAATTCTCTTTTGAAATAAAACGTTCTCAAAATCAGTTCCATGTGTATGTGTTTGTGTGTGTGTATGTATCATAACCAAGAGAACATTTTAGCAACGGGGGACTAAACTTGATAAGCCTAACCCAAAAAGAAAATAAAGGTTTCAGAAAACCTGACAGGTTCGAACATTAAGCCCTTTCCCTTCAATGTATGACTCAAAGAACGTAGTTTTTGAGCATTTATATCAAATTACAAAAAAATTATTATGTAGTCCAACTGCTATACTGCCTGTATATAATTCAAATATTTCCTTTTCATAGTAGGGTGCACATTAACAAACAAACCACAGAAACAATGCCTGTGGAGTAAGGTAATCAGACGATTTACTGCTTTTCTGTCTTTTTGCCCTTCTCTCTTCTCCTTTTGGGAACTAAGAGGCAATTTCCATTGTTTCTATGCATTCTGGTTAACCATGGAAGAATGCTGAATTGCTGAAGTGAAGTCCAACTGTTGCTCATTCATGCCAATTAAAGGGGTCTGGCCGAAACCGGTTTGGCTCAGTGGATAGAGCGTCGGCCTGCGGACTGAAGGGTCCCGGGTTCGATTCCGGTCAAGGGCATGTACCTGGGTTGCGGGCACATCCCCAGTGGGAGGTGTGCAGGAGGCAGCTGATTGATGTTTCTCTCTCATCGATGTTTCTGGCTCTCTGTCTCTCTCCCTTCCTCTCTGTAAAAAATCAATAAAATATATTTTAAAAAAATAAATAAATAAAGGGGTCTGTGCTTAAATCTGCTCCAGGCCATCTTTCAGAAATGCGTTTTTCTGACCAAAATTCTCAGATGGGGAAAAGCACTGAAAATTAATTAGTACTATTCCTAGGTACCACTGAGGATGCTGCAGTGCCACTGTGCTTTAGGAAAGCTCACCTGGGACTTGAAGGTATGTTTAGAAATTGTACCAGCTCACTAATTTTATAAATTGATTCTTACAAATGACAGATTCTAGCAGACAAGTTCAGGGAAGGTAAAAGTCAAAGAACAAAGAACCAACAGTTGGGCTGAACTTTTAACTCATAATACACATGGCCTTGACCTTCTGCTTCAGAAGAGATTTGTACAGCAAGAATGGCTCTTCAAACAAACAAGGATATGAAATCAGCCTCCAAGCTGTCACTGGTAACATGAAATTTAATGGTGACAGAGGGCATAAATAGTTTTTGGGTCCTCTTTTATGTGACCTAATGTTGAATGTGAGAATAAATGATGTCAAATTTTCAAATGGTTGATCTCTTTTGGCACATCTCTATCCTACCACACCCTACCCCCCAAATTAGAAAAAAAAAGAAATTGGCAATGCACTAAATTGACCTGTCATGATGATGGAGTGCAACAATGTCTTAATTATAACACACTACATTCACTAGAACAAAAAATGGTTCTATTATAATATTTGCTTTCACACATCTGTCACTGCCCAATATCTTTGCCATCTTGCAACAAAATTATGAGGAAATTATCTACCACCAAATTTCAAAAAGAGTGAGGAGTCCCCTTATACACTATCAACTCTGAAGCCCCACTCCCAAACCAATGGAGAGTGCAAGTCTAACAGGGTTGGGACTCCTGGAAACAAATTTTGTTCTGCATTTACTGTGTCAGTCATAAATTTGGGGTTTCTCAGATCACCACACTGGCATCTCTATTTTAGTCATCTCTTAGCTCTTCCCCATCTCTCTGACCTTTAAATGTTAGAGGGCCCCAGGGCCCAGTCCTCAAACATCTTCTCTTATCTATTCTTACTCCCTTGGTGAGCTCATTTTTCTCATGTCTTTACATTTAAATTTCATCTGTATGCAGACAAATTACACACACACACAGGATAGGGCAAAAATAGGTTTACAGTTGTTCATGTGGAAAATAATACAATAAACAAATAATACAATAATAAACACTGTTTCGCATACTCACAACTGTAAACCTACCATATATATCTTCTAAAACCCAGCTGTGCATATCCTTAGTAGCTTCACTTGAATATTTAATAGGCATCTCAAATTTAACATGTCCAAAACCCAGACTTTTCTCCTAAAACCCACTCCTCTTCAATTTTTCCCATCTAATTCCTAACAAACTCATCCTTCCTGTTGTTTGGGCAGAATCCTTAGAGTCATCCTGATTTCTCACACCCACACCCCATCTATAAGAAAATCCCATTAGTAATACCTTCAGAATACATCTAGAATCCTATTACTCTTACCTCCCTGGTCAAGCCGCCATCATTTCTGCCCTAGATTGCTGCAACAGCTTCCTCACTGGTCTGCTTCTGCCCTGGATTCTTTAAACCTGTTTTCAGGCAGTGTGATCCAGTTAACACATGTCATCATATCACTTCCCTGTGCAAATCCTTCTACTGGCTTCAAACTTTTACAAGTCCTTGCACTGGATTACAAGACCCTCCATGATCTGCTCCTCTGTGTGATCTATGACATTGTTTCCTACTATGTTCTGCCTCCCATACTTAGCTCCAAACACCTGGCATTTCACAGACCTAGCTACACATAGATCTATCTCAGGGTCCTTGAACTTGACATTCTCCCTCTGCCTGGACTGTTCTCTTCCCCAGATATCTGCATGCATTATTACTTGCCAACCAACTCCAAATGGCACCCTTTCCCATACACCACAAGTGTACTTCCTGCCCCCCTACATTCTTTTGTTTTACTCCACAGCACTTACTACCAACATACCATACATTTTATTTATTGTTTAATTCTGTCTCTCCTTACATTTGAATGTATATTGTATGAGGTGAGAGATTTATTCTTGTCTTCTTCTCTGCTTTATACTTAGGATCTAGAACAGTACCTTGCACATATTGGGTGCTCAATAAATATTATCCTATCTAATAATAGACAAACATGGTAATTGACCATACCTTCGCTACGCCTCCCATTGGCTAATCAGCAAGATATGCAAATTAACCACCAACAAAGATGGCAGTTAATTTGCATACGTAGGCATGAAGCGGCGGAGGGAAGACTGAAGGCGGCTCTGGCCAGAGCAGCGAAGGCTTGAAGGGGGCTCCGGCTGGAGCAGCGAAGGGAAGATCTATTGCACGAATCTTTTCATGCAACAGGCCTCTAATATATATATATATGTGTGTGTGTATTTATAACTGGTTACATATTGGCTTCATAATTAGGCATCACCAGTAGTAGTTGGCACAGTTTGTCAGATAACCTTGGAGTCAAGTACTGTTTCAAGGCATTTTATCTCCATGTTGTTTTCTTAAATAAGCAGTCATAAGAAACCATATGTACAGACGACCAGAGCTCCCTGTCTTTCTATCTCCTGGAGTGGAACTGGGGTCCAAGGGAGACAGGGTCAATGTGTGTGGCTTCTGGACTCTGAGGCCTGCCTCTTATGTGCAGGAGTGTAACCTCCGAGACAGCCATTGGTCTGCTGCTTCGATAGCCTTCCATTCAGGATGTGCTGGATATGCTGAACAATGAGGTTGATAGCCACTAGATTATCTACACCTTGAGGAATTATCACGTCTGTGTATTTCTTTGTAGGCAAGCAGAATTCCTCAAAGGCAGGTTTGACAAAAGTAAGGTACTGGGATAAAATCTGTTCCAGGTCCCTCCCTCTTTCACTTATGTCTCTTAATACTCTGCGGGAGAGCCTAGCGTCTGCATCAGTGTGCACAAAGATCTTTATCTGGAACAGGTCTCGCAACTCTTCAGAGTAAAATGACAAAATGCATTCAAAGAGGACCACATCTGCGAGGTAGATGGTGACCATCTCCTCCTTTCGGTAATGGGAGTCAAAGACGTACACGGGAATCTGCACGGTTTTCCCTTCAGTAATTTCTTTGAGAGTTTTGAGTATGAGTTTATTGTCAAAAGCATCCGGGTGGTCAAAATTGAACTGACCATTCAGGGCTTTGACCTTCTGCTCCAAAGTGAGGACCCGGTAGAAGCTGTCCTGGCTCAAGATGACCACCTGCTTCTGGTGGTAGTCCACCTCGTTCTGCCCCAAGAGCTGCACAATCTTTCCACAAACAGAGGACTTGCCACTAGCCGTGCCCCCACTGATACCAATCAGGAAAGGCTTGAAGACAAAGCCATTGGACTGCTGGTGGTTCTGTGGGGTCTGTTTGCTGTCCACCACCATGGCTTATGCTGCCCCTCCTCCATGGCTGGCGCTTGCTGACGCATGTGCCCTCGAATGCACATGTCCTTGGACGCATGTGTCCTCGCTAAATATTATTTGAATAAATTAAAATTCCAAGGCAACTAGTTAATTCAGGAAAATAAGATAAATATATTAAAGTAGATAGATACTGAATAAAATGTTCATTCCAGCCAATTATTTGTGGAGTGTATATGTATATGCATCTGTATACATACGTATATATGTATATGTGTGTGTATACACATACACACGCACATACACATTATATATATGGAGAGAGAGACAGACAGAGGAACAGAGACAAAGAGAGAAAGAGACAGAACCCACATCAGTTAGCAATGAAACGAGACAGAAATGGGAATGAGGTGGCTAAGCAGAGATGCTCCCATCCCCTGGGGCTCCACCAAAGGCAAGGCCAATTTTATGGGCCTAATGCTTTATAAAAATAACTTGCAAAGTTATGAGGAAGTATTATTGAGAATTCAATAAGCCATACAAAAAAGGCAGATTCATTCAACCCCAGGCTAATTTTTTTTTTCATTTTGTTCATAAAATGGCTATAATTAGTTATAGATATAAACAAAATTACCAAGTCTGATTATTTTTTATCTGAAAGTTTATCATCAATAGAAAAAAACATACTAGACTCAGTAGAAGGAAAATGATAGATGCTACAGGAAGAAAATGTGGTTTACTACAAATTAATAATCATGTTTGTTCTTTCTACTGTAAAGCCTTGCCACTCATTTCTGTCATTTGAGTAGGAAAGCTATCTTTGAAAAACAAAATTTTTAATTCAGGCACTTCATCTTAACCTGCATTTTTTTATCACTTGAAAGTTTTCTTCACAGGCATATTTTACTGTGACAGGATTTCTTAGATGAAAGCAGAGTTCAAGGTAGGTTACTATATATGTCTAATTAAATATTTGAGAAAGTTGGTCTTTTGATCCAGCAAGAATTCAAAAATTTACTTACTATTTTTTTCTAGTAAAATTGAAATGTGATGGTCTAAGCAGCAGAACAAAGAATAACTAAGCTGGTCTGAACATAAACTCAGCTTCTGGTATAAAAGAATGGGATGAAGGCAAGAACACTTTCCAGGACTTAAGAGTCTTGGTTTCCATACCTATAAGGCAACTCTTTTTTCTTGCCTATCTCAAAGGGTTGCTGTGAGACCCAAATATGAAAATGAAGGGGAATAGGCTCTGTCAATTTAAAAATTCTATCCACATATAAGCCAAGGTCCTGGGAGAACTAGAACAATCTTGCTTCTACTTGATTCACAAGATGAGCAAATGGAATTATAAAAATGTAGAAAATTTTGGCTCCCAAAGAAAATGAAATGCTTTAAAAAGCAAAAGTTATGTTGATTAACTCAAAAATTCCTTTTATGTTTCATCTGCTATGATGTATTATCTTTGGAGGCAATATGATGCTTCTCTTCTAAAAATGTCACAGTTTTGAGGATAATAATTTAAGAATTTCAGACAACCCAATGAATTTCTCTTAGAACATCCCTTTTGAAAAATGACCAAGTATAAATCCTTTTCCCACTATTTGTGTCATAACCATCGATAACCAGAGCGGCTGGCTGACTTATTATTGGCTATATCCTACCAATATAGTTCTTGTTTCTAGAATGCAGAGGGGGCAGCAACTGCTTTTACAAGAATCATAGATACATGTTGAAAACCAGCTACTTATAAGCACTATTTCCTTATCTGTCAAAAACCTTATTACCTAACTTGGGTAGAATGGCAACCTCTCTGCTTCCTTTTATCCATGTAGTCACATTATGCTATGCATTGTACTTCATTTTCCATGGGCTCCTTTCCTCATTTGCGGATTCTTACACAGAAAGAATGCCAAGTGATTATCATGGCACCCTCCAGTTTGAATTCATAAAGAGATTATGTATAACTTAACATGTTTCTGCAGCTGAAATATGAGAGTGTTTACTTCACAAATCATCCACTGGTGCAACCTAAATCTCAAAACCATAAAATGAAAAAAGTCAAATCCTCATGCTGTCAGTTACAAGTCTGAGCCCCAGTAAACCTGTATAAGTAGGTCAGTCAGTACCTCAACATTCCAGCTCAGTAGCCTTCCATGATGGTTTCTATTGCTCCCTTTATTCAAAGGCAGGCAAAATGACTGATAATAGATACAAATTTTAGCCTACATACTACTATGATATACAGTTGACAGGAATCAAAGAGGAAAGAAAAGTAGCATTTATTTTATCAAATGTCTACGATGTGACCAGTAATTTACAGACAATATCTCAATTATTCATTCATTAATTTATTCGCAAATGACCTATAAATGTCAGACAACCCAAAACAAGCACAGCAGACGACGTTCCTACCTTCATGTAGATTACAATCAAGTTTAAAAAGACATTTGAAAATAATCACACCTTCTGCATCCAGGTAGAACATAATACATCACAACAAATAAATAATTCTCCTCTGATAACTAATTAAATATGGATGCATCACAAAAATCATATTTTAAATGCATAAGAGAGCTTCAATAACAATTACTAATAGATGAACTACACTTTCAGAGAGTATACAACCATTCCAAGCCCAACAAGGAAATAAGGGAGTCCTTCAGCATGGATGGACCTGGAGATTGTTATGCTAAGAGAAATAAGCCAGTCAGAGAAAGACAAATACCATATGATCTCACTTATATGTGGGAATATGATGAAGAAAATAACTGATGAACAAAATAGAAAAAGGTACATGGATACATAGAACAGACTGACAGCTCTCAGAGGGAAGAAAGGGGAGACTTGATAAAAGAAGGTGAAGAGATTAGCCAAAGAACATATATGCATAACTCATGGACACAGACAACAGTGTGGTGATAGCCCAGAGGGAAAGGGGGTCGGGGCAGGTGGAGGTAGGCAAAGTGGGGATAAACGGGGATGGAAAGAGACTATGTTTTGGGAGATAGGTGTAGATGATGTTTTATTGAGTTCTATACTTGAAATCTGTATGGTTTTGTGAACCATTGTCACCCCAATAAATTCAATAAAAAGAAAGAAAGAAAGGAGTCCTTGAAACAGAAGAAAAGGATCCCAGAAAGAAACGTGGAAATGCAGGAAGGAAAGAAAAACATAAGAATGAACTTATATCTGGGTAAATATATATAAATATTGACTTCACAAAGTAATAATACTATCTAGTAGAATTTACATTAAATGACAATAATAGTAATGACAACAATATAAAATGAAAGCAAGCAGAAGGAAGAAAATAACATATCAGAGCAGAAACCAATGAAATTAATAGCAAAACAATAGAGAAAATTTATGAAATAAAAAGCTGGTTCTTCAGAAAAATCAATAAAATTGATAAACCTCTAGCAATACTAACAGGGGTTGGGGGGGGGGGGGAAAGAAACAAATTGCCAATATCAGGAATGAAGTAGAGGCTATTATTACAGATCCTGCAACCATCAAATAAGGATATACTGTAAAAATTTTATGCTCCTAAATTCATTAATTTGGAAGGAAAAAACTCAAGTAAGATGAAGTTAATAATCCAAGTGGCTCTAAACCATGAAAGAAATTTAATTCATAATTAACAAGTTCCCAAAAAGAAATCTCCACACCCACTTTTTTTCACTGGAGAACTCTACCAAACATATGAAGAATCAACTTTACATAAATTGTTCCAGAAATTACAAGATGAAAGAGCATTTCCCAACTCATTGTAGGAGCCCATTATTATCATATATCAAAACCAGACAAAGATTATCAAAAGGAAGGCTAGAGATCAAGTATTATTCATGAAATTACATGCAAAAATCTTCAGCCTT
>NW_005370538.1:1164931-1169072 GCF_000412655.1 Myotis brandtii
TTTTTTCTAGATATGCAAGGCTGGTTCAACATCCAATAATAAATTAATGTAATCCACATTATCAAGAAACTAAAGAAAGAAAATCCTAGGATTATATAAATTGACAGAAAAAGCAGGACAAAATCCAGTACTCATCCATGATAAAAAAAAAAATCTTAGCAACTTAGGAAAGGGGTATTACCTCAACTCAATAAAGAACATCTACAAAAATCCTACATCTAACATAATACTTGTTGTAGAAAGACTGAATGCTTTCCTCAAAAAGATTAGGACCCTAGCCCTGGCTGGTTTGGCTCACTGGATAGAGCATCGGCCTGGGGACTGAAGGGTCCCAGGTTCGATTCCTGTCAAGGGCATGTACCTTGGTTGCGGGCACATCCCCAGTAGTGGGTGTGCAGGAGGCAGCTGATCGATGCTTCTCTCTCATTGATGTTTCTAACTCTCTATCCCTCTCCCTTCCTCTCTGTAAAAAATTAATAAAATATATTTTTAAAAAAAGATTGGGACCCTAGATTTGATGATAATGGCATAGGTAAATGCCAGTACTCACCGCCTCCCACAACCACATCAAAATTACAACTAAAATACAGAACAATCATCATCCAGAACTGCTGGAAATCTGGCTGAATGGAAGTCCTACAACTGGAGAAGTAAAGAAGAAAGCACACTGAGATTGGTAGGAGGTGTGGAGGCGCTGAACGGGCTCGTCTGGCACCCATGTGGGCCACTTTTTTAATCAGGAGGGAGATTATCTCTGTGGAGGCTGCCTGGAAGAGTAAGGGGTCCCAGCCCCACACCAGACCCCCCAGCCCAGGGTCCCAGAACAATCTTTAGTTTCTTGATAATTTGGATTACACTCAATAAGTCTCTACAGGCAGTAAGAACTACAGGCTGTAAAAAACCAGTGTGGATTGGGTCTCAGTGATACAGAGGCTGTTGGAAACCCAGCTGTTCCTCTTAAAAGGCCAGCACCATGAACTGGACTTACAAAGTCCTGCTTCCTCTGAGCTCCAGCACCAGGGCAAGGCTTTGGAGGACACAGATACGTATGAGGAGGAACTGGATTGCCTGGCATCAGGCCAGGAACTCAGGGGTGGCTTTCCCCCAGACAGAGTTCATTGTTCTTATGCTGGGACCTGCCTGGTTACAGGACTGACTGGCAGCTATTTCTGTTTGCTCCATCCTGGAGATTCCTTAAGACCCTGTCTCATCCAATTTATAACCCTACCCAAGCTATGTGCAGCAGCTTTTGCATATGAATGGCCTGTCCTTGCTCAGGCTAAAACCTGTCAAATAAGCTGCAGCTGGGTCAGGGAGCCCCAAACCTATCAAAAAAGGCCCAACACCTGGCACCAGCACCAGCCTGCCTTGCTTCATATCTGGGCCTCATCTGGGCACTTCCAAACTCAATACAAAGGAATCTGCAGATCTCTCTCTAGCTGCTGCTGGGTGGCCCCAGGCAGAAGCTAACTGTGCACTTCCCTGTAGACCCAAGAGCCAGTGTACCCAGTGGTCAGTGTTAGACCATACCAGATTACAAGTCTACATATCCATAAGTGACACATTCAAGAGGCAGACTCAGTAAGCACCAAAGCCCCACTGAAGAAAGTCCTACTCCATAGGAGTGTTTCCTGTACATCAGCTCTCCTACTGTAGTCACAGCTGGTCATCATAGCCAATTAGCCTGGAAGTCAATTCCTCCCAGTGACACCAACATCAATCAAGTCTCAACTACAACTAGTCTGTGCTCACAGCCCACAAAGGGCTACACCTAGAGCTCATAGCTCAGGTGACTGGGAGGCTGAGTCACTGGGCCTTATAGAACCCCTACTACACAAGGCCACTCTACCAACTAAAGGAGACATAGCAGCTCTACCCAATACATAGAAACAAACAGAGGGAAGCAGCCAAAATGCGGAAACAAAGAAACATGTTACAAATGAAAGAAATGAAGAAAGAAAACTACTTGATATAGAGTTCAAAACCACGTTTATAAGGTTACTCAAGAATCTTCTATAAACCTCCAAAAAAACATGGAAAAGAACCAGTCAGAAATTAAGCATACACTGACTGAAATCTATAATAATAAAAGCATAATATGCAAATTAGACCAGATGTCCTTCCAGACGACGACCTTCTGGAAGCCGGAGCTGTGAGGGAAGCTGGTTCCAGAAGCCAGGGAAAGGAAGGCCTACTCTTGCATGAATTTCGTGCATCAAGCCTCTAGTAAAGAATAATATACAGAGATTCAACAGTAGAGTAGAGGATTCTGAGAATCAAATCAAGAATTTGAAATACGAAGAAACAAAATCTGGGACCACTGGCTCCTAACCACTCACCTGCCTGCCTGATTGCCCCTAACCCCTCTGCCTGCCAGCATGATTGCTCCCAACTGCCCTCCCCTGCCGGCTTGATCTCGCCCCCAATTGCCCTTCCATGCCGGCCTGAGCGCCCCTAACTGCCTCTGCCTGCCTGATCACCCCTAACTGCCTCTGCCTGCCTGATCACCCCTAACTGCCCTCCCCTGCAGGCCTGATCTAACCCCCAACTGCCCTCCTCTTCCGGCCAATTTGGCTCTGATTGGTCAGTTTTTATGCCAGTCAGCATCAAAATCCCCACCTCCTAGGCAGCCATTGGATCCTTACATTCACCCAGATTTGGTTCTGATTGGTCAGTTTCTATGCCAGTCAGCGTCTCTGGGCCTATCAATGGGGCCTGACAAGAAAGGCGAGGCTGATCAGCAGCCCTGGTGGAGGCCTGGAGAGAAATGGAGGCACAGCTGTTGGCCAGGCTGGGAGAGAAAGAGAGGCAATTTCTGATCAATGGCTGCCACAGAGGCTACGGATCAGACCCAGCCTCTCTCTCTCTGCAGGCCTCTCTCCGGGCCTGATCCACAGCCCCCTAGGCAGTCAGTGCTGGGTCCGGGCACCCACAGCAGCCCCAGTCAGTGCTGGGTCATCACGGCAACCCAGCACTGACTTCAGGTCTGGTCGAGCCTTCGGTTGATACGACCCTGGCTCTTTATTATATAGATGTTGAAGGGTATTTGGTAAGTAGAGGAAGAAGAAGAAAAAGATAAAAAATATGAACAGTAAAATGGCAATAAATACATACCTATTAACAATTGAATCTAAAAATCAAAATAAATAAGAAATCTAATGAACAGAATAAACTGGTGAATAAAATTGAATCAGAGGCATGGAAATGGAATGGACTGATGATTCTCAGAGGGGAGGAGGGGGAGAGATTAAACAAAAATCATATATGCATATATGCATTACATATGGACACAGACAATACCTGGGGTGGGGCAGGAACTGGTTGGAGGGGGACAATGGGGGGGAGAAAAGAGGGATATCTGTAATAATCTCAACAATAAAGATTTAAAAATAATAATAAAATAAAAATAGGAAAAAATAAACTAGGATCAAGGCAAGGATTTTCTTTAGCTCACTACTGTGATTCAACCTAGTACCAGAAGCTCTAGAAACTACAGTAGGCAAAACATAAATATAAAGACATACAGTCTAGAAATGAATAAAACTACACCTATTTGTAGATAGCATGAAATTGTAGAGTTCTTCACAGAAAACTGCAAGCAATCTACAAAATGGGGGGAAAAAACTCCTAGAACTAATAGGTGATTTCATCAACATCAGAAGATACAAAATAAATGCATAAAAATCAATTGCATTCCTATTTACTAATAATGAATATGTAAAAACAGAAATTAAATATATAACAGTATTTCCAATTACTCCAAAGAAAATAAAATAATTAGATATACACCTGCCATAATATTTATAAGATCTGTATGCTGAAAATTACAAAATGCTCAACCTATATAATAAAGAGGTAATATGCAAATTAACCCTCACACCCTCACAAGATGGCTTCCTATGACCAGGCCGGCAGGGGGGTTGGTGAGGGACGACAAAACGACTGAACAAGAAGGCTGCATGGGATGACCCGGATGGCAGGGGGGTTAGTGAGGGACGACCAAATGACTGAACAGCAGACTGCATGGGGCAACCAGGCTGGCAGGGGGGTAATGGGGGATAACCAAATGACTGAATAAGCAGACTGCGTGGAGTGACCAGGCTGGTGGGGGTGGGGCAGCTGTGGGTGACCAGGCCGGCAG
>NW_005370538.1:1169246-1172899 GCF_000412655.1 Myotis brandtii
GGGGGCAGTTAGGAGCGACCAGGCCAGCAGGGAGGGGGTAGTTGGGGGTGACCAGGCCATCAGGGGGGGAAGTTAGGGGTGATCAGGCTGGAAGGCAGGTGAGCAATTAGGAGCCAGCGGTCCAGGAATGTGAGAGGGATGTCCAACTGCCAGTTTAGGCCCAATCCCAGGGATCAGGCCTGAACCAGCAGTTGGACATCTCCTGAGGGGTCATGGATTGGAGAGGGTGCAGGCTGGGCTGAGGGGACCCTCTCCCCCTGTGCACGAATTTCATGCACCGGGCCTCTAGTGAAAGAAATAAAAAAACCTAAGTAAAGGGAGAGACATACATGTCCATACCATGGCAATGAACTGGAAAACCCACGTAGTGAAGATGTCAATTCCTCCAAATGTATATACAGGTTTAACACAATCTCTATCAAAACCAAGATTTATTTGTAGCTACAGATAAAATTATTTAAAAATTTATATGGAAAGTATGGGCCCTGTAATATTTAAAGCAATCTTGCCATGGAATATTAAAGTGGGAAGAATAATTCTGATAAAAATCCTTACTATATAGCTATAGTAATCAAGACAGTGTGGTTTGACAGAGGGATAAACACATACAGCAATGGAGCCAAATAAACAACCTAGAAATATACCCAACCCAATCTACTCAACTGATTTGTGAAGAAATTGCACAAGCAATTTAACAGAGGAAGGACAGTATTTTTAAAAATTGTGCTGGCGGAATCAGACATTTACTAGTAACAAAAATGAAGCTCAACCTAAACTTAATACCTTATACAAAAATTAACTCAAAATGGAGCATGGGTATAAATCTAAAACTATAAAATATTTTAATGGGAAATTGCTTCAGGATTTATGTTAGTGGAAGGCTTCTAAATGTAACACTAAAGATATGATCCATTTTTTTAAAATGATAAATTGGACTACTAGTATATAAAAATTCAAAATATTTCCTCTGTGAAAGACCCAGTTAAGAATATGAAAAGACAAGCTGCAGCCTTGGAGACGATATTTGCAAACCATATAACTGACAAAGGACTCATATCTGCAATATATAAAGAACTCTAAAAATCCAACAATAAAAAATCAGTCTAATTTGAAAATAGTCAAAAGACATGAACAGACATTTCACTGAATAGGATACATAGATGTTTAATAAGTAAATTATAAGGTGTTCAACATCATTAGCCATTAGGGAATTACAAATTAAAACACAATGAATTATTGCTAACCACCTATCAGAATGTCTAAAATAAAAAATAATGACAATACCAAATGCTTTCAATGGACAAGAAACTGGATCTCTTATCCATTGCTGGTGGGAATGTAAAGTGTCACAGCCATTTTGGAAAACAGTTTGGAACTTTATTTAAACACTAAACATTCAACTACCCTATGACCCATAAATTACATTCCCAAGCATTTATCCCAGAAAATTAAAAAATTACATACACATAGAAACCTGTAAATGAATGCTCATAGCACATTACTGAAATAGAAAAAAAAACTGAAAATGATCAAAATGTCCCTCAAGCCTGGCTGGCATGGCTGAGTAATTGAGCATTGATCTATGGACCAGGAGGTCATGGTACAAGTCCCAGTCAGGGCACATGCCCAGGTTGCAGGCTCGATTCCCAGTAGGGGGCATCAGGAGGCAGCTGATCAATGATTCTCTGTCATCATTGACATTTCTCTCTCTCTCTCCCTCTCCCTTCTTCTCTGTCAATAAAAATATATTATATATTTTTAAAAGTCCCTCAGTAGGTCACTAGTTAAACAGTGGTACATCCACACTATGGAATATTATTCAGCTATAACAAAGGAATTAGTCAATCTTAAAAGGTCACCTACTCTATTATTCCATTTTCACATTCTCAACATACAGACTGAAAACTGATTAGTAGTGCCAGGAGTTGGGAATAATTAGAAGGTGAAAGTCGTGTGTGATTATAAAATAGTAGCACAAGGAAGATCTTTGTGGTGAAAAAATTGTTTTTTATGTGGATTTTAGTGGTGGTTACATAAATCTACACGTGATGAAATCATTTAGCATTGTACACATATACCAATGCCCATTACCTGGTTTTGATATTATACTACATTTATGTAAGATGTAAACATTGGGAATAACTGGGCGAATGGTATATGGCAGTGGTCGGAAAACTCATTAGTCAACAGAGCCAAATCAACAGTACAATGATTGAAATTTCTTTTGAGGGTCAAATTTTTTAAACTTAAACTATATAGGTAGGTACATTGTTATTAACTTAATTAGGGTACTCCTAAGCTGGCCTTTGCTAAAAACGTCCTCAATCTGATTGAGGCTGAGGTCGACCGCTTCCAACTCTCCCATCCACACTCGTCTTGTATACTTGTTTCAGATAGACGAGTGTGGATGGGAGAGTTGAAAGGGGTCGACCTCAGCGAATGTACCTCAAAACAATGTACCTGCCCCACGCTGCGTATCCCGCGGCCCACCTGCGCCACGTCTCCTGTCGCCCGACCGACCGAAACCCCCCACTTCTTCTAACGCCACTTCTTCAAAATAGACTCTCCCAGGCCGAAAACCGACTTCTGCACATGGGCCATGAAGTTTCAATCGCACTGTGTGTGCCCACACGTGGTATTTTGTGGAAGAGCCACACTCAAGGGGCCAAAGAGCCGCATGTGGCTCACGAGCCGTGGTTTGCCAACCACTGGTATATGGGATCCCTCTGTACTGTTTTTGCAATTTCCTCATTGCAAAACAAATTTTTGGAAGTTAAGTTCCCAATATTTTTTTCTAATTTTAATAAAATTATCAAACCACAGATCCAAGAATCTCAATGAACCCTAAGAATACCTCGGCTCATTATAGTTAAAGAGCTAAAAGTTAATGTTAAGAAAACTTACTGCCTACTCATCAGAAACAATGCATGCCAAAAGGCAATAGAATGACATCTTTAATGTGCTGAAAGAAAAAAAACCATCAATCTACAATTGTAGATGCAGCAAAAGTACTTTTTTAAAAATGAAAGAAAAATGGAGATATTTTTCAAATAAACAAAAGCTGAGAAAATTCATCATAAGAAGACCTAGACCCGTGGTCGGCAAACTGTGGCTCATGAGCCACATGTGGCTCTTTGGCCCCTTGAGTGTGGCTCTTCCACAAAATACCACGTGCGGGCGCGCACGTACAGTGTGATTGAAACTTCCTGACCCATGCACAAAAGTCGGTATTTTGTGGAAGAGCCAGTATTTTGTGGAAGAGCCACACTCAAGGGGCCAAAAAGCCTCATGTGGCTCGCGAGCCGCGGTTTGCCGAGCCGCAGTTTGCCAACCACTGACCTAGACTATCAAAATTATTAAAGAAAAATCTTCAGAGTGATGAAAACTTAGATTGAAACTTGGGTCTACACAAAGAAATGAAGAACATCATAACAACAAATATGTAGATAAATATAAAATGTTTTTCTTATTTTTCAATTTCTTTGTGAAATTACAGATTACTCAAAGCAGAAGTAATAATAATGTAATATAGGATTTACAGCATGTAGAAATAAAATGTATCACAACAACAGCACAAAGAATGGTAGGTAAATGTTGATATGATGTTATGGGTCCTTAACCAATGGACACAGACACCAGGGGCTGAGGGCATG
>NW_005370538.1:1173086-1178782 GCF_000412655.1 Myotis brandtii
ACATGTGTTCTGAGACAGGGTCCATATGATTCAAAATATGAGTACATGGCACAAGAAAGTTTATAAACTCCTCATTGTGAGAAGAAACATAAAAGATCTACCAGGTGACTCAAGATATGTAAGCATTGGGGGTGTTTTAAGGAGAGTGACCAAATGCTTTGTAATTTCCATCTCTTTATCTTTAAACTATATGATAGTAGTGCTCCCTGACAAGGAAAAGATGGATCCCACTGATAAATTTTGCTGTCACAGCAACTGTAGCCATTATACCTCCCCTTATTTTAATGATGTGTCACTTCCTGCTTCAGCCTCAAATCAGGCACAGGGGCAAAAGTCCATGGCATGACAGTTGAAATTTAATGGTGGCTACTGCCTATTCTCTTCACTTAACCCAAGAAGCCATTGCAAATAACCCAAAAACCCACTGAGGGAGACTGACATTGTTTCCCAGAAGTAAATACAGCTCAGCTTGTACTTTGGAACAATTGGTCAACCTTGCTACTTGCACAATCAACTAGCAAAGGTTATGCAGTGCCGGAACATGATCATGGCAGAATCACCAGGCCTCTTCACCATCTGTCTTTTAGGATATCTACTCAGTGCTGAATGTACAGGTTTGTTTCCTTTTAAAAGATACATTGAATATGCTTGTCTTTCAGATATAGAAATGTCTGGTGCTATCTTCTTCACTAAATAACAATTATAGGATTTGACAGCAATGTTTAAGATTCTAGTAATCAGCATGTGTGTTGGCAAGTACTGGTTCTCTGGTATATGTATCTCCTTAATTTTTAAAACTAAATAAATTTACAATGTTTATGGTATATTTTTAATGGACACTTTGAATTTATGATTTCACAATGTAATTCCTTTTAGAAAACAGTCATCTCCTTGGTTAAAAAAAATTAAATGTGGGAAAATACTTTAACAAGGAAAGAGCAAAATATGGAGAATAAATTAACTGTTGCTTGGTTACTTTTACTCACAACTTTGAAATCAAAATGGGAAACATTAAAACCACAAAGAATGGTTTTATCTGCACAAAAAGTTTGATTTAAGATATATGATGTAGTTCACCCTGGACAGTGTAGCTCAGTGGTTAGAATGTTGGCCAGTGCACCAAAGGGTCATGGGTATGACTCCTTGTCAAGAGCACATACCTTGGTTGCAGGTTCGATTCCCGGCCCTGGTCGGGAGGCAACCAATCAATGTATCTCTCTCTCATCACTGTTTCTCTCCCCCCCCCTCCACTCTCTCTAAAAATCAGTGAAAAAAATATGCTCGGGTGAGGATTAACAACACAAAACAAAAAAAAATGATATATGATGTATTTCAAAATTTTGTAACTATATAATAAGGCATGCCTTTAATTTTAAAAATCTATACAATTATATACTTTCAATTTAAAGTTTTAGTTAAAACAGACAAATTTTTCATTTGTAAGTTATTATTTATCATTAACATTTGTCATGGATCAGGAAGAAATTGTTTTATTTCTTATTTTAAAGATCTCACAGTTAATACATGGGGAAACTCAATATTCGAGCTCTTAGGAGAGCAAAGCCAGTCCAAGAATTTACATGAAGAGTAGAAACTGGTTAATGCTATGTGGATCACTTGTGTTTTCCACAGCTTTAGTGACTTTATGCACTGTCCCCAAAGGAAAGCACACAGGAAAGAAATTACCTCATTTAGACAAACAGTATGTTCTCACAGGAAGCATTCATCACACTTACTTGTCAGCCTACTATAATCAAATCTAGTAGCTGACAGTGCCAGGATCAGGGGTGCCAACCCTAAGCATCCCCAGAAAGCAGACTGGCCCCATGGTTCCCACTCCAGACATGATGTCAGACTGAAATGCAGAAATAATGATACAAGAATGCAAAGGTTAAATCAAACTAGCAAAGTGGGTAGAGTCCAGGAATAAAGAAATTTAGCAGGAAAACTAAATTAAAGCAGGACATAAAGCTAAGTTTTTACAAATACCCCTTTAGTGTGAGATCAGCAGGACAAAGGATCCAAGCCCTTCCTTCAGGTTAAGTGGTGAGATGATGGAGCTTTTAAGAGGGCTACTGACCGCTCAAAGACCTCAGATGTTGGGGAAAAAGGATAAATATGAAGAAAAAAGAGGAACTGGGATTTCAGAGCTTTGGAAATAATGACTAAAAGAGATAAGCCTAAAAAGAGGTTAGAAATATGATCCTCAAACAATACTGAGGAGAAAGACAGTGTGATTCTGGAGTCATTGGAGTCAAAGATAATAGGCCCTTGAGGAGAGAGCCAGGGGAATTTTCCTAAGGTGGACAGTATTGATGCAGCACTCTTTGCTGCTGTTAAATTGCCATTGGCTTCTAAAAGGCAGTTTCGATGAATGATTTACTGAGCTGTTGCAATTTCATGGCTGCTGCTCTTAGGTTTTATTGAATCAATTTGGATTTTGAAATCAAAACTGTTCTGTGAAACCAATTCAGGTTTGTAAAGTGCATGGACCAAAACTGTCTTTCATTCAGAATGAGTGAATGAAAGGAATGAATAAAACACAACTTCAGTCTACTTTATACTTTATACAAATATACTTTATAAAACTTTACAATATTGAGTGACTGTTATGGTACCAGGTACTGTGGCAAGGTACTCAGGTCTTAGGGATAAACCAGACTCTCCTCTTTAGCCTAAAGCATCATGAGGTCAGGAGAGAGATTTCAATATAATGTGCTAAAGTGTGTTCCAGGTGCTAAAGGAGCATGGAAAAAGAAATACATTAACTGGGGAAACACCTGACAGACAATATTTTGAGCTGAGTCTTAAAAAGTGAGTAGATTCACTCTTCTTAAATCTCTGACCTAGGGCATTCTATGTAGACAGGATCATTCATGTGCAAAGAGCCAGATCCACAAAGAATGTGAGGATATTCAATAACTTAGTATGTTTTGAATATTGAATATGACAAGTGAGGCAGGATAGTTAGGCAGAGTCAGGCCATCAGATAATTAAAGTCCTAAACTAAGGAATTTGGACAATAGAAAGCAACGTGTAGTCATCAGAAGTACAAATACCACTAATGGGTTATTTTGAATGCTCAGGCTGACAACATTCTAATCAACTGTTTAGGGAAGGGGTTACAAGACTAGGGGAGACCAATCTTGAGAGTACTGCAATCATCCAGGGAAAGCAGGAGAGCCTGAACCTGGACATTGGCAGTATAGACAAAGGAGGGAAAGGAACTCAAGTAACATTAAGGAAGTAAAAAAGATATGACTTAAACATCTGGGTATGGGAGGAGAACAGGTTTAGAAAAAGTGTATAGAGTATGTCTTGGGCATTTTATGCGATTACTGGACACAACCTAGTGCCTAACAGCATGTACTGTGCATGGGATTGCCAAAGTAGAAATCTTGGCTGTGACACTTTAGTGTGTAACCTGCGGCAAATTACTTAACCTCTGTGAATTTCTGTTTTTCTCAGTCACAAAAAAATGAGAAGACAGTACCTCTTAATGGGACTGCTATGAGGATGGAATGAAATAATGGATGCAAAGCACTGAGCCCAGTGCCCAACATATCAGAAGCATTAATAAACATCAGCTCTCTTTCGTCACATTGCAATGTACAGTTAGCGAGCTGGAAATAAGATCTGGAATTCAGAAGATGTATTTGACTAGAGATGAATATTTGGAATGCACTGTTGAATAATAGTAGTTACAACCATGTGTATGAGGATCCAGAGAGTGAGCATGGATATTATGGCACCTAGTACAGGGTCTGGTTGTAGTGACTATTCAGAAAATTGTATTGAAAGATTCAGGGCTGGATTAGGGTAGGACATGAGTGTGCTTGCACACACTGAAAGAGAGTGCCTCCTTCAATTTTGTGCACTAAATGTCTTGTTTACCTCACCCCAGTTCTGACCTTAACTAGGATGGATGGAGTGAAAAGGGAAAAGGCTGAAACTGGAGCCTGGGAGAACTCTGAATATTTAAGGGGCAGGCAGAAGAAGGGGAATTAACTGATTCAAGTGGTGAATGAATAACAAGAGTTAAAGTAAAGAAGAGAACCAGAATAGTGATTTCATGGAAAGAGTGTCCTGAAAAGGGAGAGATTAATGATTAGAAATGTTTCAGAGGAGTCAGGAAATACATAAACTCAAAATTATACTTTAGGAAGTCATGGCTGATACTGAAAACTCATTTCATTATATGGATGACAGTAAAGAAGGGAAAGAGCTACAGAAAAGAGCACTAAAGAGCCAAAAGTAATTGAGAAAATTTTAAGATTATAAGTTTCACAGGTTGGCTTATTTAAGACCATCTGTATGAGCAAAAACTAACCTGAACAGCCAATTCACTGAGTCCCATAAATTTGAGATCCAGTTTTATTTTCTAGGAAGGAAGAGAGCAAGTGAGTTAGTAGGGAAGAAGAGTGATAACTGACATATACCAGCCTATACATATTATTATTTCACTGATCCTGTCAACAACACTGTAAGGTACATTCTATATAATAAGAACTTAATATGCAAATTGTTTGACCGGGAGTTGGACCACTCTCTATGACGTCCGCTGACCACTAGGGGGCGCACGGACCATGGTGGGTGTCAGCGACATAGTGCTGGCAACGGGCAGCAGTGGAGGTGCTGCCGGCCCTGATGGGCCCCGGCGAGAGTGGGACCATGGCAGGATGGTGGAGAATATGAGTGTGCAGAGCCAGGCCAAGGCGGATGCCAGCGGGGGCCCGATCACCCCGCTGATTGCCCCACAGACAGCAATCAGTGGTGGTAGCAGGGGGCAGGGCCACCGCCCAGCTCCCAGGCACTTAGGGAGCTGGCCCTGACCAATCATCCCACAGACAGGATGGTGGAGCAGGTGAGGGGGCGGCACCAGGCCACAGCAGGGTGCCAGGCAGGGCTGCAGGGCTGTGAGGCTGGGGGCACGAGCTGGGGCCCAATCCCCACAGGCGACCCTGAGGGACCACACCCATGCATGAATTTGTGCACATGGCCTCTAGTATTCTTATAATACTACTGGTATACCCATACCAAGTTAAGCTTCAAAGATTATGTGACTTGCCTAAGATCTCACAGCCAGCAGGTTGTAAATTCAAATCCAGGTATGTCTAATCTGACTCCAAAATTCTGTTTTCCACTAGATCACACTATAAATAGATTCAGACATAGATGCTATTATAGATGTGCCGAGGACCAAATCCATGAATTGGCTAGCTGGGGAGGAGAGCCTGGTGGAGGCTGGGAGGCATCAATATGCGATGGCATCTACCTGCAGCTTGGAAATTGTCTCACAAGGTGCTCAGCTGCCTCAGAAGGGAAGGAAGGCAGCAGATGGCTGCACTAATCTACTGGTTTGGATTGGAGGGTATTGCAGCACTGAAAAAGGGTGAAGGGAACTGAGAAAACTGGCATGTGAAGAGAAGTCTGAGCTAAATTTAGGGAAAAAATGAAGCCCAAGAGTATTTGCTAAATAAGAGAAAAGTAAGGTTGTCAAGGGACTAGAAGGGTCCACAAAGTGAACAGATGCAATGAAAAGAGAGGAATATAGTTTAGTTTGTTTCTTTTCTTATCCTTTTTTTTTGAGTTAATGAGAAAGCAGTCCCAAAATGCCTTGGAAAGTTTATTTTTATAAGCACCTGGTTATGTTCAGATGGTATCAGATAGTCTCTTGAAGAAAGAAATGACTCTAG
>NW_005370538.1:1178821-1179469 GCF_000412655.1 Myotis brandtii
CTAGTCCAGCCGTGGGCAAACTACGGCCCGCGGGCTGGATACGGCCCGTTTGAAATGGATAAAACTAAAAAAAAAAAAAAAAAACCCGTACCCTTTTATGTAATGATGTTTACTTTGAATTTATATTAGTTCACACAAACACTCCATCCATGCTTTTGTTCCGGCCCTCCGGTCCAGTTTAAGAACCCATTGTGGCCCTCGAGTCAAAAAGTTTGCCCACCCCTGGGCTAGGCAGTCATAGCTAAAATAAACCACATACTGCATCCCAGCAAAAGACATATCACTGGAATTCTTACTACAACACATGTCAACTGAAGGTGTTGTGGGTCTAAAGATTAAAAAATAATAATAATGCAGTTGTTTTTCTTTTAAAGTTAGTGAGAAAACCTGGGGTTGCATTTGGAGCAGGACCACAAATAGGTTTCTGTAGCTAAGATCTGGAAACAGCCTAAGTGCCCATCAGCAGATGAATGGATTAGAAAACTGTGGTACATCTACACAATGGAATATTACACTGCGGTAAAAAAAAAGAAGGAATTCTTACCATTTGCAACAGCATGGATGGAACTGGAGACCATTATGCTAAGTGAAATAGGCCAGTCAATGAAAGAAAAATACCACATGATCTCACTCATTTATGGATAATAA
>NW_005370538.1:1179708-1184215 GCF_000412655.1 Myotis brandtii
GGGGGGGGGAACATATGTAATACTCTTTGTAATACTTTAAGCAATAAAAAAAAGGTTTCTGTTCTTCAAAGAGATGTTTGTTGCAAAGTCATTTGGGCAACTGCATTCTGAAAACACAGCCCAGTAAGGGTGATGAATCACCTTGCAAACATCTGCAATTGGCTATTTTCAAATAATCACAACGTGTGAAGTTAACTGCTTATTTAAGAACTTTCTTTTTCATCCAAAGTAAGTTCAACTATGATTGAAAATCTGACCTTTTATTACAGGAGCTCTCTTGACTAAAAGTCAAATTGAATTTTAATTCCTAAATCTCCATGTGTGTACAGTATCATGAGAAAATCATAGATTTTGTCTCCATGTCCCAAAGATAAATTGGCTTTGGGATTACTTGGATTAAAAACAAAATCTTCCCTAAGAAATGCATTTGATTTTCATGATGTTTTATTTTTCCTAAAGCTAAAGAATAGTTCTTTTAAATTTCAGTTTTTCTTGATCGTGAAAATGCCACCAAAATTCTGAATCGGCCAAAGAGATATAATTCAGGTAAACTGGAAGAGTTTGTTCAAGGGAACCTTGAGAGAGAATGTATAGAAGAAAAGTGCAGTTTTGAAGAAGCACGAGAAGTTTTTGAAAACACTGAAAAAACTGTGAGTATTTCCACATAACATTCTTCAGATGCAAAGAATAGTAAACATAAAAAAGAGAAACTTCTCTTTGTGATTTTAAAATGCCTACACATATATATGTATTAAAAATGCTATAAAAGAGAAGGAATCAAATCCAAGACATTTTAAATGCCACCATTAACTTCTCTTTTTCTTTATAGACTGAATTTTGGAAGCAATATGTTGGTAAGCAATTCATTTTATCCTCTAACTTGTATATGAAACATTTGAGAAATATGTATTTTTTCTTTGTGTAAATACATAATACATTAAAGTCTGTCAAAAGGGCTCAGATAAGTAAGTTCCATTCTTTTATCCAAGATTGAATACCACAGGTATGCCAGCATGAGAAATGTCAGTTGGCAGATAAGCTTACTCCTCCATAGGGCTTCAAAGAGAACATCTGTCCACCCCAGGAAGCTAGAAGAAAGAAAACATGAATGTATTTGGGGACTAAATGAGAGTTTGCAATCCCCAGTAGAGAATCAGATTATGTAGATTGGTTTAAATGTTTATTGCTTAAACGTCCTCCTCCTTATGATAGCCTATACTGCCCTCCACAATTCTCTGCCTCTCCCTTCTCATTGCTCCCCCCACCCCATCTCATCTCCTATTGCTTTCACCTCACACACTGGACTCCAGCCATCCTGGACTCCCTGGTGCTTCTTGCACACTCTAGGAATGCTCCCATTTTAGAGTCTTTGATCTAGCTGTTCCTTTAATATGGAATGCTCTTTTGCTAGATTTCTCTAGGCTCACTACCTCACCTCTTCTGGGTCTTTGCCCAAATATCACCATCTCAATGAAGCCTGCCTTGATCATCTATTAATACTTAAACCTGCCCCTCCCAAAACCCCTTCACTCTAGATACCATATCCTGCTCTATTGTTTTTTATAGCACTTTTCACCATCTGAGGTACCATATAATGTTCTTACGTATACTATTTATTATTTATTTTTCCCACTTCACTTGATGGCAACCTTCATGTTGGTAGGGGTATTCAATTGTTTTGTTTATTGATTTATTCCTAGTACCTCAAACAATATCTGGTAAAGAAGCACTGAGTAAATATTTGTTAAATAAATTTACCACAGTGAGAAAAAGTCAAAACTTTAATGATAACTAAGGTTTTTTATCTTTACTATTGAGATTATTTCAGATGTCCTTTTTTCCCCATTGCCCCCCTCCACCCGGTTCCCACCCCACCCCAGGCCTTCACCACCCTACGGTCTGTGGTCCATAGGTAATGCATATATGTGTATAAGTTCTTTGGTTACTCTCTCCCCGCTCCACCTCCACTCGCCTTCCCTCTGAGATCCCTTGGTCTGTTCCAACTAAGTTTTAAAGTTAATTTAAAATCCAGCAGCAGGATTTTGTGACAGTGTAAATTTTAGAGGTAGACTTAGTTGAGTGGCAAATTCACTGAATTCCATCAATTTGAGATCCAGTTGTAATTTCCAGTTTCTATTCTGGAGGCATTGCTGGACTTGTTTATACTCTCATAACTCATAATTGTTCCACTTTTGTTTTTAAGTCATGGAGGAAGAAGAGGTTTCCTCCACTACATTTGCTTTATCTGCCATTCCTTGTCCTTGGTAATGAACACTGCCATGCCAATTCTCTACTGAGTTATTCCCCTACAGTTAGTCCAAACAAGTCTTCTCATTCTCTATTTATACTATATTTAAATTTTTTAAGCTTGTGATATATTTTTAAAGTACACCAATTCCTATATTCCCTCCCCAAAAAAATATTCTTGGCTGTATTTAAACTCCCATGATCACTTCATTGCTCACCCTCTGACCTGAGATACCACCCCCCCCCCAGCAGGAGTAGGTCAGTACCTCTTAAGACCCATATATTGCAGTTGGGTTCCTGCCTTCTAAGTTATAGGCAGTGGTTACTGTATTCAGGTAAAGATACTGGGAAACATTAAGGACATGATTCTGTCACTACTGCTTTGTCTACAGAAAAATAAAACACAAACAAGAACCAAAAAGAAAAATATAATAACTCCATGCCTCTTTTCACTTGCAACTGAGATTCTTAATTCCCACAAAATAGCCTATGCTAATTATCACTGTGTGGGCTGCCACATACATCAGGGACACAGGCCCCTCACTCCTGCCCTATTTTGTACCATCAACTCACAACATAAAGCATTCAATCACATTAACCAGCATCTGTCAAGTACGTTACAGTTTACAGAGTGTCTGACACACTTAATCCTCATACCAACCCTGTGAACAAAATATTATTAACCTCATTTCACAGAGGAGGAAACTGAGGTTTAGGGAGAATAAAAGACTTGTCAAAGGTCACCTAGCTTGGGAGTCATGAAGCCAACCCCTTTCCTTCAATATTATCCCTCTGAGCCTTCAAATGTAAATGCAGTTATCCATTAAACACTAATCTAGTAGCCTTAAACAGGAACCACTCACTTGGCAAGGTCTGGTCCCTTGTCTTTGATCCCTACTGTCGGTGGCTTTGCCTCAGCCTAAAGTGCACACAGACAAGCACCCAAAGGAGGACTAAATGCAGGATAAAATGACACTCATTTTAAAGATATGTCTCAGCAAATTAGTTGTTTGGTAGCTGGCTGCAAGCCCAGACCCTTTCAGTGAAACATCCTAAATAATTCAGATCCATTGGTCTATAATATAAAGTAGAAATGTAGCTCATTTTTTAGAACAGTTCTGAGCATCAATAATAATAATCCAGAGATAACATATTTTGTTTTTATAGAACTGGAACAAATGTAACCATTTGTGCAAAAGCACATTGGTTCAAGGTGCAGAAAGGACAAACAGACTTTCCAGAGAGGAACTATTTCTAAGAAGGGATATTAGTCCTTAGTCAATGGGACCTACTAGTAGATACATGCTACTGACAGAGAATACGACAGACATACTACTGCTCTCCCTAGAGCAGATAAGGATCTACATGCTAAATGATAAGAAGGTTTGCTCTAAAGTATGACTGATAATTAGAAATTATTTGATCCTTTTCTCCCATTCTTTCATTCTTATGTCAACTTCATCTTCCACTGTTTTGTTTCTCTTATATTATCTGGTTGATGTAGTTCCCATTTTTTTCTTCATGGTTATTTATATTAGCTCAAAGTGCATACAGATCTACCTTCTAGTCCTATTCATCCCTTTCTCCTGAAACTTCTTTAGAAGTATGGAAGGAGGCAGAGCTCTAAAAAACCTGACTTAAAGGTTCCCTTCTCATCCTGACCCTTCCTTCTCCTCTTGCCTATTTCTTTCCCTTGTTTTCTTCCCACCAGTGTCTTCAAAGGCTTTCAAGAACTCTATAAATGTAGAAACTTTAGGAAAGGTAGAAAAGAAACATACTCGATCTATACATAAAAGGGACATTTTTAGAAACTTTTCTCTTTAATTCTGTTTATTGAAAGTTGTTTCTCACTTTGCCTAGACCATTTGGGACCTAACTCAGAGAAAGAATATCTTTAAGCAGTAACAGATGCTTCTAGCATCTTTTCTATTGTTTCAAACTATAACTACATATTATACTTAAAAGTTAAATGATAACACAAGGAAGAATTCAGGTTTCCCAGGCCTGGTCAGGGTGTGTGCAGGAGGCAACCAATGGATGTCTCGCTCTCACATCAATGTTTCTCTCTGTCTCTCCCTCTCCTTTCCACACTCTAAAAATCAATGGAAAAATACCCTTGGGTGAGGAGATATTATCCTATATAATAAAAGAGAAACAAGTAAATTGACCATCCCTCTGCTATGCTCACCAGCCAATCCTATATAATAAAAGAAAAACAAGTAAATTGACCATCCCCCTGCTATGCTCACCAGCCAATCTA
>NW_005370538.1:1186444-1187259 GCF_000412655.1 Myotis brandtii
TCCACCAATGAAGCAAAGAAAAAAAATGCCTCTATTATTCTGTGAGCAACAAACCAAACTGAGTTGAGGTCTCAGACAATTCGATCATATGATTGCAAAGACAGACAGAAACTCCCAGAATGGAGAGGGCTCCCCTGAGGGCTCCCAGATTGGAGAGGGTGCAGGTCGGGCTGAGGGACCCCCAAATCCCCCAGTGCACAAATATGTATTAGGGGCCCAGTGCATGAATTCATGCACCTTGAAAGGAATTGTGGGCCATGAGGCTGCAGTGGTCACAAAGGTAGGTCTCGGCCTGTCCTCTATGCTCCTGCCTGACCCCTCCTGCCGTGGCCCCCAGTCCCCTGTCTGCCGGAGCTCTGCTCCCGCTGCCGCCACTCCCACATGCTGACAGCACTGGCCCTGCTCGCACCCGCTGATGAGGCGGAGTGATTGGGGCTGGTACCAGCAGCAGGTGCAAGCAGGGCCAGCACTGTCAGTGGGTACAAGCAGCAGCTGCTGCCCTGATCACCCCTCAGGAGCAGGGGGAGGTGGAGAAGCCCACAAGGGTGACTGGGGCCAGCAGCCACTGCTTGCACCTGCTGACGGCACCAAGCAATCGGGACCAGCGCCAGGTGCCGGCTGCAGGTATGAGTGGTGGATGTGAGCAGGGCCAGCACTGGCAGCAGGTGCAAGTGCCACGTGGGACCACAGCACGGGAGCGAAGAATTTTCAGTAATCACCAGAGGCTCACCCCAATGACAGCAACTGGCACCCCGCCTTGGTCTGGCGCCCCCGCTCACCTGCTCCGCCATCCCACCACAGTGGATGCCCACCAT
>NW_005370538.1:1187342-1195409 GCF_000412655.1 Myotis brandtii
ATATTATAGATAGTAGATAGATAGATAGATGATAGATAGATAGATAGATAGATAGATAGATAGATAGATAGATATCACAAGGAAAAAGATGCATTTGCTCCATGGCTAGGCCACCAGTTCCTCGAGTAGATGTACCATATGTTATCTGACTCAGCTCACACTGCAAGACCTGTAATAAAGCAGGCCTTTTATGACACATCTATCTATATAAAAGCCTAAGTGACCATCACAACCGAACGGACGACCGAAAAGGCTGCGTGGGGCAACCAGGCCAGCAGGGGTGTGAGGGGCAACCAAACGACCGAGCAGCAGGCTGTGTGGGGTGACCAGGCTGGCAGGGGGGTTAGTGAGGGGCGACCAAATAACCAAACAGCAAGCTGCATTGGGAAACCAGGCCAGCAGGGGGGGGCAGTTGGGGGCGATCAGGCCAGCAGGGGAGGGCAGTTGGGGGCAATCAGGCTGGCAGGGGAGGGGGTGACCAGGCCGGCAGGGGGGGCAGTGAGGGGTGATCAGACAGGCAGGCAGGCGAGCCGTTAGGAGCCAGCAGTCCAGGATTGTGAGAGGGATGTCCAACGGCAGGTTTAGCCCCAATCCCAGGGATCAAGCCTAAACCAGCAGTCATACATCCCCCAAGGGGTCCCGGATTGGAGAGGGTGCAGGCTGGGCTGAGGGGACACCCCCCCATGCATGAATTTCGTGCACCAGGCCTCTAGTAGATAATAATTGTTGAAGTGATGTGATTTAATTTGGAATTAACTCTACCACCATTCTATAAGAAAGGACTAAAAATTCTTCTCACCATATGCTGAAAAAGTACATTTTTATACTTAAACATTCTTCTCCCTTTCCTTTTCCAGTTACATGAACTATGCACATGCCTTCTTCAAGGTAATTTCTTAGGACAGTGTTAGCCTAAGAACCTTTGTCTAGGTTGTTTTAGAAATGCAGGAAGCCAGGGACACCCTATAAGCAGCTGGCTTCCAGGTCAACAGTTCTCTGACCCTAAAATCAGGCTCCCCTCACCATGAGTTTGTGCAGGGAGGACCAGGCATTCTAAACAATTTATCTGCTAATTCAATGTCTTAACCTATCTCAAAGATGGAGATCAATGTGAGTCTAATCCATGTTTAAATGGCGGCCTATGCAAGGATGACATTAATTCCTACGAATGTTGGTGTCAAATTGGATTTGAAGGAAAAAACTGTGAACTAGGTAAGTAACTAGTTTTGGATTACTCATGGTTCAAAATTCACTTTGAAACTGGAAAATGCAATATTTATGTAGCATAATTTTCCCTTAAAAACATATACATTTTTATTGTGGTAAAGAATACAACATAAGATCTACACTTTTAACAAATTTTGAAGTGTATAACACAGTATTATTAACTACAGGCAAGATGTTGTACAGATGTCGAGAACTTATTCATCTTGTATAACAGAAACTATACCCATTGAAGAGCAACTCCCCATTTTTCCTTCCCCATTCTTGGCTTCCATGTTTTTGACTTTTTAAACAACCTTATATAATCATGCAGTATTTGTCCTGTGACTTACTTATTTCATTTAGCACAATGTCCTCCAGTTTCATCCATGTTGTTGCATATGAAAGTATTTCCTTTTTTTAAAGGCTGAATAATATTCCATTGTATAAAACATACTTTTAAGGCTTATAAACATTCATTTTATCTATAGTCATAGTTTCCAGGATGAGGTCAAGAAACTATATTAAGAGTAATAATATTTGGTGGATAATAAGTAATGATGTTCCACTCACTTATTAATCCTCAATACAACCATATTTAGTCAGTATCATTACTAGTATCCCCATTCCATGATGATCAGAACACTCTAGCTTAAAATCACAGAGGCAAGTAAATGGTCAAGCCAAGATATGAACTTCAGTTTGTTTGACCTAAACCCATGCTTCCAACTAATGTCCACAAAATGCAAAGAAAACTAAACCCATCAACTGAACTCATGACTGAATTGTTATCAACATAGGCAGTTTAAGTCAAACAACTACAGATTTGAGGTATTGCAAAGTCAATTCTCTCATATAATAGCCACTTTTTCACACATACCAACTACTATATATGTTAAAAATCTAAGCTCATACATTGATAACACTGAGTTACATAATAAATTTAGGTTCAGTATTTATCTTTTCCTCTCATAGCCTAGAATATTTTTTCTGAGATTTTGGCAATTACAGTTATAAATCCCTGAAGTCCTTTAACTACTTGTTTATTTCCTCTGAATGCAAGGTATTGTGATTGTGAAAAACACACAGTGCTAATGACAGATTTTCTTTCTACTCCGAAACTCCAGAAGAATAGAGATGTGATCCTAGGGAGAGAATTTAACATCACGGGTTATATCACTAAAGAGTAGAAAATTAGCAGGACTCTATTAAGGTGTTATAGCAATCCACCTGATACATAGATGAGAAAGGCATACAACAAAATGAAACGCAAGTTGCTGCCTGTGTCCTATTGAGAAAGGGGGAAAAGTCACCTATAATGTTCAGAAATCCTTTCAGTATTAAAGAGAAATCCATTGATCATCTTCCTTTGAAGTAAAAAAGATAAAAAGGAATAGAAGATAAGAAAATGAAAAGGTGGCAGGGACAAAACATTTTAAAAGACAGAAAAGAGTGAATGCAGGTGGATGAGCTGGTACACATGGCCTGGATTCCCATTCCCTCAGGTCTCCTAGTAAGAGGACAAACCTGGGTTACCTTCCCTGTGGTTGTGTTAATTGGTTCAACATCTCTGAGGTTCCACTTTCATTTCAAAGGTTATCATTTCAAATTCACATTTACCTAGATAAATTTGATCCTATTATGGAAATCTACATAAATCTTTGAAGTAGTTACTCATTTTCAGCTTAAATACTATAACTATTGACGATAAGGGAATGAATAACTCAATTAGATTCAGTTAAGAATGAAGAATACATTGTAGTGAAGTATAATTGAAAATAGTATCCCTAAATGTCTTTAGTTTAAAAATAAAGACACTGTAAAGGAATAGAATAGCCCTGAGAATGTAAATATGAGCACAAAAATTCCCTAAAAGGTTTTGCTATATGTGTGAGGCTATGGACCACATAACAAAAGAACTAAGTCTACAACTTGACCTATTTCAGTCCTCTCAGGTTCCCCATATTTTGGATTGGTTGAATTGCTTCCACCACCAAATCTGGCCTCTGGGTTATATTGATATCTCCCAGCCCATTTTATTTATCGGGATTTAGAAAAATCCTTCCAGCTCAGTTAGTTCAGAAACAAAGTGGGAATTCTCTCAAAAATATTTTTATTTTGGACACTAGAGGACAGGAAAAGAGAAAACATACAAACTCCCATTTAAGGCATTACTTCAAACTGAACTAAAGAATCATCTAGACCAGCGGTTCTCAACCTGTGGGTCACGACCCCTTTGGCGGTCAAACGACCCTTTCACAGGGGTCGCCTAAGACCATCCTGCATATCAGATATTTACATTACGATTCATAACAGTAGCAACATTACAGTTATGAAGTAGCAACGAAAATAATTTTATGGTTGGGTCACAACATGAGGAACTGTATTTAAAGGGCCAGAAGGTTGAGAACCACTGATCTAGACTAATCTCAAAAGCTCCTAGATAGCACAGTTTATGGGATACCTGGGCCCCAAGTTTCTTGCCTCATCTTGGCTTGTAAAGAGAAGAGAGATTTCCATTGTTGAGACCTTGTTGTTTTCCTTTTCTCTTGTCTATGAGGCTCTTCTCCAGGGGAGAGATGTACAAATATTCAGGACATGCTTTCTAGTTAGAAGAATAACAATTGATTGGCTATTTTGTCCCTTTGGCTAGAATAAATATCACTGTATGTCCCCAGCTACACATCACATCTGAGTCCTTTACAGATAGATCAAGGTCTGTAAAAACTTTGTCATTCCAGTTCCTTCTAAGAATACAAGAGGCATTTTCCTATAGTAATATAGGATGGAAAGAAAGAAAGAAAGGAAGGAAGAAAGACACAAGCACATAAACGCTTTTTTTTTTTTCATTTCGCTAACACATCACAAACACTACAGACTGATTTGCTATGAATTTCTGTGGAGTGAAGAAAATACCTTTAGTTTTAGCTGAACAATAGCATGTTCTGTGATAAACTAGTTAAACAGAACATCTTTTGTCCAAGCTTTGTTTTTCACATCAGTGAATATATCAGGGTAAAAGACAGAACAAAATAAAACAGAATGGTAACATTTGTGGTAGACATGAGGGAACAAGAAAGAAGAGTTTGTACCAACATGGATGGAGAATAACACATGTTTTAGGCACTGAGACCAGTCTCAGAACCAGTGAGACCTATATCCAGCACAGTGTCTGACATCTAAGTGCTCAATAAATGATTGATGAATGTGTCCTATAGTAACTGTCCCTTAGATCCTGGACTATGGACCTTTCCACTGGATATACTTGTGCTATTAAGCTCTTCCCAGAATTTTGAGTCCTTTATCTGAGGGCAAAAGACTTCTGATTGGGCAGCAATATTTCCCACTGAATGTACAAACCAAGCTAGAGAGCAGCAACAACATACTGGGTCACAAAGAGCAAGGACAAATGTGGCAAATCATGGACGGGTTTAGTTACTTAGTCAAGGGCACAGAATCAGAATTGGGAAACCCACACTGACTTTACTCATTCCTGTTATGCATGCCCTGCACCAAACCAGGCTGGACCTACCACCTACCTCTATTAACTTATCACAATCTCATATTGACTGAACACTTTATACAGGTGGTATTTGATTTGGCTGAACACTTCAGTACTGTTTGTAGCAACAAAAATGATAGCTAGTCCCATGTATTCACTATGAGTGAAGAGAAAGGTCTTTAAAAAATAAATAAAAAGGACCAAGTGACATGTCTCTGGACCATGCACTTAATGGATTATTGGTAGCAAAGGTTAAAGCTCAGGCTGTTTTCTCTGTCTACCTGGCAACAGTTGATTGATGATTGGCCTCCTTTTATTTCCTGAAGTGTCAGTAAGGAACATGAGTTAATTGTTATCTTAGCCTATGCTAGCCTATGTAAAATATAATTCAAAAATTTAGACATATCACTCAAAACTCCATAATATACTCCATAACCATATAGTCACTCTGTTAGCCTAGATTCCCCCCCCCCCCGAGAAAATGGAGTCTGTGACACAAGCTTATTAGGGTGTGCAATCCTAGGGAGCAAGAGCAAGAGACAAGGGAGTGAGGCAATGAGGAAAGAAGAACCAATAATAAGATGAGTCTTCTCTTCATCTGCAACTGATTGCTTGATCTCCTGAGACTGTTTTCCAAGAAGCCATATGAACTGGCTTCAGGATAGTCCATCTAGGAGGGCGAAATAAGTGAAAAAAATTGTCCAGAAGCATCTGTCTCCCATTGGTCAAAAGTTCAGCATATGAGGTAAATACATCTCTAGGTTATAAGTGCTGGGTAACCCAGAAAGGTCATGTGGCATCCCTTGGCTCAGCATCAATGGGGAAGTGCCAAGGTAGGAGATGAGAGGCATGCAGTGCAGATATGAGCCAAGGCCATTCAACATGAGGTCAGTGGAAGTCTATGCAGAACTGATCACCAACATGCTGGAAGAAGACACAGGTGAAGCTGAGAGGAACTTAGGTGGTGCATAGGGGGTGTCTAATACAGTCACTCATTTTCAACCTTTCCATGTCCTAACTGCACGGACAAGTAAATATTTCAATAGAAAGTTGAAATATTTATACTAATTATGAGTATGTAGGTAAGGCAGAAGGTGTCTTCTATTCATGGTGTTCCTGTGCTACTCTATAGACCAAAATATCCCCAAGGACAGAGCCTGTTTCACTTAACTCAGCCATCTCAGCTAGCAAGCCCTGAACCATACTACTTCCTGTTACTGAGATGACATAGCAGAAACAAAGGGAAAACATGGTAATTAAAAAATATGAAATAAGATGGCAGAAATAAGTCAAATATATCAGGAACCATAATATGAAATGGTGTTAATTACAATTTTCAGTCTGGAGTTAAAACCAAATTGTATGTTGTTGACAAAAAAGATACCTACAATAAAATTACACCAGGAGGCTAAAATAAAGGGATGTAATAAGATTTTTCAGGTAATCCTAACAAAAAGAAACAAACGAAGCAATCTTTATATCAGACAAAATATAGAACCCTAAAAAAAAGCATTATAAGAGACAAAGATATTTTCTATACTAATAAAAGGGTAATATGCTAATTAGACTGGACATCTTCCAGATGACCTTCCGGACAAATCCATGGTGGTGGGGCCAAGGCAGAGGTGGTTAGGGGCGATCAGGTCAGTAGGGGAAAGCAGTTAGGTAGATCAGGCTGGCAGGGGAGAGCAGCTAGGGATCAGGCCAGCAGGGGAGGGCAGTTAGGGTGATCAGGCTGGCAGGGGGGAACAGTTAGGGCAATTAGGCCAGGAGGGTAGAGCAGTTAGGGTGATCAGGCCGGCAGGCAGGTGAGCGGTTAGGAGCCAGTGGTCCTGGATTGCGAGAGGGTGCAGTCGGACATCCCCCAAGGGGTCCCAGATTGGAGAGGGTGCAGGCAGGGCGGCGGGGACCCCCCCCCTGCATGAATTTCATGCACCGGGCCTCTAATATATTAATAAGGGGTATTGTGTAGGAGAGTAAAGAAAATGTGAACCACTAAAATGCATATCATTGTCAACACATAATGTCTTTGACATTTAGCTACCTTAAAGGACCCTATTTTTTTTCTTGTGTTGATACATACCCACCTCAGCTAGATTAAGTTTCCTTTGATAAATTGGGTTATATTAAAATTATAAAGTTCTATTCAGTAAAATACACTATGTAGGTGAAAAGGCAAGTCACAAAGTAGGAGGAGAAATCTGTATCATATGCATCCAGTAACTGGAACTCTCATACACTGCTGGTGGGAATTTAAATGCATACATTTAGAAAGCATAAAAATGTTAGAAGAAAACATAAGAAGTAAAATCCCAGACATCTCTCACATCAATATTTTAGCCAATATGTCTCTAAGGGCAAGGGAAACTCAGGAAAAGATATACAAATGGAACTACTACATCAAACTAAACAGCTTCTGCACAGCAAAAGAAACCATCAACAAAATGTAAAGGGAACCCACTATATGGGAGAACATATTTGCTAATGACATATCCAATAAGGGGTTAATTTCCAAAATATATAAAGAACTTATACAACTCAACTCCAGGAAAACAAACAATCCCATTTAAAAATGGGCAAAGGACCTGAATAGACACTTCTCCAAAGGGGACATATAGATGGCCAAGAGACATAAAAAAGTGCTCAAAGTCATAATCATCAGAGAGACACGAATTAAAATGACAATGTGGTATCACCTCACACCTATCAGAATGGCTACTATCGATAAAAAACAAAAAACAGGTGCTGGTAAGGATGTGGAGAAAAGAAAACCCTAGCACACTGTTGGTAGGAATGCAGACTGGTGTAGCCACTATGGAAAGCCATATGGATTTTCCTCAAAAAATTAAAAAATGGAACTGCCTTTTAAACCAGCAATCCCACTTCTGGGAATACATCCTAAGAATCCTAAAACACCAATCAGAAGGAATATATGCACTCCTATGCTCATAGCAGTATTATTTACAATAGTCAAGATCTGGAAATGGCCAAGTGCACATCAGCAGATGAACAGATTCAAAAATAACAACAAAAAAAACATGGTACATTTACACAATGGAATACTACTCTGCTTTAAAAGAGATGGAACTCTTACCCTTTGTGATAGCATGGATGGACCTGGAGAGTACTATGCTAAGCAAAATGAACCAGTCAGAGAAAGACAAATACTTATATGATCTCACTAATATGTATAATCTAATGAACAAAATAAAATGGAACCAGAGCATGGATACATGGAACATACTGGCAGGTGCCAGAGGTAGGGAGTGGGGGTGACTGGATAAATAAGTTGAAAAGATTAGCCAAAGAACATATATGTGTATCTCATGGACATGGACAATAGTGTGGTGAAGGCCAAGGGA
>NW_005370538.1:1195463-1204423 GCF_000412655.1 Myotis brandtii
GAGGGGAGAAGCGGGGGGGGGGGGGGGGGGGGGGGGGAAAACTGAAATATCAACATTAATATTTTTAAATAAAAAATTGTGTGCAATTATTTTATAAAACTACTTGGCAGTATCTACTAAACCTGAACATAATTTCACTCATAAGTATACTTCCAGGAAATATGTATGCATATGTTACCAAAAAACATATACAAGAATGTTCATAACTGTATCATATAAAAACAAGAGCCCAAAACTGGAAACTCAACTAAATATTCATCAACAGTAAAGTGGATGAATAAAGGTAGTAATATTTATACAATGGGAAACTACACAACATGTAGATGAAGTACTGCTATACAAAACAACAGGGATGAATCTCATAGTCAAAATGTTAAATGAAAGACACAGAAGCGTGCACATTGTGAGCATCTATTTATGTAAAGTTTATGAACAGGCAAAACTCATTTATTTTTAGAAGTTAGGATAATAGTAATTTTGGAAAGGAGGAAGAGTATAATAATGACTAAAAGGAGGCAATAGGAGAGTTTAGACTGCAGTGGTTCTCAACCTTCCTAATGCTGCTACCCTTTAATACAGTTCCTCATGTTGTGGTGACCCCCAATTTCATTGTTACAAATTGAACATAATTAAAGCATAGTGATTAATCACAAAAACAATATTTAATTATATATGTGTTTTCCGATGATCTTAGGCGACCCCTGTGAAAGGGACATTTGACCCCCAAAGGGGTCTCGACCCACAGGTTGAGAACCGCTGGTTTAGAGGGTGTTGATTATGTCCTATGTATTAATCTGTTCAGTGTTTAAACAAGTGTACCCACTTTGTGAAAAATTTAGACTAAAGTTCTGGGTACTTTTCTGAATATGTGTTATATTTAATAAACATTTAAATTGTAGTCCATGATTTAGTGAAAATATATTCAATCCTTCAGTTTTATGTCAAATCAAATATATTGCTTTGACCATTTTATGCCTTATTAAGAATTTTATTTTATCTTTCTACTCTAGCTTAAGGTTCCTAGGTTTTTCTCCATGAATGGCCCCAGCTTATATTTGACCTACACATGTCAGTAGTTTCATGTACATTTTAGAAATGCATGTTAAATAATGCTATTACTGTTGGTTTGCTTTCTTTCAGATGCAACATGCAGCATTAAGAATGGCATGTGCAAGCAGTTTTGTAAAAAGGGCACAGATAACAAGGTGCTTTGTTCCTGTACTACAGGATACCGACTTGCAGAAGACCAAAAGTCCTGTGAACCAGCAGGTCAAAATCTAAGTTTTTTTCAAAGTTTGGCAGATATATTCTCCAAATCTACATTTGAACCATTAGCATTTTAACTAGCCAACATAATTATAATCCCTACTTGTTTTAACTTCATTATGAAATCATAGAAAAGAGGAATCCCATGAATTGGAAAAAATAATTTTTCAAATTGCATCATTTTAAATAGAAATTCTAAATGTGTTTAGTCTGAATTATTTTCCATGTATCCAAATTTATTTTTACTTTTATATCATGAAGCAATTGATTTTTGTACATATATTTGTAATTCAACCAGGCAAATTAATGTAGTAATCCCATGCCATGAAAGATACATAAATGATGGACTGATAGGCTTTTAGTACAAGGATGGCTGAATTTTAAGCATGATTCTGCCAAGGTGTGGCTGGTTTCCTCTGAGAAAGTTATTTCCTATACTTGGGTCTCAGGCTGAGTTTATACCCTTAGCATGAGAATAGTTCCAACAACCATCCGTTTTAAGCCATGCCAGGCTGCTCAGCACATCCCTCCCTCTATTCAGCAGTGGACAAGGCAGTGTTTCCCAGTCATGTTAACTATGCTGCCGTGTTGACAGCTGATTGGTGTATCCAGAACATCACCACTCCGCACTCCTATGGCTCTTCTCTGAAAAATGAAAGCAGTAGAAACTTTTATTGTTTTTTTTAAAGTAGGCTTTGCAGGATCAATTATATTTGATAAATGAGGGCCCTTTTTGAAACATATACAATTTATTTTGCATTTCCAAAGCCTGATATCTTATTAAATTGGTGCATTAAATCATGCACCATTTCTCTGTAACTGGGTTCAATACCTATCTCAGTAATGCACTCAGCAGAGGAAATTAAAGGACCAGAGGCCAAGAGTATTCATGCTGTAACTAAAATAAAGAGTATTTAATGCTTCAAGGGCCTGTCTGTCCTATCTGGTTCTTCATATACACTGTCTCAAAGCCAGCCTACTTGGAAATATGTATTATTCCAGTGTAGACTGATGGCATATTAGCTAAATCCTTACAAACCCTTCAATGTTATAAGAGAGAAAAAAAAGAATGGAGAGCCACCTCCAAATATTGTGTTACATCTGAATATAGCCTTAGCTTTAGCAGAATAAGTAGGCCAAACCTAAAATAAGCTTTTCTGTTTTTCAATAGTAATGGTCCCTTTCCTCTAACCATTGATGATTTATATTTATACATAAGTATTTTGAACAAATTTCCTGTTTTCCCAACCACATGCTGTCTTCATGATACTTTGCCACAGCTGGTTGCTATAGAAATGTCTGTTATAAGCAATGTGGCTGGAGGGGAAGTGAGAAATGAAAATAAAATGTGAGGTGACTTTGCTTGACTACAAATTTCCATTCTGGTTGCTTCCAATGAATCAGTAGACAATTTCTTTTACTTTTTAGATATACATTTTTATTGATTTGAGACTAAGGGAAAGGGAGAGAGAGAGCGAAACACCAATGATGAGAAAGAATAATTCAACGGCTACCTCCTGCATGCCCCACACTGGGGATCAAGCCCGCAACCCAGGCATGTGCCCCCACTGGGAATCGAACCATGACCTCCTGGTTCATATGTCGACACTCAACCACTGAGCCACACCAGCTGGGTGACAATTTCATTTCTTTAGGAAATAAACCAACCCAATGTAAAAAGGTGGCCAGTTCCCAAGGTGGACATGGCTGTGATAATCATATGAGTAATTTGGTTAATACTTGATAATCATGTGATTAAATCACAATGACCCCCCTCCCCCAAGAAATACCTAAAATCCACTTTGGAATCTAGAAGGCATTCTAGTCTACAAAAGAAATCCTGTTAACAATAAGCAGCAGGAGTACCATTTACTTAATTCTAAAGTTAAAGTTACAAGGCACCAATCATCAGATTTGCATTTAGGGACAGTACTTGGGAATAAAACTTTTTAATAGAAAAAAAACTAAACAGAAAGTCATTAGACTTTATAAAAGTCTTACAAAATTTGATTCTGGAACTCTTATCCTATTTCTGTAAAGATGATGCATTCTTGAACCAAATCTTCTTTTCATGAAGGGTTTGAAAACTTACCACGAAAATAATTTAATTAACCTTTTAGTTTGAGACGATATTAATTGATTCGATTTTTTAAAAATATTGATGGGTCTGCTTTTCAGAAGTGACAAGGATGGGCCTCATTTTTAATCTTTGTAATATATGTTCTGCTTGCCAATGAGAAATACTCAAATTCTTTTTTTTTTTTCATTTTTCTAGTGCCATTTCCATGTGGGAGAGTTTCTGTCTCACTCAATTCTCTGAAGTTTACTCGTGCTGAGACTATTTTTTCCAATATGGACTCTGAAAATTCTACTGAAGATGAAACAATTTTGGACAACGTCACTCAAAGCACCCAACCATTTAATGACTTCACTCGAGTTGTTGGTGGAGAAAATGCCAAACCAGGTCAATTTCCTTGGCAGGTACTCTATATTGATGGTGTGTCAAAACTAGAGGGCGGGCGGGGCGGGGGGCAGACAAGCCAGGTGGGAGGCTGAGATTAGGACATTAGGTGTGGGAAGTGTTTCAGTACTAAGCAACATGAGGAAACCCCCATAGGTGGGGAGCTTGTGAAAGAGAAGTCCAGGGACAGTTACTATACAAGGTCAAGGAGAGTTTGGCATCAAGGAAATAGCATAGCAGGATTCCAGACAAGCCATAGTGAGGGCTAGAAGTGAGGTTACAGGTACTGGGGTTCAGGGTACTACTTTAGCTTCAGCTCCTGGAAAATACTGGTAAGCATCAGAAAATCTCTAGGTCCAGAAAAACTGTATTATTTCTAAGGGATTGTAAAAAGGACTCAAGTAGGAAGAATGAAAACAAGAACTGGGCTATTGGAACCAGGGTATGAGATAGGGACTGGGTCCAAGCCTGTGGTTCTCAAAATGTGGTAGCATCAGAATCTCCTGGGAACTCGTTAGGAATGCAAATTTTCATGCTACACCTTAGTCCTGCCAGATCAGAGTCTCTGGGGGTGGGGCCCAGCAATTTGTGTGATACAAGTCCTTCCGGTAATTCTAATGCACACTATAATTTGAAATCTAATGGTCCAAATGAAACAATCTTGTTGCAGAAGCTAAGGTTCAAAACTACAAACAGTGGAATCATGGTACCTAATCGCACATTCCTCCAGGTGTGAACTGCAGACAACACACATGAGAATCACCTGTGCAAATTTTTGGGGTGACAATCAAGAGCTAACTTTGTAACAAAACCTGGGTTGTTACTGGCTATAGCTAAAGCCTAAGGGATTCTATCAGAGAGAAGGAGTAGGACCCAGAGATCAGGATCTAGGCTGGTCCTTATATAAAGTTGTGCTGTCCAATAAGGTAACTACTAGCCACATGTGGCTATTTAAATTTAACTACCATTAAATCAAATTTAAAATTAATTTCCTCAGTGACACCTGCCATATTTCAAGTGCACAATAGCCACATATGACTACCATATTGGAAAGCACAGAAACAGAACATTTCCATCATTGCAGAAAGTTCTATTGGACAGCACTTATAACAGTTGAGTCTAACATAGAACTCCCTAGTGGCCACAATCATGTGATTTTATAGTAATCTCAAGGATGCTTCACTAAACCTCTCTACTGAGGTTTGAATATTTGTCATCAGAGACCAGTAGCTTTAAAGACGTTTCAATTATCAAACAGGTAGCAATTTAAGCTAGGATCAGGTAAATGTCCCCAAGTTTAAAACTACTGGAATTTTTTGAGGCTAGCTATGTAACTATCTAGAATTCTTCTGATTACCTGCATTTACCCAATATAATGCTTATAAGATATTGAACTTACCCCTGGAAGGTGAGGGATTTGGCACAGACATTCCAGAGAATGGTACTAAAGGGTTATAGACCATCACAACCAAAACTTTATATTTTACTTTCTTTTACCTTTGCTTTTAACAATATTTGTTGGACTTGATCTTATACACAATAAAATACACCATATGTTCCTTTACACCCCCTCTATCCCCTACTTAAGCATCCTACCAGTGCTGCTTCCTTCTCTCACTCACATCTTTACTTTCATTCATGACTCTTGATAAGAATAACCTTTGACCTTCTTATCAACCTCTCCTTGAACAATCCCTCTTGGGTCAGCCACTCTAATTATGCTTTATTCTATTTAACATCTATGTGTCTAATTCTAATTTTATTATTTGTGTTCTTATGTTTTCATTCACTCTATATCCAACTTCCATGGGTAAGTTGCTTAGAACAAAAATTATACTTTGTAAGTTTTATCTTCCTTGGGCTTGTGGGACATAAAACAGTGCTTAGAGTGGAGGACCCAGTCACCCAGTGTTTCATTAGCTAAGAAGATGACTTCCCACTCAGAAAAAAAAAACACACCAGGATTTTTTTAAAAATCCCAGAATGCATGCATTGCAGGCTTAGCATTGTTCCCTTGTCATCCCAGAAATAAAATGGCAAATATATTTAAATGAGAGCTAAAAATATGGGGTTTTGTTGTCTCAGTTTAGTCATATAATCTCTGTTCCCTATGCACCCCTTTTAAGCCAGATGCTTGCCAATGTTTGAACAACGCAAGTCTTTCCTAATAGAAATTTTACTCTAGGAAGCTATTTTTTTTCTTTTAAGCAAAAGAAACTATTAGATGACAGTTATAGTTGCACTGTGAGGAAGAAGATATAAGTGATACACATCATTTCAAATCTGTCATGTCCTCCTCAATGCACACTTGTAGTTAGTGTACCTGTTACCTCTTTCCAATCAAGCCAAGCTAAGATAATTTGGAATGTTCAAAATCACTTATCCACCTATATGCACATGTGCACACACATGTTCACTCCCTATTTTACACACATGAATTAAGATTATGGACTGGGGAACTACAAAGTACTAGGTTTTAGTTTTTCCCCAAAAGTGAAGAGCTGATCTACTTTCTTGGATACTTCAGAATGACCCAGTCATATTTCTGCATTGTTTCCATCCTCACCAGAGGACTGTCCACACCCACCTCCATGTAGTTTCTCATGAAAGGTTACTTTAGCCGTGTTCGGCTTCCCTCCCTTCTCATCTCGCCGCTTATTCCAAGGAGCCTACCTTACTTGTTCCAGTATGCAGGTCTCTCCGGCTTGCATCTGTGTTGAGCAGGGACTTCTTTGTTGAATTATAGGTGTTTATTTTGTTGAAATGTTAGAGGGAGAGGACAGACCCGCATTTACGCCGCCATTCCTCTGACATCACCTCCCAAAAATATCAGATACATTTGAGTATATAAAAGTCACTTTAGGCTAAGAAGAAATAGAAACGAAACAAACCAGAATCTCTCATTTGTGGGAGAGCCAGCTCCACCTCATCACAGTTAATCTGCAGGGTGGAACTACTTGATTTGATTGCAAACAAAACTGCAACACACTTGCTGCAGCCCAAGGCATCAAGAGAAAGCAAGCAACAGCTGGGGTTTCAAAGGCCAAAATATTCTATGGCAATGAAATAGAAAATACTGTTTAGCAATGCCACCTAAAAAAGAGTGGTTCAAATGCTGATGCTTCATAAAAAGGGGTGGGAGATAAAGCAACCACTTAGGTAAAGAAATCCCAAAAAGAACTGAGTTGACTTTCATCTGGAGTAATGAACAGTTTGAATGAATTGGAAAGGTTTTAGTCTGTTAGAGAAAAGGTTTAAGTGAGCTGCTTGCAAGTGCTAAAGTGCCACAGTGGAGAAGGGGAAGATGACTTTTTGTTTGTGGATTTATGGGTGAAAGTTACAGGCAGGTAGGCAGGTTCTGGCCCCGGTTATGAAAGCCCTTTACAACCACAAGAACGATTTTGTGGGCTGGGCAGTTTTGGGAGGAAATGCTGTTTGAAAAAAATGTCTAATTGTTTACTTGAACAGCTGTTCTGTCACTGGGGACAGCAGCTGCTGGATAATCCTATGAAGAGTATGTCGAGGGTATTGTTTCACCTAGGGGGAGATTAGAGTAGGTTAGAGGATAGCTTTGAGACCCTAAAGAGCTATGTGCACTTTCCATGTGGCCTGTCCTTAACTTATTTTAGGGCTTTCACCTGGGAAGCTGGAGGCAAGGCCTCCTCAGCAACTGTGGTTGCCAGACACTTCCAAAACCCCCTTTGGTTCTGGCCTGCAAGGCCCCGCCCCGCCCCCCAACCTCAAAGGTGCAGGCTGGCTTGCCTGACCTGGAACCCACATCACCATGACAGAAGGCCTGAGAGAGAGGTGGAGGGAGGTACAAGGCCAATTTCCTTTATTTTCCCTCCAGATGCACCGTGGTGGGCTCAGAGCCACATGAGAGCTTGGGGAAATGAAGCAGGGATACTGCAGGAACACCTCAAGAGGGAAGAGAGGACGCTAAAGGTTTAAGTGCACTATATAGGAACAAAACTGCTGTTTCCTCAAGTCAGTATATCCTTAGCTTCCTTAGAGGAGTGGGAACTAAAACAAGACTCAGAATTTCACACAGCTGCATAGGCAAGCAATGAAAACTTTTCAACATTATAGAAAAAAGGGAAATTGCAATGCTTATATTACAAGACCGCCTTCATCAACAGCTTAAAAGTGAGAGATTTGAGAAGCTAGGCGGTGTTGAGGCTTTCCAAAGCTTTAATTTGGTTTTGGTTCCATGCCCTTGAGGCTGTCTGCAGACAATTCTGAGCATGCGCAAACTTACCCCAAGCGCTCCTCCCACCTCTTCTGCTTTGGCTTAGGATCTGTCCTGCCCTGTATGCCAAGTACCTGGTCTTCTATTTTCTGTTTTATCATGGACCGAATAAAATGGAAGCCAGGTCCTCAAGCTTTCCCTATCCTTTATATTAGGTTGTATCATATGCAATTGCAGATAAACTATTTAACAGACAAAATATGCCTGTCTATTCTTTATTCTATTCTTGGCCTAAAAAATCTTAAAATGTTTTAGCATTTTGCCCAGTCTGAACTTTCCTTGGCTTTGGCCTGAAGCTAGCCTTATAGATGCCCAAACTCTTGACCTGAACAGCTAACTACACAAACCCAATTCATTCCATTCTATTAGGACACACATCCATGGCAGATAGCACACATAGTTACCATATGTATGAAACATGACTTTTTTTCTTTGGTGGAGGGATGGAGGGATTAGGAGGAAGATGTTATATCAAGATCCTAAGACTATAGAAATATCTTCACCTGGAAAAGGTAACCCTCTATTTGTCCTAGCTCAAATGATAAAGTTCCAATTAGGAGAAATAAAAAGATGACAATTGTAATTTCACCTGGCCCCACAAAACTAGTTTGCACAGAACACTTAGACTATTATTCTCTGGGACAGTTTGATGAAATCTATTTCTTTTTTTAAATTTTTATTTTATTTTTTATTGTTTAAAGTATTACATATGTCTCCTTTTTCCCCGATTGACCCCCCCCAGCCACTCCCACTCCCCAGGAAAAGCATCCACTGCCCCAGTGTCTGTATCCACTGGTTATGCTAATATGCATGCATACAAGTCCTTTGGTTGATCTCACCCCCCTGCTCCCCTGCCTTCTCTCTGAGGTTGGACGGTCTGTTCAGTGTTACCTTGTCTCTGGATCTATTTTTGTTCATCAGTTTATGTTGTTCATTATATCCCACATATGAGTGAGATTATGTGATATTTATCTTTCTCCGACT
>NW_005370538.1:1204552-1228403 GCF_000412655.1 Myotis brandtii
CTTATCTGCTGATGGGCACTTAGGCTGCCAAATCTTAGCTATTGTAAATTGTGCTGCTATGAACATAGGGGTGCATATATCCTTTCTGATTGGTGTTTCTGGTTTCTTGGGATATATTCCTAGAAGTGGGATTACTGGGTCAAATGGGAGCTCCATTTTAACTTTTAGAAGAAACTCCATACTGTTTTCCACAGTGGCTGCACCAGTCTGCATTCCCACCAGCAGTGCACGAGGTTTCCTTTTTCTCCACATCCTCTCCAGCACTTGTCGTTTGTTGACTTGTTGATAATAGCCATTCTGACAGGTGTGAGATGGTACCTCATTGTTGTTTTGATTTGCATCTCTCCAATGATTAGTGACTTTGAGCATGTTTTCTGATGAAATCTATTTCAATCACTAGTCTAGTTAACCAGTTATTAAAAACCAAAAGTGATCATTGCCCCTGTGCCCAGAAAAATGAAGTAGAGCTTAGGGCTGGATGAATCACACCTGTGGGCATAACAAGCTATACATCATGCAGAAATGATTTTGCTTTTTATATGAGAGAGAATGAGTATGCAAACATAGAAAAATATTTTTGTAAACTGGAGGTGGCTATTTAGGAAGAATAAAGGTTTACTAAAATCACAAGGAAATGCTAGGTTCAAGTTAAAAGGTTAGGAAGTGAACAAGGCAACAGCTGTTACTCTGGGTTGGCATTGTCAATAAAGAGCATCAGAACAGACGTGTAAATGTGTATTTTGTAGATTCATGTGGACGTACTTTGTGTGTATCTGTGTGTGTGTGTCTGAAAGAAAGAAAACAGGCTCCTCTTAGGTCATGACAAACATGAAAATGTTTGACAGGTCAGAACTCAGTTGTCTTGCTCAGAACATACGCTTTCCCATTTTCCCCATCATTCTTCAAAGGTATGTCTTACAAGAACTTGTCCTTGGTCAAGCAGACAGCTCATCCCCAAATAGCTAATCTTTAGATAGCTGTGATCTTGAGGTAGTCAAGCAAACATTCCACAACCAAGCCTTTTGTGATATCTTTAAATGTGAATATATTTTAGGACTTTTTCTTGACAAAGATGTTTGCTAAAATTTAGGCTCTTCAGGCGTAAAAGGACACAACCATATTTCTTGATCACCCACCAGAAAGCAATAGAAGCTCTGGCAGCAAGTCTTTGGCTGGAATCAGACTGGCTACATCATAGCCTCTGTATCCAGGGGCTGTGGATATCATTCAGTCTGGCCTTACTAGCTTGTTAAGCTGAGAAATGTCTAATTCATCTCTAATACAGAAATTGATTCTTAACCCCAGTTACTTGAACAGATATTCAGTTGCAACCATTAGGACCAATATAGGACAATATTGCCCAAATTTGTTTGATGATGAAAATCACTTGGGGTCAGAGCCAGTTTCGCGAACTTGTAACCAGTGCACCTTGCACAGCGCCCTGCATTCGAGGGGTCCTACATTTGGAGTTCAATGCTTTGCATTTGTGTTTTATAATTCAAGTCCAATGAGACAATGAGGCATACATGGGCTAGCAGTGACACGCGAACTCATTTTTTTGGTTGATTTTTCTTTGTTAAATGGCATTTAAATATATAAAATAAATATAAAAAATATAAGTCTTTGTTTTACTATGGTTGCAAATATCAAAAAAATTCTATATGTGACACGGCACCAGAGTTAAGTTATGGTTTTTCAAAATGCTGACACGCCGAGCTCAAAAGGTTCGCCATCACTGGGCTAGGGACTTGGATACTTGAATCATTGGTCTCACTTCTCAGTAACACAAGGGGATGGATTCTTGACTTCCCACTTCCCTGTTCCCTGGTGCCTTGGCCAACCCTGACTCTCCTTTCTCACACTTGCCCAATGACTACTGCCACCCTCAACCCATAGCACATCTCCTCATCCCCAATAGCTACCACTGTCGTCCTCCTCCTGCACAGTCACAAGAAAGGTTAAGTATGGGTGCACATACCCTATGCCATCTCGGGAGGGGGCATGGTCACATGGCATCTAGGGAGCAAAAATGTCACAGAACATTTGGAAGATGAATGGTGGGAGTGAGCCTCTTGCCCACCTCTATTCCAGGTACTGAGCACATTCTGGCATATAAGTTGCAACCCCTTGGGAATCCCCCCTTTGCGGTTGATTGCTGCAGTGGGCCAGTGGGAAGGAAAGATTTACTTACTCTTACCACTGCTGGGGCACAGAACATCAGTCTAGTGGGAGGAGGGTATGGAGCATGTGTGCTTGCATGCTAAATTTCAAGATGCAGCCCCTGGGCACCTGTGAGTATCTGCCCTCCCTGTATATACCCCTCATGCCTAAGGTAGCATGACATTAAATAGTAAATTAAAAACACCCTGATAGGTTGCCAGAAACCACCAAAGAAAAGGAAAAATTTTGTATTTTAATGTCTTCAATACCATTTTCCCTGACTTTTGAACGGGGAGGGGGGTCCCACATTTTCATTTTGCACTGAGCCCCACAAATTATGTAGCTATATCTGCCCAGAGTGAGCACTTTTCTTATTGTTGACAGTATTATAGATTTCTCCTATTTTCTCCCTTTTTGTCCCTTCCACCCAACCCCCACCCCACCCCAAGTCTTCCCCATACTATTGTCTGTGTTCACAGGTTATTCATATCAGAGTGAGCAGTTTTAAAACATAGTTCACCAACCATTGGGAATTCTGAAACAGAATTTTTCAAATTTAATTATGCATAAGGATATTCCAGAGATCTTCATTTTTCTCTCGTCCCATCCCCTAAATATTCTTATTAAGCCTGGGTGGGCCTCCAAATCTGCATTTTACAAGCATCCTAGATGATTCTACTTCAATTGGTCCACCAACCACACTTGGAGAAATACTGGATGCTTAGAAGCATAGATTCTGAAGCCAGGCAGACTAGGGTTTGCATCTTAGCTTCACCACTAACCTTAGGGTAATTAACATGCATATCTAAACCTCAGTTAGCTCATTATAAATGGAAATATTAATATCACCCTCAATGTGTTGCATTAAATGTACATAAAACACTTAGCACAATGATTAGTCCATAGTAAGCAATCAATAAATGTTCTAAAATACTTAAGAAGACTGTTAAGTCTAGGTCAGTGGTTGGCAAACTCATTAGTCAACAGAGCCAAATATCAACAGTACAACGACTGAAATTTCTTTTGAGAGCCAAATTTTTTAAACTTAAACTATATAGGTAGGTACATTGTTATTAACTTAATTAGGGTACTCCTAAGGCTTAGGAAGAGCCACACTCAAGGGGCCAAGGAGCCGCATGTGGCTTGCGAGCCACAGTTTGCCGACCACGGGTCTAGGTGGTCGGTACACTGGGGTTTGTTATATTATGTGAGTTCTCCTATATTTTTACAACTTTTCAAAATGAAAAGCAATAGCTAGAATGAGAGGGAAAGCTAGAGTATGGAAAGGGGGATCAGAAGCTTGCAATGAGTCAGCTCCATAGGTCTCCAGGTAGGAGGCTGGTGCTTCAGTGTCAAGGATTTAGCAGATGTTCAGTAAATTGAATTCAGGACAAAAAGAATCTTCACTAGAATATGTCCCAAGGACCTTCTCAAACTCATACTGAAAGGAACTAACCATTTCCTTCCCCTAGTTTATGAATGGGCTGACACATGGGGCTATGTGTATTTTATTTAGTAAAAGGGCATCTATTCACAAGAGCTAGTCCAGCGGTTCTCAACCTGTGGGTCGCGACCCCTTTGGGGGTCGAAAGACCCTTTCACAGGGGTCGCCTAAGACCATCGGAAAACACATATATAATTACATATTGTTTTGTGATTAATCACTATGCTTTAATTATGTTCAATTTGTAACAATGAAATTGGGGGTCACCACAACATGAGGAACTGTATTAAAGGGTCGCGGCATTAGGAAGGTTGAGAACCACTGAGCTAGTCAGTGCCCAGAAAGGTTTTACCAAATGTTAAGTGTGCCCTCTAGCGTTCACCTTCTCGGCTTTCTTCCTAAAGTGGTTGATCAGGCTCTTGCTTACATTGGAAGTGAAATTCTCCAAGTTGATCTAGTCATTGAGGTGGTGAAAATATTCATTGTCCACTCTGATTATGCAATGAATGTGCAGATGTAAGACTGGGGTGGCCTCTTATCTAATAATGCCCAGGCTCAAAGCAGTGCCCAAACATCTTTATCCACTGTGCCCCACCACCACCACCAAAAAAAAAAAAAAATAGAACTTTTAGGACAAAGGCAGCTGGCATATCCAGACAGGGACAGTCAAATATGGTTAGGTACAATGGAAGGAGTGCATGAGTCTTTCTGTTCCTCATTGCCTGGATGGCCATAAACATAGCCGTTATGGAGGCCATAGGTCTCGTTTCATAATATTCCTGTTTAAAAAGGGCTTGAAAAAAATCTCCTTTAAAAATCAATGGGGTTTTTTTTTCTTCTAATAGCCTGCTGCAAAAAATATTTCCTCATGCAGGGTCAGGATACTCAATAATAACTACTGATCTCAAGGAGTCAAGTCAGTGCATGTCTCAATGTATAATTATTGCAATCAGATAATCTGACGCACCTGGAAATGGAATCCAAGGGCCCTAGATTCCCAAAAGAAGCTGTTCCCTCATATTGGTGAGAGTTCCCCCTGGCTCTCACTGAATGTTCTCTTCAAGACAGTTACAGAAATTGCTTTTTTTAATTATGCTCCAGAAATACTAATTCATCTGCAATACTAACACTTTCCAGAAACACTCCAGGTCTGCCAGCACCTACAAGCCAACTTTTGCCAACTCCTATAAACAGCACACATATTTACTTAGTTTTAAATCAAATATATTATCTAATAAGATTCATAATTTTGTTTCCACAGGTCCTTCTGCATAATAAAGTTGAAGGATTCTGTGGAGGTTCCATTGTTAATGAAAAATGGGTCGTAACTGCAGCCCACTGTATCAAACCTGGTGTTAAAATTACCATTATTGCTGGTAAGTAAATAAGGATAGTACTCTACAACATCTTCTATAAGACTAGTATATCATATTTTATGAAGGTCTAATAGGATAATTGTTAAATAACTTGGGCTAGTGGTAGAGAGGCCATGTTTTCAAAACCCAACTTGCTTCAAACTCCAACCTTTCCAGAGTTCTTTGGTGTGCTTTTATTAGCACTCACTTCAGTGGGGAACAATTATTTATTGATGTCTCCATTTCCCTACCAGACTGAGCCTTCCCAAAAGCTGTGTCATAACACTGATCTTTATATCTCTAGTGCCTGGCACAACCTGTAGTGGGCCCTCTAACATTTGAATGAATGACCAAATGAATGTATTATTTGTGAGCAAAAAGAAATCAAAATACTTGAAATTGGGGAAGTCTAGAATAAAATTCATGAGAAGTAGATTCATTATCACATGTGAACAATGTAAGACTTGTAACAGCAAGGGTGAACAGAACCATGTCTATGATGGGTCCTGAATCACTTTTTGATCTAAAAAGTATGCCCTGGCCCTCATTACATTTTATCTAAATCATACCAATATAAGATTGAGATCTTTGACACTTGGCTGCCAGTTAATTCAGTGATGCCAAGTGGGCACTTTGAAAATCTGTTTCTTTATGTGAAAGGCTATTTGTTACTGAAGAAAAATTTGTTTTGAATGGGTGAAATGCCAGTTAAGTAAGTGATGCTAGGTGGACACTTGGAAAATGTGTGTGTCTCTATGAGAAAGATAGTGACTGAAAAAGAAATCTGTTTTCAATAGGTGAGCATAACACCGAAAAGGAGGAGCCTACAGAGCAAAGGCGAAATGTGATTCGTGTTATTCCTCACCACAACTACAATGCAACTATTAATAAGTACAGCCATGACATTGCCCTTCTGGAATTGGATGAACCTTTAATGCTAAACAGCTATGTAACACCTATTTGCATTGCTGACAGGGAATACACAAACATCTTCCTCAAATTTGGGTCTGGCTATGTGAGTGGCTGGGGAAAAGTCTTCAACAGAGGGAGATCAGCTTCAATTCTTCAGTACCTTAAAGTTCCCCTTGTTGACCGAGCCACATGCCTTCGCTCCACAAAGTTCACCATCTATAATAACATGTTCTGTGCTGGCTTCCATGGGGGAGGTAAAGATGCATGCCAAGGAGATAGTGGGGGACCCCATGTTACTGAAGTGGAAGGCATCAGCTTCTTAACTGGAATTATTAGCTGGGGTGAAGAGTGTGCAGTGAAAGGAAAATATGGAATATATACCAAGGTATCCCGGTATGTCAACTGGATTAAGGAAAAAACACAGCTCACTTAAAGAAAAATGTATCTCCAAGGTTCACATATTTGGGATTAAAAATGAACAAGGTCTTTTACTAACTAATCACTTTCCCCTCTCATCAGATTTGAACATATACATTCGGTGAATATTGATTTTTCTTTTTATGGGGAGAAATCTGTCTAGAATTGATATTTTGTAGAATAAATAAATTAGAAAATCAAATCATTTGAGAAATATAGTGTGGTAATAATTTGTGACCATGAAAAAAATGTGAAGTTATTTTCTTCATCCTGATCATCAGGCATTATATTTCTCCACCAGCAACTCCCTGATTCTCCCTCCTCAGCAGCATTCCATGTTCCAGATATTTCTTACTTCTCCCACCAAAACGTCAATATGTATTATATCAGATCCAGGATATTTGGTCTAGTCCATCACAAGTCCAACATCACACTCATAAAGGAAGAACACTGGGACAACTGACAGGTTAAAACTCATCAGAAATACTACTTCTTTTTCTGTACTCTTATATCTGCATCCTTTATCTTTTACAACTTCTAATCTCTAAATCATTTTTTCTCTTTCTCTCTCTTCTTTTCCCTACACATAGAGGAGGGAAGGAAAGCATAATACTGTTTTACTGGTATGCACAATGATATATATCTATCAAACCCAGACTTGTCTTCAGTTTAGTCTTGGATTTGCTTATCTGAGCATAGGGATGAAGTAAGGTCTAAAGAACTTAGGGGGAAAGTTCCTCTCAGAGAGTCACGTTATTAAATACATATATAATGGAAGGGATGACTTATCAGAATAGTTCCCTAAGACCTTGTAATTGTATTGTTATGGAAGTCTGATTAGAAATGGTTCTATGAATTCAAACTGACATGGTATTATAGCTAAGAAAGCTAAAAAATATTAACAGAAAGAGATCAGTTTGCAGTATAGAACTAATAGAGTCAGCAAGGAAGAATTCATCAGTGTGTCTCCAGTGCTAACCAGGGCTAAAGAAGTTGCCCAGATTAGAGAACAAGAGCATCATGTACCCCTAATTAGTGTATCCCCACAGTGGAGAAGGGTAGAAAAGGCTCACAGACGTAAGTTATTCCAATGAGCCAACTAACTCCTCGTCTTCTGGTTTCATGCCCACCAAGCAACTTTTGTTTTATTATAATCAGACCTTCAATATTAAATTTTCTATAGAGTTGCTAACCAACCAGCACAAGTACTTCAATCTGTTAGACAGAATATTTCCCTTTATGAATTAATAAACTGATGTGTTTTTGGTTCAGACCTTGGCTTTTTTTAATTTGGTTGATGTGAATCGGTCACCCCAGCCAAGCCACACTATTGCTGATTTCTTACAAGTTATTCCAATTAATACTCTAGTTTTTCAAAATAAATATCAATAAATGTATTTTTAACTTCTCAAAAAGTGTTTGTTGTTGAATCATTCACAGAAAAGGATTCCAAACACTACATTCAGCAAAGCAATCAAAAGAATATGTACAAAAGCAATATAACACATCAGAGATTTGATGCTCTGTTAGCACTCAGCTTTTATATGAGGTAGTGTGGAGCCACCTGGGACAACTGAGTTGAAATAGCTGAGAATATGGTCTTGAATAATTCAATCCACCTTTTGGCTTTGATTTTTCCATTTGTATAATGAAGGTGTTTGACAGATGCCCTCCAAAGGCCCTTTTTTGGCCTTGATAATCTGATTATATTCCTTTATTTAAAAATATGCGAGGGATTACTGTGTACCACATACCAATAGTGTTCATTAAATTTGTGAGTTACATATTTTGTGAGTTAACTAAAATAATGTATGTAAAATGCTTTGTCAGTGCCTACTACATTACTATACAGTAGATGCTCAATAAATGTCAGCTGAATCTGAATCCATGTTTATTCCAGAGTAGGAATGAGTCTTGTATTGAGTGTCATGAAAAGAGGCCATACTTAATGAGTGGGATTGAGATTTCATGAAAAAATAAAATAAATCAGTTCTTCTATTGTTGGTTAAAGGAGGGAAAGAGGGAGGAGACACTAATTGCCCACCTTAGGTTTAAGGAGGATACTAATTAATGCATGCAAACTAGTTACTTCAAATTTGAATGACTAAAAGTCTATAGACCCAGTGCTCTGTAATCCATAAAAGTGAGCCACTCTGTCCTTATTGCCATGGAAACCACCCATTCCTTACAAAGGCAGCAGTGGTAGCATGGCATTACAGTTTCTGTGACTGGTCTACCCTGTGGCAAAGAGAGAGCTCCTGGGCCCCTAACTCTCTAAGCCAATTATCCATTTTTCCATGAGCTTGAAAATGACTGAATTGATCATGAGCCACCTGTAGCATGTTGCCACATTAAAAATATGGGTCCTGTAAGCCCACCAAAGAGCCAGCGGCATCAGAGCCAGGCCCTCACTACCGAGGTCCTAGGACATTTGCAGTCATATAAGAATCATCAGTACTTTCAAAATGACTGTAGCTACTTAACCTAAATGGGCTGAAGCATGCTGCTGCAGTATTGGAAGTTACAGGTTAAAATAGAACTCTTGCTGAGTGAAGAAAAGTGTGTTAATATAGTGCAGTCATTTTAACTTGCTGTTTAAATATAACTGCTTTTTATTCTTTCTGAATATTAGTTGCTTAGTGATGATAGGAACTAAGTACAGTCCAATTTTCTCTGCCAAGGGAAAAAGAATGGGTTTTCTCCCCAACTCTCTTTAACCATGACAGACCAGTTCACAAAACTGCTTCATTATAATTTTGCAACAACTTCTGAATGCAATCTAACAATGTCCGATCTATGTATGTCAGAGCTGCAAAGGCCCTTAGACACTATACAGACCACTCTGCCCATTTAACAGAGGAGGACATTGAAGCCAAGATAAGGCCAGGCTCAAAATAACAGTGGCAGAGCCAAGATTAGAACTCAGGTCTCCCACTCCATACTATGAAAGTATAGTGCTTTCAATTGGAGCACTGTCTATGTTTTTAGAGCAGCTGGGGAATTCTGCATTGGTGGTAATCCCTTCAGCGAACTTGGACTGAAAACTGCCTAGAATTCTCAATAGTGATAACTGATAAACAGGTGACCAAATCAAGAAGACCAACAGATAGCCTGAAAAGCAGAGTGGCAATCAAATAACAGACTGGAGCTATCATCTCTGACTCATAGCAGGAACTCAGTAAATACACGTGGAATGAACCTATGCTGCTGGTGTCTGGCTTTTAACCCAGCTGAGAGCACTGTCAGATGTTACATTTGACTTCTAGAGCATGTTTGTCAGTGTCATCTGGCACGCAGTCATTCAAGCAACATTTCAACTCACTTCATTGTAACTCTACTGGGTAAGACATATGCAGCACAGAGACAGCAGGCTACTCCAGAAGCTATTGCTTGAGGTTTGAAAGAAAGCTTCAAAAACCCACTGGAGCTGGGATTCTGACAATGCAGTACAGATGTGGGTGACCAGGAAACACATTTCAGCGGTTAACAGGCCTGTCTGGGCAAAGCACTCAGAATCACCGCTCCTTTTGAATCTGAAGCTTATGCCATCTCTAAATCTCATGATTAAAACTACAAAAACAATCATGTTCTGCAAACTATGGAGGCTGCCAATGAGAGTCACAGTAGGCAAAAGACTGTGGCATCCCTATCCTTTTCAACCAGTCCAGGTACATAGATCACTCTACTCATTTTCTCTAATAGTACTTTCAAGGCAGACCATTTTCGCCCTGTCTTCAGGGTTATGGCTTGCCTTGAGATTGCCAGAGTTCCTCTCAGCCTCTACTATGGATAAAGTTATCAGAAGGGAAGAACAGCAAGAAGACCCTTTCTTATACATATAAAGCGGTAACGGTTTCTGGAACAGAACCAAAGTTTCTACACACTATCACAAGACAGTAATATTTCAAACTACTGGCCAGATCAATTCACTCTGGTAGGAGAGTTACCCACTTAGTTGAGAGATGAATAAAAATAGGAACAGAGATACTCGTGATTCTAAAGACTTCGTTTTAAAAGGTTGCTTCATTGAAATGTTAAATATGAGATCCTAATCTATAAAAAGTTGCCAACATAGTAAATCTCCTGGATGCTCTCATTCTTAAACTTTTAGGAATCCTGTAGTATTTAGCTTCTCCAGATCAATAACCATGAAGTGGCTTAAGTACTGGCCTCATAAAGAAAAAGAGGTCTCATGATGTATACATTACATGCTTCAGTAAATATCTACATAAAAAATCGATTTCCCTCTTGGAATATATTACAAAAAATAAGCATGCATTTTCATATTAAAACTCAGCTCAAGAATGCAACAAGTCTCTGAGAAACTCAGTGCATGCTTGTTAATAATCCAATGTATAAATTAAAAATGCTATTACTGACCACATCAGTGCAAAACTCAGTCATCTAAGGTAGGAATGAGATAGTCATCCTGAACACATTATGGAACATGCCATCAGAGGGAAGGTAGACAAATATAGAGAAACCTCCTACATCCATTTCCTGCCGAGGATATAAAAAGAAGTTATCACTAATTTCCAGTAAATGTAAAAAATATTAGCTGATAAGGCTATAGTTATAGCCCCGGCATTTTCCTCTCCTGTTAACATTTATTGCTTTTGTGTTTGTGTTCTCCAGAGCTGTATTAACCTCTCTTGTCTATGCTTTGAATCTTCATCTTGGTAGGTATTTTGTTGTTATACTTTGTTTTTGAGTCAGCTCTTGGGTTTCATTTGGGTTTTGAAGTTTTATATCTGAATTAAACTGTTATTCTTGGCCAAAAAGGTTTAATTTCTGTCAATACACCTCCAATATTTTTCACTGTCCATACTCTCTTCTATATGCTATTTCTAGAGTTCTAGATGATCATGCTTAAGATCAGAAACTCTGCTTACTTAGTTTAGAAAAATGTCAATTTAGATAACATATGTACTAAAATGATAGCTACACATTACCTAAAGTTGGGTTATATTTCATAAATCTTAGCACACTCCAAAAAGGAATTCTACTGAACACTTACTATGGTCTTAACACTATATCTGTTTCATAAGACAGAATCAGTGGTATGCTGGAACAGGCTTTACAAACTCCTAAATGCCAATTTTGCGCATCTCTTTCCAACTCCCAGTTCAAAAACTTCATGTCAGTAGTTTCAAATCTGCCATGGTAGAGAGATTTACACCATAGATATTGACAAATGCTACAAATACATGCTATTAAAGAGACCCAGTTGTTTAACATTTACCAACATACCAATGAACACAATCTAATTATTTGACTAAAAATTCATCGTTTTTATAATCCTGCTACTCAGTTATTATGAGTGGGCACTAAATACACTATAAATTAAAATGTAAAGTTGTTTAAGGAAGCTAAATGTTCATGAGCCAAAAATATTGAAAATCAGACCTTTAAAATTGTTCTCAGATGGCAACAGGTAGTTATTTTATTCTGTAAAATAAAACATTTCCTTAAGTGCAAATATTTCTCCTGCACAACACTTTCACACATTGTTAAGTCAATGAAGGTTTATTCTGTGGTAGTTTTCTGCTGGTATGTTAGATCATAGTAATTTGTAATTTATTTATAAAGACTGCAGAAGTGTTCTTAACTGTTATTTTCAGATGGCATAAAGATTTTAAAATTTTCCACAGGCATGTCTGAAAGGTAAGTTTGGCACAGGGTTTTACTACATTTCAGTCATCGGGGACAAGGTATTACATTTTACTTTTCCAGTACTGAATTAAGGTGAGCAGAATTGTTTAGTGTAAAATGTTTCAGACATATAAAAATATACAGAGAATAATAGCATGAACTTCCAAGTACCAACACTCATCCAATCCTTTTCTTCCCCCACTCATCCTTAATTTGGTGTTAATCACTCTCCATCATACCTACATACCTTTACTATAAATTACCCATTATATTTTGTTTTACATATTTTCAAACTTTACAAATGCAATCATATTGTATCTATCCTGCAATTTGTTTCTTGTAAGATTCGCTGATATTGATATGGACAGCTCAGATCATTCATTTTAATTTCTATCTAGTATTTGATTATATGATATGCCATGATCTAATTACCTATTCTAGTGTCCATGGTCATTCATGTTGACTACAAATGATTTACTCTTGCAAACAGTTCTGCTATAAACATTCTGGCCCATGCCTCCTTGAGCACCTGTGAGTGTTTCTCCAGGGTAGATACTTAGGAGTGAAATTGCTCAGCCATAGAGCATTCACTTTGACTTCACTTGGTATTAGCAAATTGCTCACAAAGAGTTGTGACAATTTATGCTCCTTGTAGCAGTGTGGAAAATTCTTCTTGCTTCATAATCTTCCCAATACCTGGTGTTTTCAGCAATATAGTCAGATTTTTAAGCTACTAATATTCATATTTTAAAATACCAGCTTTGCAACGAATTCAGTGATTTTATTTTTTAATTGTTTTATTGCTTAAAGTATTACAAAGAGTATTATATATGTCTTCTTTTTTTTTCTCCCCTTGACCTTCCCCTAGCCTCCCATACCCCCCAGTGTCTTGTGTCCATTGGTTATGCTTATATGCATGCATACAAGTCCTTCGGTTGATCTCTTTCCCATCCCCCCAACCCTCCCTGGCCTTCAGTGATTTTAAAACTAGTTGTAAATGTACCGGTACAGTCTAGTGGCCTCCCTGGGGTCAGTAAAGAGATCATTTTAGCTTGTAATGCTAAATTTCAAGATGGCCACTGTGATTTTCCCCTTTAAGTATTTTTATTATGGTTGAAAAATTAGGACCCACTTAGTTAATAATATTTTATTTCTTTTCATTTGATTTCTCTCATAGCTTGCCATATAAAAGAGAATAAAATGGGCAAAGGACCTAAATAGATACTTTCCCAAACTTGACATACAGAAGGCCAAGATTCATATGAAAAAATTCTCAAAGTCACTAATCATCAGAGAGATGCAAATTAAAACAACAGTGAGGTATCCCCTCACACCTGTCAGAATGGCTACCATCAACAAATCACAAGTGCTGGTGAGAATGTGGAAAAAAGGGAACCCTAGTACATTGATAGTGGGAATGCAGACTGGAGCAGCCACTATGTAAAACTATATGGAGTTTCTTCAAAAAATTAAAAATGGAACTGTCATTTAACCCGGTGATCCCACTTCTAGGAATATATCCTAAGAAACCATAAACACCACTTAGAAAGAATATAGGCACCCCTATGTTCATAGCAGCACATTTTACAATAGCTAAGATTTAGAAACAGCCCACGGGTCCATTAGCAGATGAGTGGATAAAAAAAAACTGTGGTACATTTACACAATGGAGTACTATGCAGCTTTTAAAAAGAAAGAACTCTTATATGTATGAACCTGGAGGGTATTATACTAAGTGAAATAATCCAGTCAGAGAAAGGTAAGTATCACATGATCTCACTCATATGTGTAATCTAATGCACAAAATAAACTCATGAATAAAATAGATTCAGAGACATAGAAGCATGGAACAGACTGATGATTTCAGAGGGAAGGTGGAGGTGGGAGTGTGGGAGGGGAGTGATTAACCAGGGAACTTAAATGCATATATGCATAGGCCATGGACACAGACAATAGAGTAGTGAAGGCCTGGGAGGGGCGGGTACAGGTTGTAGGGGGTCAATGGGAAAAAAAACACAAACGAACAAAGAAGACATCTGCAATACTTTCAACAATAAAGATAAATTACAAAAAAAAAGAGAATATTCACTATCGAACTAAGATAAAAACTATTACATAAGAAAATCTTCAGCACATCTAGCTCTCATGCTTCAAATCATTCTGACTTCTTCTCCTGCTCCATTATATTTTAATTTTTTCTTCAGCCTGGTTGTATTTAGTTGGTTATTTTCATAATAATTGAGTTAGTGAGTCTATCTCACAAATACTTAAACAAAATGTACCTTTGAAATGGTTTACATTTTATTTTGGTTTGGGTATAAGGAAAGTTTCGTTTAGCTTAAGGAATACATCCTCACAAAGTTCAACTTCATTGGCCCTTCTCAATATAACATTATATTGTGTTGAAATTATCTCCTCAGAACTTAATGGGCTAATTTGTACATATGAAAATGAGATTATCAACAAATATTACGTAGACCCTCACCAAGTGAAAGGTAAAACTTGAATATGTCATGAGCCTTACTACAGAAAATATATTTTGAACTAAAAAGGAATTATGATTTTAAAATGGCCTGTTGTCACTTTTATTAATTTCCTTTTGTACAATATAAAAGGTTCAGGTTTTGTCTTTAATACTGTTTTGTTCCCAAGCATATTGCTGTCCTTGGGCAGGCCCCATAAGACTAATTGCAAACTTTCTATTCCAAATCAATGTAGGGAAGGGTACTAAAATGTAATAAAGGATTTCTTTTGACAATTAAATGCTTGAGACATGATTCATTAAGCACACTACAATCTACTGCCCCTATGGGAAGCAGATTCCTGTGGTCTAGTATATTAATAAGCATTATTATATTTAATAATAAGCATTTTCAAAGAAATTGTGAAACTGAATTGATTTCTGACTAAACCCAAAACAGAATCATTGACCTAATTTCTCTTCAAGTGGAGCATTTCTTATACACCCTTAGACTTTCAAAAATACACTCTGAAATTTTCTCTTTTCATAGCACAGATGTCAGAGTGGCTTTTATAACAACTCTCTGTTCTATATTGTGAGATTCATACATAATTTTGTTAAAATGTCAACAACAACATTACTTCTCAGCCAACATAGGAATAAACACTTAAACAGATTTTAATTTTCATTGATAAACTAATTCACTGATTGTGTTTCCTCCAAAGAGCTCAAAATAAATTTAAAGACAAAAGAAATAACTGACCCTGTGATGGGATGCTCATTAAGACATCTGAAACAAACTCAGTTTTTAAATAATGGAAGAGGAAACCAAACCAACTTGTTAGATTTTTGTCTCCTAAAAAATATTAACACAGAAGTTCTGGAACCCAAATAAGTTGTGGAAGAAATCATTAAGTATGGCAAACTCAGCTATAAGAGACCTTTGTAAGCAATTTCTCAGAAAACAGCTGCAGGTATCTAGATGTTTTCCAGGTTTCCTCGGGCTCAATTATATGGAAGATTTTTTCAGTGTGTGGAAATATCCACTCATAAATATGGCTATCTAACCCCAGAAACCTCATTTATTGTTATCCTAGATTTGGGTGAAAAAACATTTTGATCAGAATATTTTACTCTCATTCTAGTCAGATATCTCTATCTCTATCTCTCTGGATCTCTGTCTCTCTCAGGGAATTCTCTAATTAGGCTAAAGATTAATATTTAACTCAAAATACTTATGGTGCCTTTAAAAAGTATCCCTAGTAATTTAAAGGGAAAGGGTTTTCAATATATAATTGATACTATACTAAGCTGGATATTTTTAATGTGGAATTAATTCCGTTACATTTAGATTGTAATACATTTACAATGTAATTAAATTTGAAGACTTAAATGGAAATTGCTGCGTTTTTATAGTAACACATTTATAGCCCAGCAAAATGAACACAGTGCAGTTACATATACAAACTTAGCATTCATTGTACAGTGATTAAAACATTAAAAGACTATAACTGTATGTTTGAATCTATAGAATTCTGCATTGTCTTAAATGATTAAAATCCCTAGTTTAATACCAAGAAATTAAAATGTTTTGTGCAGAAAGGCATCATTATTCAAAAAATTTATTTCTTAATTCTGTCTTCTAACCACAAGATCAGTACACAGAAGAAATAGATTTTAATTTCATTTTGTTGTTATTTTTGCAGAAGCATTAAGTGAAATATCCAGTATATGGCCATTTTCATGAGTGAGTTATAAATCAACCATCATAAACTCCAGCAAGTATACATTACAAGATTTATAATTTTCAGGTCCTTTGAATAAAATACAACTGGTTTGTTATAGAAATTGTTACATCAAAGGATACTACCGGCATAAACTATGATCTTGATATGACACACAAGCCTATTTAAAAGATCAAGTACTTATGTATTATATAGTTATTGAATTTATTGTTTATTTAACACATTTCATCAAAAAACGTGCACCTTTTTCATCAAAAAATATGCCAACTTGATAGTAAAACACACAATCCATGATTCAAAAGGCAGCAATTTCAAACCATTGTCTTCAGTGGTCCTTGACATAAAATACTCCAAGCATAAATTCAACATTGCATGCAAAAACTGGCCCTGTGCTTTAAAACAAGTCATCACACTGTTTACATATGTAAAAGAAAGACAACTATACATGTATCATTTTCAAAAAATCCTAGGATAAAATATAATATAACTAAAGAAAATTTTTACTAAGAACAGATTTTTCCAGAAAATTCAAAAGCAAGACACTGGAAAGCAGAATTTTGTTACAGGAACATGTCTTGTGCATATATGAATATTTAACTTAAAGCTGTAACACGTGGGTCTAAATTGCAATGCATAAAATGTAAACTTTAACACATTCTAACCATAGGATTTTTAGCTTTGGATCTTTTTAAAACTATAAGACAACTCTAAAAACCCTAAATACCAGTCAAAGTGCAAAAGAGGTCCTTCAGAACATATCCCTTTGGTATATTATAGTCGCATAGATAACAAAATTAAATAATAAAATAAACTATTAGTTAAAGAAGTGGGTGAAAATCTCTGATTATCTCTTCTCCTCTTTGGATTTTTGTTTTGTTCCTGAAAAGTTACAAACAAAATTACAGGTAAGGCTTTTACCTGTAAATGTTCAAAATAATTGATTTCCAGGTTTTTTTAGGTGGAATCTGAATGCATGCCATGAAAGACCATACTTGGAAACAAAGTAACGCTGCACTTTTCACCTGTGGGGAATGGAAGGTGTAAAGATACTTGCATGAATGAGACAAACTATAAATGACCAAGTCCACCTCAGTCCTGAGGAAATTCTGTGAATGCCATGGGCAGCATAGGATCATTCTGAGTCTTGTGCTGTTTATCTGAAATATTTTTAAGAAATATAATCTAGTCACACCACCAAAGGAAATCTTAATTTTAAAAGTCTATTAATTCTCCTTTAATTCAAGGGGAACTTAGTTTCCTTGAGTTACTCAGAGCAGCATCTACAAAATAATGAAGAAAGATATTAATATTCAAGTGACTTTTAAGACCAAAAATGTTGCCTGTGCTATGATTTCTAACACTAATAATAATGTACAAGATGGAGTCAGTTAATTTAAGGGAAAATGTGACTCATTACAGCTACATAATTGGCTTTTGAAAGTATTCCAAATATTAGCCTCTTAGATTTTATCTTATTCTAACAAGTATAAATGTATAACATTGTAAAGTGCTTGATTCAACATATGCAATGTTTCTTTGTATTTGTTTGATACTCTTCTTTTCTGGTTAGTGTTTTCTCTGCCCTACATAAGAAATTGTTAATCACTTAGCCATGAATATATTGCCTTTTTTGGTTTTATAAGTTTTATTATTCTAGCTTTTATATTTAGGTCTATGATCGAACTCAAATTAATTTGTGTGTATGGAGTGCGGTGGAGGGATGGAGGTTCATTACTTTTTCTAGATGGATATCTAGTTGCTCCAGCACCATTTGATTAAACAACCTTCCTTTTCCCATTTAGTTGACTTGGCACCTTGATTGGATGTTAATTATGTCTATGTGTGTCTACTGAAATCTCTATTTTTCTACATGACACTGTATTTACTGTAGCATTATAAGGTATTGAAATCAGGGTATGTAAGTCTTCCAAATTTTGAGATTCTTTTTAAAATTCTTTCCCTCTCTGTGTACATTTTAGAGTAAACTTGTCTATTTTTTTTTCCAAAAGGGCCTGCTGAGATTTTGATTGCATTAACTCTACAGGTGGATTTGGAGATAATTGACTTTTTAACAACTTTGAGATTTCCAATTCTTGAACATGGTATACTAGTATACCATGGGTCATTTTAAATGTATCTAAGCAATGACTTCTGATTATCAGTATAAAAGTCTTAGATGTTTGTTGTTAGACTTATTTTTATTTCATGTTTTATATTACCAATGTAAATGGTATTATTTTTTGAAATTTTATTTTTAACACTTTGTGGTATGATATAGAATTAAAATTTACTTTGTATGATGACTTTGTATACTTGGCCTTATAAAATTCATTTATTACTTCTAGTAGGGTTTTTTTTTGTGTAGATACCTAATGATTTTATACATATAAATGATCTGCTAAGCACAACAGTGTAGCCTCTTCTTTTCTAATCGTCTTGTTTATCTTTTTATTTTGAATTATGGCACTGGCTAGGATTTCCAGTATCAATGTTGACTAGAAATGGTGAGAGTGAATAATATCCTTGGCTTCTTCCAAATCTTAGAGGAAAAGCTTTCAATATTCTATCCTTAAGTATGATGTTAGCTGTGGTTTTTCACAAGTGTACATTAGCAGGTTGAGGAAATTCACTTTATTCCTAGTTTGGTGAGACTTTTTATCATGAATGGTATAAAATTTTGTCTGGTTCTTTTCTGCATTTATTGAAATGATTACATAAATTTCCCCTTCATTATGTTAATATGGTGAATTACATTGAATTTTAAGTGTGTAATACAAGTATTTAAAGCTATACATTTTCTACCTTCCTTAGCTGCATCCACAAATTTTGATATGCTCCATTTTCATCCAACTTGCAATAATTCTAATTTATCTTGTGCTTTTACTTCTTTGTCCCATGTGTTTAGATTTATGTCATTTAATATCCAAATTTTAGGGATTATTGATTTCTAATATAATAAAAACAAATAAAAAGTGACTCTATTTGTGGGGTTCCCATGTGAGCCAATATTTATATTGAGCCCTATCAACCTTAGATTTTATTTTATGTCATAAATGAAATTTGGAACCAAATAAGTTATTCCTGGTCTAATAGATCCATCTAAACACAATGTATCATTACCTGGAATTCAGATACAAATCCAAAACTAGAAATTCAAAGGAAATATGTACATATAATAATAATAATCTTGTTCACACACAAGTTCATAAACAAGTCTGTTTTCTTTTTGTGTGTGTGCTGCCTTTTTATAGACAGCTCAGTATCACTCACTGTGAAAATCTACAAAAACATTGGTTTGTATCCAGAAATTTTATTTGAAAGAGTTTTTTTTAAATAGAAATGAACATTAGATTAGTTCTCATTGCTTCATACTGCCTTCATATATCAAATCTTGTATACAGATACAGAGAAGTGTGCGTGTGTGTGTGTGTGTGTGTGTGTGTGTGTATAGCAGAAACCTACCATAAGGAAAGAACATATTCTGTGAACTGAGTAAAAACACACTGGTAAAGCATTCTTGGATAGTAAAGCTTATACCTTAAAAATATTTTATCAGTATTTAGTTCTGAAGGATCTCTTGTAAGACACCACAGTATCGGAAACTTTCAAACTTATCAACCTTGTAAGAAAGGGTTTAACATGTTTATTAAATCCTAGCTAACATAGTAGGCTTGCAACTTTATTTCTAAGTGCAAAGAGGTTCTTACCCTATGCCAATTGCATACTTGGTAAAACTTTAAATTTTTTAGCCTTTAAACAAATAGTATACAGTCTGTTCAAATTATACCTGTAAATTTGGCATTCTGAAACCTATAGTCACCGATTTAAATCTTCAGACTGTCCCCTGGAATCAGGTCTTCTTTTCTTCTGTTTAGATTTTTCACCAACCTAAATAATAAATTAATTAGTAGCCAACAATGGTAATATAAGCTAATAAAGAACAAAGACATTACATTGCATTGCAGCTCAAAATTTCACAAAGCTATTGCACATATTCAAAGACCTTCATGACACTGTTCTTGAGTCTTTTGAGTAACCTACAAAGGACTGAGGTTACTAGCAAAAGTGGTTATTATTTTAATGATACATCATTAATTTTCACCCTCCTATGTATACTCTTCCATCTTTAGGGTCAGAGTGCATGGTCAATGTAGCACTTCAGTTAAAATTATTGACACAATAAAATAATAATTTCATATAAATTTTCTAAGATTTATGGGAGCTTTAGTCACAGTCCTCTTCCAAACAATATTCCTTTTTGCTTTGGGTTTTCTAAAATTAAACAGTATATTTGGCAGAACCATCTTTGCAATTGGTGCTAAATGAAGTCAAATGCATGATAGGATAAGACTAAAAAGTCAATATTTGAACTGATAGAGAAGTGTGACTATGTTGTAAAGGAGCAGAGCATAATAGGCATTCATTAAAAATGTGATTTGATGAATGAATTAAATTACCACATGTAATGCGATCTATAGCCATTACAAAGCCAGATGTATTAGCTAATGTCTGAGCAAAAGGTAAACCACAAAAACATGCAGACTCATAGCATTTCATTCTTTCAAAGCATATTTCACTCACCAAAGGTTAACATTCCTTTCAGTGAGCTATATAGGCATGGCTGAAGCAATGAAAATGAAACACTAATAAGAAATGTGATATTTCTGCTTCTTAAGACTGTATAATAAAGATACAAGTAAAGCAGAACATTTGATTAGATACCCATGTGCCCCAGGCGGAGGTCATCACAGGCATGGAGAACACACATACCATTGACCCTCAGCATCTTCATGGAGAAGCTGAATGACATCTCCATTTTTAATCAGGAGGTCTTCTGAGCCTCTTTTTCTGCAATCTGTTAAGGCTTTATATTTGCCTGCTGACTGAAAGGTTGTTTTGAAAAATTACATTATAAACATGATTGCAAAACTACTTGCACAACTGCATGCTCTGTGACAAACAATTAGCACAGTACTTCAATGGTAAATGTGATAGCTGCAGCAGCTTAGCAGGAACAAACAAACATGAAGCAGTTTGTGATGGGGGAAAAAAGCGGAACATGTGCTTATTTAGCCTGAAGAACTCACTTTTATTTGCAAAAAGAGAGTTACACCATGAACTACACAGAAAATAACAGAGCACAACTAATTTAAGTTACATTAATCATAAGCATATATCCAGGAAAAAAAGAAAATTAAAATAATTTTAAAATACTGTTATTTGCAATCTGCTCTCATGAAAAATTTATCTTGGCACATACAAAAGGCAATTGCCCTGAACAAAGATTTGCTTATGCCCCCAAAAGGATTTCTAGGCTTTATACTGCTTGGCACAGGTAAAAATAATGGGTACAAAAATCTCTGGGTCCAATAGAAGCAGATTAAATGTTGTGCTTTACTTGACATTAATCTTTTTGCAGCTTTATATATTTTTTAAAGAATTAAGGTGTGTGTTCTTTATTTTACAGAGAGAGGAAGAGGGAGAAAGAGAGAAACATTAATGTGAGAGAAACATTGATCAGTCGCCTCCCATACACACCCCAACTGGGGATCAAGCCCACGACCTAGGTATATGCGCTGCCCAGGAATCAACCACCAACACTTCAGTGCACGAGACAATGCTCAACCAACTGAGCCACAGTGGCCAGGGGTGCAGCTATATTTTTAACTTGATTCATTAATAACCTAAGTAATCCAAGGCATACTGATTACATTTGGTTACAAAGCAGATTAAGAAGAAATAATATATCTCATGTCCAGATGTATTCCAAGATATTTCAAGCACAATATCTTACACATTGAATACATGATTTTAAAAAGGAAGAGGACCATAATTAAATTTTAAGGAAAGAAAAGAAATAACTGTGATGTCGAGTCTTTGCACATCCAAAGGAATTAACTTAAAAACAATATCCACATCACTTGGGATGAATGTCTTTTGAGCAGTATTTTTACCAAATGGGCTAAGGAGCAGACAGGAAAGAGCTACTTGATATTTAATAAAGTAGCTTCATAAAAATAGGAGAGCTAACCCCAATACCAGCTCTATGAGAAAAGCAGCACCCATTAGTTCTGACTTTTTTTCATTTTATAAAGTGAGGCTAAAAGAGAAGCTCATTGCAACCCATTTTGCTTTGGTGGAGCCTTCTTTTTTGTATGCATTTAACTATTTTTTGTATGATTTTCTCAGTAGCACACCTTAGGGAATTATTGGGAGAAGAGGGAAACTAATAGGTTTTTCTACATTTCCATCCCCTATGATTAAAGCACTAATCAGTTTTGCATATTTGCTTTATTTTCTGACACTATAGGTGGGGAAACGCTTATTGAAGATGTTATCAGTTCTTGAAAATCATCCCCTCATAGATTATCTACAGCAAATGTTTAAACCCCAAGTGGCTTCCCCTGACTTTTCACTTGCATCTGAACAACTACCATCCTTAAGCAGTATTAATTAAAGAAATGGAAGTTATTTTTATTATTAGTCTAAACCAGTGGTTCTCAGAGTTTAGGAGATAGACCTTTGGGGGTTCCTGACACCCTTCCAAGGGTTTGCAAGGTCAAATCCATATGAAGACATTATTTCCCTTTCACTCTTATCCTCTCACAAGTATACAGTAGTAGAGTTTTCTAATAACTACCTGATGTATGATAGCACAACAGACTGAATGCAAAAGCAGATTAAAGAGACTTGCAAAAATATTTTCTAACTAAATCTTGTGTTTTGGAAAATGTAAATTTTTAATAAAATGTTATTTAAATGAACTTACAATGGGTTTATTAATATTTTTAAAGAGTGAATAAATCACTATATTTCTTAGTTTCAATTTATAATCTGATAAATATCAATAAATGTAAACAAGGACTCTTTGGGATTCTCAATAATTTTTAAGAATGTAAAGGATTCTTACTTTAAAAAGTTTGAGCACTTATGGTCTAGACAATTAACTCTAGACAAATCTCCCAGCAACACTGAGCCTCAGTTTCCGCCTCTGTCCATTAGAGGTAATAAAGCCTGCCCTTACTCTTAATAATACTATGAATATTAAATGGGAAATATTGTAAACTGTAAACTACTGTACATCTATGATTATGGTCACTGTATTATTAGCAGAAAGAATATTCTGTTACTTTTTTGAAGAAAGCATTCAGGTCAATGCTCTTCAGCTTTGTGGTTATCCATGCCACTATTCCCATATCTCAATGTTAAAACTGCCAAACTGATTTTGTTGTTCTGAAGGTCATCAAGCAGCAGTCCATTACAAAGCATCATTCCAACCCTCCAAGCTGGTGACTTCAGAAAATTGGAGGTATACCCTAGTCCTAACATCCCTCTAATAATCCACTAGGATCGTAACAACATTGTAAACTACTTAAATAGCAAAAGTACGTACAACACTTACTTTTACCTTAAAGTAACCTCCTTTAGTTTTAGGGGGTGACCTCTTGCTCCAATATGCTGACATTTGGTATCATTAGCACATTTTTTAACAGCCCACTAAAATATATTCCCCAATGTTATTAATGTGTAATGTTTATTTCCTCTATTTTCCAATCTGGAATCTAAACTTATTTTTTTAAATTTCTTTATTGATTAAGGTATTACACATGTGTCCTTATCCTCCCATTACCCCCCATCCCCCCCCCCACTCATGTCCTCACCCCCCTGTTGTCTGTGTCCATTGGTTAGGCTTATATGCATGCAT
>NW_005370538.1:1228655-1234354 GCF_000412655.1 Myotis brandtii
TAGTATTCCATTGTGTAGATGTACCACAGTTTTTTAATCCACTCATCTGCTGATGGGCACTTAGGCTGTTTCCAAATCTTAACTATGGCGAATTGTGCTGCTATGAACATAGGGGTGCATATAAAGTATATTTGACCCTTCTTTGTTCTTTGATTTTATCTCACATGCCTTGGTTGAAAACACAGTGGTGATGTTTAATTAAAGATGAAACTGCATGTAAGCCTAACCAATGGACACAGACAACAGGGGGGTGAGGGCATGAGTGGGAGGGATTGGGGGGTAATGGGGATAAGGACACATATGTAATACCTTAATCAATAAGGAAATTTAAAAAAAGATGAAACTGGTCAATGTATAGAGACTTGGAATAGATGACTATTCATCTCATCAACTTCAGTAGGAACTCCATGTATAGCACAAATAAGTTCTACTTACAGAACAAAGTGCTTATTGAATGTTCATAATTGTTTTAAAACTTTAGGCCGTGGAATACACCACAAGGATACTGACAAAAGAATGCCCCTACATACTTCACCTATTTCATCAGTAAAACTGCCTTAAGAGTTTCTATTTATTTTAATTTGTCATTACTCACCAGTAGGGTTCTTTCTTCTCCACTGTCAACATAGGAAGAGGAAAAATAGTTGTTTGACCATGACTCAGGGCTTTCAGAGATTTCTTCAGTCCAAACTATAAGAAAAACATGGGAGGTGGCAGTTACTTAATGGTGTTGGTCCATTGAAAAATGTAAATGCAGGAACAAACAGAGAAATAAAATTTACTATAATAAGCAAGTCTACAGTGGTCCAAGAATAGTATCTCCCTATAATAAAACCTCCAATTAGATTGCACTGTTTTAGAATTGCTGATATTTCAGAAATATCACCTCTTTTACTTATTAGGATGGTTTCAAGTTGGAGTTGGTGAGAGAGTTATTAAAAATAAATTAGCCCTAGCCAGTTTTGTTCAATGGCTAGAGTGTTGGCCCACAGATTGAAGGGTTGCAGGTTCAATTTAAGTCAAGGGCATGTACCTGGATTGCAGGCTTGATCCTGGCCCTGGTCAGGCCATGTGCGCAGGAGGCAACCAATTGATGTGTGTGTCTCTCCCCTCTTTTTCTCTCTCCCCCTCCCTTCTACTCTCTTTAAAAATCAATGGGGGAAAATATCCTTGGGTGAGAATTAACAAACAAAATAAAAAATAAAAATAATAAGTTAAATAATATTCTAGAGAATATTTACTCCTTCTTACAGAAAATAATCTCTTCCAAAATTATTTCCTGTAGCCTTTTTATTGGTCCATTCAATTAGCACTTATATCATTATACCTAGTAATATTTTTTACTTATCTTATCTCTCTTATTAGGCAGAGACTATGTCATATAAGAGCCTTGCATGTTAAGATACAAATTAAGCAATCTAATGTAGGCAGAGAATTAACAGTATCACAACTTGGCCACACTAAACTGTTCATGTAATCTTATAACAGTAATGTCAACTTTCTCTGTCTTGGTTTCTACACCTGGCAAATGAAGGCATTGGTACTAGGCTCTCTCTTGACTGCTCTGGGGGCTATAGCACAAATGAGCTGATGGAAGTGACCTTTAAATGGATAACTGAAAGTTGAGCAATGTTATCATTACTTGTTTTTCCTCAACTGAAAGTTGAGCAATGTTATCATTACTTGTTTTTCCTCAACTAGTAGAGATTAGGAACCATCATTATTACTGCATATCAGGCAATCTGTTAGGCATTTCTCCAGGGAGGTCTATGCTGTTGATCCCACAGTGCTGGATGCTTCTGTAGCACCTTGTACTTCCCTTTCAAAATACTTTTCTCACTTAATTTTACTTGCTCCTTGAATTATCTTTCTTTCTTCCTAGCTCCATGGGGATGGCAGCTGAGTATATCTTAAACTTTATGCCCAGGGCTTTACACAATTCCTGGCACACAGACTGTGCTATATTTGATGAATTAAACAAATGGTTTGAAATCAGTGTAAATAAAATAATTTGCATTAAAAACTATTCCAGGTATAAATGACTCTATCCGTTAAATCTATGGCGGTTAAAGTGTGCATTCCTTTAAGCCAATATGTGTTTTATTCATCTTTCTATCTACACTGTGTAGCAGGGGTTTCCAGACTTGAAAATGCATCAGAAACACTCACATAGAGAACTGTACATCACAGATGGCTGCTGCATTTTACTCCCAGGATTTCTGATTCAGAATGTCCCGGAAGAGTCAGAGAATTCGCCTTCCTTACAAATTCCCAGGTGATGCTAATGCTCTTGATGCAGGGACTGCACTTTGACAATCACTGCTCTGCAGTGCCCACCAGCATCTTGCAATCCAAGACATATAAGCCTTATAAAAATATTTTAATTTAGTTTTCTTTATACAAAGATAATAGATGTGTAGATTTTCAAAATGAACAATGAGAGAAAAGAATCTGCACAATCATGAATCTTACCTCTTGATGACCATGACACATACCTGTATTTGCTTCTGCCTGAACTGTCGAAGTTGCCTCATGGACCCCTACCACAGTGCTGGTGTGCTCTGATTTAGTTATCTCAGGAACTATAAAAGCTTGCTGTTGCCTTCTGAAATAGTAAATACATAAAGATAAGTGAGCTTTTACATAGTCAAAGAATAATTAGAAATTAAAAACGGTATTTGTTCTACTGATACCATGTGTCAAGAACATACTCTTGAGAATCCATTCAAACAGAGCTAACTCTCCCTCATGTAAGTCTGTGTGGTAATAGTTCATAACATATAAAAATTTAAATCCTAGGATCCAAACCAGCAAGGTCTCTCTTTAATATGCAAGGAAAAAAATTACTCCCTTCTTGACCAAAAGCAGGTATATTGCTTAAAATCCCCATAGTATATAATACTGTATATTTGAAATTTGCTAAGAGGTGGATCTTAAATGTCCTTACCATACACACACACACACACACACACACACACACACACAAACACACACACACACACACACACAACACACACACACAAAGATAACTGTGTGAGGCAATGGATATGTAAATTAGCTTAACTATGGTGAATATTTCACAATGTATATGTACTTTAAATCCTCAAATTGTACTCTTTAAATATATAAAATTTTAATTGTCAACCATAACTTAATAATGTTGGAAAAAAATATAAACAAAATAATCCCTGTTGCTCTGTGAACTTTTAACCTTAATCAATTAAATAAGATGTATGTAAATGACAAAACTTTACTCTGATTAATACTGTTGAGTTTTATCAGCTAATATAAAGTTAATTACTACATGAAATCTAAAGACTTCTATAATATGACAAAAGATTGAGTATTGTGAAGATAAAGACTTCCACTGTGACTTTTAAATGTTTCTCTTAAAGCTCCAGATGAGCCAACATACTTTGCACCTGATTTTAGCTACCTCTGAAAGATATGATGCAACAAAGAGAAAAGGTATTATTAATAAGTCATTCAATGATCCCTCTATCAGTCAGAGGATGCATGGTGGATTGGATTTCTGTGCCTAGGCTTTGGCATCAGTGTGGTGAATCTTTCTGCATATCTGTAAATGTTCTGTGGAAACTCCATTTTTTAGGATTCCTAGAGGCAAAATACAAGGACCGCATCTCTAAACCAGCACTCATCAGTGCTATCTTTTTTGACTGCTACCTTCCTCAAAGACTTCATGGTTGTGTCCAAGCATGGATCCCTCCAAGGACCCATACCTCATCTCTAACTACATAGAAAGAGAGACCAAGTCACCAGCAAGTGGTTTCCATCTGGGACCACAAAGCTGTGGGCCAGTAGAGGCTGCCAATCCTTTACCATTCTTAAACTCTCTTTCTCCGATGAGATTGAAGATGTCCAAAAATACAGTGAAGAGAAATCCATGCATGCAGCCACTGTTATGGTAAGCCTACCTGCCAGCTCCCCTCCACCCCCAATATACTGAGAACAAAGTATTTGTAATTGTGTTTGGCCCAAACTATTGTATTATTTTTTAACATCAAGGGGAACAATTAAATAACTATTAAAGACTATCAGTCTCCAAGTATAAGGACAGAACTGAGAAAAAGGTGTGCTTATGGAATGTGATGTGTTATTGCTAAAAGGGCAGGTAGTTTTTGTCTGAGATGTTTAATTACATTGCTTCATGTTACATAGGGAAAATAAAAGATTGTGGGAGTAATGTTTCTTAAAGAATAATCACTTACTCATCATTCTGCTGAGAAGAAAGCTGGTCCTGTTCAGTTAACTGATTACGCTGCTGTTGTTTAACTGTAGAATAAAAGAAAGTTTATATAAGCAACATTCAGAAGCCACATTTCTTCTTTCCTTGAAGACCAATGACTTGCATGCGTGCACACACACACACCCATTCCCATTAAACTTCACAGACTTGAAATAACCAGAGAAAAAACCAGTCTGAATTTGGAATATGGAAGAGAACTGAACAATTTAATATTTTATTCAAGAAATTCGAGGAGAACCAAGATGGCGGCATAAGGTATATATCTGTACGTGCCGCCCCCACAACCACATTAAAACTACAACTAAAAGACAAAACGGCTATCATCCAGAACCACGGGAAAGCTGGCTGAGTGGAAGTTCTACAACTAGAAGGAAATAAAAAAGTGCATTAAGACTGGGTAGGAGGTGCGGAGTCGCCAAGAGCAGAGGTATGGAGGCGCATGAAATGGGCTGCAACTGGGTGCACAGTTTTTTTTTCAATCGGAAGGAAGATACAAGCTCCTGACTGCACTGAACTTGTTTCCAGCGAGACTCTGGGGACCCACACTCCTATGGGAAGAAACTGGACTGTCTGGCAGCGGGTCGGAAAGCAAGGGTGGCTTTCTCATAGAGCTGCTCGCAGGGATCATTGTTATTGTGGGGGTGCGGGACTTGGGGACTCAGGGACGTGGAGACATGGAGGCACCAAGAAGCAGAGACGCGGAGAGACGCAGAGATGCAGAGAGATGCGGAGAGACCCGGAGACCCGGAGACAGCTGATGGCTGACGGCTGACAGCTGACAGACAGCCATCACTGTTTGCTCCGCCCGGGTGATTCTCTGAGACCCCGCCCCACCCAATTCACAGCCCCACCCAAGCTGTGCACAGCAGCACAAATGAATTACCTGTGCTTTCACAGCCTAACCTAACAAACTGCAGCTGGGTCAGAGGGCTCCAAAACTTCCAAACCCCAAACAAAGAGGAGAAATCTGCAGATCTAGCTGTAGCTCCTGCTGGGTGGACTCACACAGTAGCTGACTTTGCACCTCCTTGGAGATCCAGGAACCAGTATAGCCAGTGGTCAGATACCAGATTTCAACTCCTCACATCCATAAATGACACACTCAAGAGGCAGACTCAGTGAGCACCAAAGCCCCACTGAAGCAAGTCCTGCCCCCATAAGAGTGTCTCCAGCACAGAAGTCTTCCACGATAGACACAGCAGGTCCTTGCAGTCAGCCAAAATGCGGAGACAAAGAAACATGTAACAAATGAAAGAAATGGAAGAAAGCAAACTTCTGGATATAGAGTTCAAAACCACAGTTATACGGTTACTCAAGAATCTTCTAGAAACCTCCGATAAATTTAGTGAGACCCTCAAGGAAATGAAAAAGGACCAAGCAAAAATTAAGCATACACTGACTGAAATAAAGAATAATATACAGAGATCCAACA
>NW_005370538.1:1234973-1236830 GCF_000412655.1 Myotis brandtii
TTTTTTTTTCATCAAGGGCAGAATGATGCACTAACAGTATTTCTCGCTTCATACCACATTATCATTGTACCACACACCCCTTTAAAAATAGATCTTTTTCCTGTACCCCCCCCACCCCCACCGGAGAATTATCAGCCCACTCCCTTTCTATGCCCCTGATTCTATTATATTCACTAGTTTATTCTGTTCTTCAGATTTTTTATTCACTTGATTTTTAGAGATTGGACAAAAATCTTACACCTATGGATGAGGGGTAAGGGCATGGGGTGGTGTGGGAACCAGGAGGAGGAAGCTATGGGGGGGAAAAAGAGGAACATCTGTAATAATCTGAACAATAAAGATTTAGTTTAAAAAAGAAAGAAAGAAATTTGAGTATATTACTAAAACCATCCTTACCCCAACATTGCCAAACACTGATTACTTGAAGTCCTAAACAGTTGCTTCATGGTAAGGACTCAGAATTAAGACAGTGAATTTGATATGTTATTTCACAATTGCTTCTTAAGCACTAGAGTTCATTTTCTAGTGTAAAGTTCATTCTCCAAAATAGTTTAAACAACCCCATGAGTCTTGATCTCTTACTAGTTTAACAAGCCCTTTCATTACAAATAGTTTAAAGTAAATATCATTCCCATTCCCTATAAAAATTATCACAAAATCTGAGTCAATGAACTTTACTATACTTCTTGTTCTTAAAAAAATACTGGCTTAAATTTACCTGTCAGAAGTTCTTGTTGCTTCAATAAAATATTTCTTATTTCTTTTAACCATATCATCTTCACATCTATATTTGAAGCCTAAAGATTTTTAAAAGGGGGAAGAAGAAGACATGTTTCTTCTAAAAAAGATATTTTATATTAAACCAATGTAATTAAGTTTATCAAATATGAACCGGAACATGAGTTCTGAACCACCATATTTAAACTCTAACATTTTAATTCTTCAAACTTCTAAGAAGCAAATAAGCAACCATCAAATTAGATGAAATAATAGTCAAAACCATTTTGAAACTGCCTTTAAATAATAACACTCACACTAAATATGAAATATAATATCAGTTATTTTTCTTTGTAGGAGGGTTCTTTTAAAATATAAATGTTTTATGTTTAATTTTTGTAAAATAAAACAAGTCCTACTGTTTCTGAAAAGACAAAATAGATTACTATTGCAGAGTAATCTTGATAACTGATGGCAGCAAGCAAGCTTCCTTAAATATCCTCCCTTTACTTAAAAGATACATTTGTTTAAAGATAGCAAGAAGTCTTATAACTAAATCAAGCCAAGAAAACATATTTTTATGAAATTATAATCATTTAGTACAGAATTAAAACAAAGAAAAAGCACTGGGCACTTTAAACAGATAACATCATGTTCACCTGTCACAAGTTGTGATATAAATAATTATTGAAATTACAACATACTCTTGAAATGTTCTCATTCCTCTACACTTCACTCAAACAGGTTGGACCTTACAGCATATCTGGCCAGAGATTTAACCATAGTCTTCACTAACCCAGATCAAGTGTCTATCGTCACATTGCTCTGTCTTGTAATCAGGTACTCTACTCTCTGAGTGCCAAGCACAAGAGGAACTCAGAACTGTTATGAATTTGTAACTCTAGAAACCTGATGGGGAAAGAGAAGCACCTGCTAAGCTCTTGGCTATCAGCTATCTACACTAATAAAAGAGAAACATGGTAATTAGCATACGACCCCTACCCTTTTCATTGGCTAATCAGTGAGTATATGCAAATTAACTGTCAGCCAAGATGGCGGCCGGCAGCCAGGCACTGAAGCGAGCACGAGGCTTGCTTGCTGCAGACTCCAACGTTCCCCGCCTCACTTGCCAGCCTCTCA
>NW_005370538.1:1237627-1286265 GCF_000412655.1 Myotis brandtii
GGGCGGTGCCCCAACTCCCCAATCGGCCCTGCTCTGAGCCTGACCAGGGGCTGCACTTAGGGATTGGGCCTGCCCTCTGCCACCCGGGAGCAGGCCTAAGCCAGCAGGTCGTTATCTCCTGAGGGGTCCCAGACTGCGAGAGGGCACAGGCCGGGCTGGGGGACCCCCCTCCCCCGCCCCCCAAGTGCACAAATTTTTGTGCACTGGGCCTCTTAGTAGTTGAAAATCTCCTAGTGAAGTTTTGTGAAAACTTAAAGCCCTAGAAAGCACCATAGGCATGTGTCGTTTAAAAAAAAAAAAAAAAAGCCTGTTACTGAAAAAATGTTTAACCATACCAGAAAAAAATAATAACTCAATAATATTTAAGTGACCTATATGAAAGGAATGAGACATTTTATAATGTAACCAAAATGATTTTTAGAAAAAATTTTAAATTACCAACCTGGACAATATAAATTTCTTCTTTCCCAGCATACCAGATTTCAAACTTGCGGTTATCTCCTTTTACATATTCAGTGATTCCAACTTCATCCATCTATAATATATAAGTCAAAATTTTCATGAGCATTTTGAATACAAAATTACATTAAATCTACCCCCATCGTATTCTAAATAAAATTTATCACTTGGGCAAAATACACATTTTATATTCAAAAAATATGAAATTATATAAAATGATATTTCAATAACAGACCTGAATATTTAAATGTTTTCAGTGAACTATGCACTTATTGTGCAAATTGCATGCCCCATTCCAGTGATTGAACCAAAGGTTATATATCTGAACATTCAAGTAGTCCATCTAAGATTGAATTCTATTATAAATTAACTGTATACTCTGAAAACAAATTATGTCAAAAAGAAGTAAAAGTAAGCAACATCTGTGTTAAAAGGTCATCCAACATTAATTTAAATAGTTATTTTTAACAACCATTTTGCAAAATAAGTTAATCTTACAACTTATTACTTATCTCTATAGAAATCCTACAAGTTACAAACATCTGATTTATGGGGTATGGGAAAACCAGCCAGGTACACAAGGAGTCCCTCCAGTTCCACCATTCTCTCAGCCTTTCTAGAAAACAAATAATCTGTCATGGGAGAATGATGTCTTTTTATAGCCAGTAAAATTTTTATATATAATATCCATTCCTTATCACAGTTTTTCTTGTCCTCCATATGATTGTGCAAAGCACAATCTCTTCCATTTTCATTCATTCTGTGCTGCTAATAGCACTGTTAATTCCATTTTGACCATTTTACTCCCTTTTACACACATTCTTCTTTAATCCCCTTCTCCGTTCTCTTTTCTTTCAATTCTTGCCCAGTTATCTAAAAGGAATATCTTACTTTCTGTTCCTTTTATGAGCCCTACAAATGACCCTATTTAGGGCTGATAAGCATTCAAAGTAATGCTAGTGAAATCTCCATATCAAAGAAAATAAAAAAGGATTATACTTAGAAACGAAATGTGACATATAAATGAAAGAGCCTGTGGCATCTACCCTGAATGTAGTCAGAAATTACTTTCTCAATGTCCAAAAATATCTTTATATTCCTATTCAACCACTCTAACCTACTTTTGCTTAAACATCAGAATTTAAAATAATAATATCATATTCAATGTCTATTTAAATTGACTTCGCTTCAATACATTACTTTGTCCCAATAGCATGATAAGATGGAAAGCACAAGGGCTTTGGAGTCCAAGAGGCTGGGATTGGAATTGCACCTCTACCACTTAATAGTTATGTTTCTTGGTGCAAGTTGCTTAACCTTTCTGAACTTAAGTTTCCTCAACTATAAAATGGGGAGAATACCTATTGCATAGAGTTGATATAGGATTAAGTAACAGGCATTAAATGCTTTGGTCATACAATGAGCTTTGTGAAGTATGAGTTTGCTTTCTCAACTTTGTTGCAACACATACAATGTATCATTATAGATTAAATGAGATTTTTCTAAGCTACCCTGGAAATGTAACCATTATATTTATCAGACAATATTATTCTCAGTTCCAAATTACATGTATACAGAATATTGGTATACATTTATCAAGAACACACAAACTGGACAGTATACATCAAATAAATTAGAATGGGCCCTAGCTGGTTTGGCTCAGCGGATAGAGCCTCAGCCTGCAGACTGAAGGGTCCCAGGTTCGATTCCGGTCAAGGGCATGTACCTGGGTTGCGGGCACATCTCCAGTAGGGGGCGTGCAAGAGGCAGCTGAATCGAGGCAGCTGAATCGAGGCAGCTGAATCGATGTTTCTCTCTCATTGATGTTTCTAACTCTCTATCCCTCTCCCTCTCCCTTCCTCTCTGTAAAAAAATCAATAAAATATATTTTTTAAAAATAAATAAATTAGAATGGTTGCTACAGGGGTAGAGAGGAGGCAAGTGTGGAGAATGGGGAGTAAAAAAGAATGAATGAAGGAATGAAAGAATGAATGAACATGAACAGGCTTCCTACCTTGGTGTAGTGATTGAGAGCATAGACTATAGAGCAATCTGCCTGGGTCTGAAGCTGCACTGCACAAGCTATGTGTTCGTGGGTAAATTATCACTCTGGAACTTAGCTTTCCCATCCACAAAATTGGAATAATAGGTTACTAATAGTTCCCACTTATATAAAATTGCTATGTGGATCAAATGAGTTAACAATATTTATAAACACTCAGAAAAATTCATAGCACATAGTAAGCATTGTGTGGTATGTTATTTTTTTTAATAGATGATAGCCCTTGCCAGGGTGGCTCAGTTGGCTGAGCATCATCATCTTGTGCACCAAAAGGTCATCAGTCAGGGCATATACCCAGGTTGCAAGTTTGATCCCCAGTCCGGCAGGTGTGTACAGGAGGCAACAGATCCGCGTTTCTCTCTCACATTGACGTTTTCTCTCTCAAAAAAAATCAATAAATCCATATTTTTTTTTAAAAGATGATAATAATAAATGCATGAACTGAGTTCTCTGAAGAACTCAAATCTCTTCACCTGACTAACCTTAGGGACCTTTCTTTGCGTAGAAAGGGCCAACTTAAAATATAGTACACAATTAGGTAAAGTACCTTCCCAAGAAGAGATCTGCACTCTGTCCAATATCAGTTGTAAATTCTTGGTTCTCAACCAATGTTTATTAGAGACATAAAAGACCCTTGGAGATTTGGGGGTTTGAAGGTGGGTTGCTAATATCCAAGGAGCAATTGGGCATTTGTAATGAAAAAACGTGAGAGTTTTAAAGAAGTTGTGACACTACTGTCAGTTTAGAAGTAAAGCAGGGAAAGAGGACAGTGGGAAGAAGTTGGAGACCTAACCCTGGCCAGGAACCTTGTTAGGAACAGCATGGAACTGGTAACCTTCAGAAGAGTCAGAAGCAGGGCCTGCTTATGTAGTAGCCTTCTGACACAAACACCTCAGGCCTTTCTCAGGACACATTGCCTGTTCTCTTTATTACTGCTGAAAAAAATTTCATCAATTCTCAAATATATACAACAATGAAAGAACATGCTCATGAAAAATGACTTGTATGCATGCATATGAGCATAATCAATGGATAGACAGTAGGGGGATGAGGGCATGTGCTGGGGGGTGGGAGTGGCTGGAGAGAGGTCAATGGAGGAAAAAAGAGACTCGTGTAATATTTTAACAATAAAGAACTTAAATTTTTTTTAAATGACTAAAATGATTAGTGTAATAATTTTCTCTACTTTCCAAATTTTTCTATAGCAAATGATACATTGCTTTTACAATTTAAAACTTGAAAGATAAAACTAATTAGGTGTAAAAAATCAAATTCACTAATTACAGACCCATGAGAGTTGGAAGTTCCTCTTATCAAACATCAGAACCATCTGGGAATATCACTAGACTGCCTGTGACTCTCTCAAACATTATTGGTCTCATTTTCATACCAAACTAATATTAGACCAGAATGGTAGTTTGGGTTATAGGAGAGAAGAAAGTAATTTCAAAAGATAGGACAAGACAAGTATGGACAGGATTCAGCTGTAGGTGGGTTTGAATACTGAGGGAGATGCTAGGGAATGGAGGAGGGATACAAAAAGGAAGGCAGGGAAGGGCTAAGCACATTTCATTTTTAAATTACACTAAAGAAAAGAAATAAATTCTTTCCTCATTGTCTCTTGTTATAAAAGCTCCCTGATACCAAGAACTCTACACAGTACCACCAGTAAGAGTGCTCATGGAGGAGCCTGGGTCACTTCTCATTATTTCACACTATGCTCTGCAGGACACTAAGGAGCCCCCTTAGGGACTGCTTAGGATTGGAGTGAGAGAGAAAAAGGATGGAGGCAAAGCTCTGCCCTGCCTCACTCATTTCAGGCAGAGAAGTTCTGCTTTACCTGACTTCTATATTAGACTTCTATTTAAGATTTTATAGATGGGAGAAGGAAAAATGGGTGAAGGGTATCAGAGGAAAGAAAAACTTCCAGTTATAAAATGAATAAGTCCTCAGGATGTAAGGTATAGCATGATGACTATAATTAATAATATTATGTTGCATATTTGAAAGTCACTAACAGTTCTCATCACAAGAAAAAAATTTAACTGTGTGGTGACAGATGTTAACTAGGCTTATTGTGGTGATCGTATCGCAATACATACAAATACAAAATCGTTGTACATGTGAAACTAATATAATGTAATAGGTAAATTATACCTCAATTAAAAATATTGTTTAAACAAAGGGATGTATCACTAAAGTATAAAACCCACTCATTTGAACTGAAAAATTACACAAACTTAGATATATATATGAAAGAAAATTAGATTATGCAATTCAAATTGTCTTACTTTTAAAGAGCGCTTAAAACTGTATGACGGGTATCTACCAGAGCCTTCACCACTTTCAACACGTCTTTTACAAAAAACAATGGCTTTTTCATACAAGAAAAGGTGCCGCTGCATTGGTTTGAATCTAGCAAAATCCTTCATTTTTGTAGCACCTTTTTTGTGTCCAGTCCAAACACTGAATGCACCCTGCACTATCATCTTGCCCAGCTCATTTAAGTTTCCCTAGAATGGAAAATCAAAACTTATTAGTACAAGGCAGAGCTACATTCAGATTCTTGACATCAACATTACAGTGTTTAGCTTGAACTACTAAAATCCTGACGCATAATTGATATAGTTTTTAAATTTTTTCATAGCTTCTTACATTAAAACATGCCATGTGTCAAATAGTTACAAAATTACTATGGAGTATGACATCTAAAAGCTTCCTTTTCCCTGGCTTCATGTCTCCATTTGGAGGTAGTTTAGATAGGGAAACTCTCATCTCTTCCTCAATCCCGATTGGCGCATGACACTTACCAGTCCAAGTTTCTCCACTGGGTGGAGCTACCTCTAAAGATTTTATCTTTTTCTTCCATACCTATCCTGGACTAGGACAAGGAGAAATACTGGGACAACAGGTCTCCTTAGAAGACCGAAACATTCCTTCTAGCAGGATCACACAAGATCTGGATTTGGGGGTAGGCTTTTGGGGACAAAGGGAGTATCACAAATAAATCTGGCTGGTGATCTGAAGCAATTCTCCCCTTAGCATTATCAGTAATAATGCTGACATTTAGATCTCCATTTATCTGCCTCTTCTTATTTCTCAATTGGTTCCAAAAGAGGAAGAAAGGTATGTGAACATGCTTACCCCCTAAAATTGTAACAACCATTAAAGTCTACTTACAACATAGCCATTTATTGCAATCTGATGCATAGAGTCATTAACTGACTTCAGTAAATCCAGCATTGTGTCAAGTGCCACCTTTAATTGTTCAGATCCTTCACAGTCTTTACTATATTTTAATAGTTCCTGTAATTAGAAGTCAAGAATTAGACTTAATATAGGCAGATATTAATAGCTGGAGAAAATGAATAAAATTTCAGCCAACATGCTTTCAAAGAGGAGTTCAAAGATAATGTCACTTTTTTGAATAGTTTCTTTCATATGCTATTTGTCACATTAATACTATATTTAATAACAATGTCAAAATTGGAGAAGAAATGGAATGTTGCCTAAACAATATAAAGTAAAGGACATTCAATGCTTTCAGTGCTGAAGAACAAAGTTTTTAGGACATACTAGAGATTAGTTTGTAAAGCAATCACATTTTTTGGTCTTCTACACACAAAAATTTACTTTTCTCCTTTATTGTTGAAAGTATTACAGATTTCCTCTTTGTTTGCTTGTTTCTTCCCCATTGACCTCCTCCACCCTGCACCACCTCCAGGCCTTCACCACTCTGTTGTCTGTGTCCCTGGGCTATACATAGAGCCTGCCTTCCCTCTGAAATTCATCAGTCTGTTTCATGCTTTTATGTTTTTGGATCTATTTTGTTCATCAGTTTATTTTGTTCATTAGATTCTACATATGAATGAGATCATGTGATACTTATATTTCTCTAACTGGTTTATTTTACTTAGCATAATACCCTCCAGGTCCATCCATGCTGTTGCAAATAGTAAGACTTGTTTTGTTTTGTTTTTAAACTGCATAGTATTCCATTGTATAAATGAACCACAGTTTTGTTTTGTTTTATCCACTCATCTGCTAATGAGCTCTTGGGCTGTTTCCAGATCTTAGCTATTGTAAATTGAGCTGGTCTGAACATAGGGGTAAACATATTATTTCTGATTGGTGTTTCTGATTTCTTAGGATATATTCCTAGAAGTGGGATCACTGGGTCAAATGGCAGTTCCATATTTAATTTTTTGAGGTAACTCCATACTGTTTTACACAGTGGCTGCACCTGTCTGCATTCCCACAAGAGGTGTATTAGGGTTCCCCTTTCTCCACATCCTTGCCAGCACTTGTCATTTATTCATTGGTTGATGATTGTCATTCTGACAGGTGTGAGGTCATTGTCATTTTAATTTGCATTTCTCTGATGATTAGTTACTTTGAGCACTTTTTCATATGTCTCTTGGCTTTTGTATGTTCACTTTAGAGAAGTATCTAGGTCCTTTGCCCATTTTTTAATTGGATTGTTTGTCTTCCTTTCGTTAAGTTGTATGAGTTGCTTATACATTTTGGAAAGTAACCCTTTATCAGATGTATCATTGGCAAATATGTTCTCCCATGCAGTGGGCTCTATTTTCATTTTGCTGATGGTTGCTTGTTGTACAGAAGTTTTTTATTTTGATATAGTCCCATTTGTTGATTTTCTCCTTAATTTCCTTTGCCCTAGACCAGTGATGGCGAACCTTTTGAGCTTGGCATGTCAGCATTTTAAAAAACCCTAACTTAACTCTGGTGCCCTGTCACATACAGAAATTTTTTGATATTTGCAACCATAGTAAAACTATATAGTTTAAGTTTAAAAAATTTGGCTCTCAAAAGAAATTTCAATCATTGTACTGTTGATATTTGGCTCTGTTGACTAATGAGTTTGCCAACCACTGCCCTAGGAGATGTATCTGTAAACATATTGCTATGAGAGATGTCTGAGATTTTTCTGCCTATGCCTTCGTCTAAGATTTTTATGGTTTCATGACTTACATTTAAATATTTTACCTGTTTTGAGTTTATTCTTGTGTATGGTGTAAGTTGGTGGTCTAGTTTCATTTTTTTGCATGTACCTGTCCAATTTTCCCAGCACCATTTATTGAAGAATCTGTCTTTACTCCATTGCATGCTCTTGCCTCCTTTGTCAAATATTAATTGAGCATAATGGCTTGGGTCAATTTCTGGGTTCTCTGTTCTTGTGCTTTAGGGTGTTTTGAGTACAGTGGTTTTGTAGTATAACATGATATCTAGTATTGTGATTCCTCCAACTTTGTTCTTCTTCTTAAGATTGCTGAAGCTTTTGGGGGGTCTTTTTTGGTTCCATATAAATTTTTGTAGTGTTTGTTCTAGATCTATGAAATATACCATTGGTATTTTAATAGGGATTGCATTGAATTTATAGATTGCTTTGGGTAATATGGACATTTTAACAATGTTGATTCTATAAATCCATGAACATGATATATTCTTCCACTTGTTTATATCTTCCTCTATCTCTTTTTTCAACGTCCTGTAATTTTCAAAGTATAGGTCTTTTACCTCCTTGGCTGAGTTTATTCCTAAGTATCTTAATTTTTTGTTGCAATGATAAATTAGATTGTGTGTTTTTTTTTCATTTCTCTTTCTGAGAGTTCATTATTGGTGTATAAAAATGTCATCGATTACTGGGTGCTAATTTTGTATTCCGCTACATTGCTGAATTCATTTATTAAATCTAGTTTTTATGGAGTCTTTAGGGTTTTCTACGTATAATATCATGTTATCTCTGAATAATAACAGTTGTATGTCCTCCTTTCCAATTTGGATGCCTTTTATTTTTTCTTCTTGTCTGATCGCTATGGCTAGGACTTCCAGTACTATGTTGAATAAGAGTGCTGAAAGCGGACATCCTGGTCTTGTTCCTGTTCTTAGGGAAAATGGTTTCAGTTTTTGCCCATTGAGTATGAGGTTGTAAAAATACATTTTAAAACAAGCTATGCTGTATTTACACATTACACAATTCACATTACACAAGGGATGTGCCATATTCACTTTCCATTGAGAAGACCCATATTAAATGCAGTTGCAAAACTCTAAGAAATATTTGCTTAGTTCTTCTTAACAACGGTAAAAATTCTGTAGTAAATGTTATAAATATGTCAATGTACATGTATGTACAGTTAAATAGCTAAAGAGACACCAGATATTCTCAGCTTTACATCTATGCTTCCAGCACTTGCATAGCCAGTGAACCAAAGGAACACACTGCGTTGATCCTACTGCTAAACCTAGCCTTCCTAGTCAATGAGTCTACCTATTTCTAGTGTTTTCTAGTCTTCTAATCCCTTTTCATGACTTTGGCACATCTGACCCAAAGTAAATAAACAAATGCTTAATGTACTTACCTTCAACAGTAACTGATATTTAGTGAGTCGTTGCACTGGTTTGAGTAAATAGGAATCCAGACCAAGTCTGTGTTTTAATTTTCTTTGACATTCCTGTGATAAAATATATTATCAATGAATTTAAATGAAGACATAGTCCTGTGAAAACTCCAAGTGTTTATTGATTAGATCCAATGATGGCAGGTTTCTTACATCACAAGGAAAATTTACCAGAAGAAATTGATGTTACATGTGGTATGACCATTAGAGGCAGCATATTTGAAAAACTACAGTAAACATTATTTCAAGGATTTGTGAGATAGAAAATTCAAAATTTCAAAGACTAAAACATTTATATATAAATTCATTGATGTGGAATGTTCAAAAGGTGAGAAAGCAACAAATGACCATAGATGAACATTACTAAAAAGTTCTTCAAAATATCCAAGAAAATTAACAGAAGGTTCAGCTCCACAGGCCAAGGCCCAGAAAAGAAATACGTTATACAGAATATAAATCAGATTGGGTATGAGAAGAGGCTTTTTTAATATCACAAGAAAAATCCAGCCCTCATTAACTGGCTATATTCCCTGCCACTATAAATATAAGGGTCATAATTTTGGGTCCTGGGAACTTTGTAGGGTCTCTAATAAGGTCAAGATGGGTGCTGTATAGGATGAAATGTGTGTATAGGAAGTGCAGAATACAAAAGAAGTGGAAGAGGTTATACCTATGTAAGATTCAGGACCCCCATCTGGATATGGATAAAACCCAGTATATAATCTACTTCAAACAATTATCAACCCTAACTCATGTTGGGAAGCAGCAACATAAGCATGATATTGAAGATTTAGAGGTAAATACCAAAAGAAGTAGCTAAAAGAGCTAAAAGTGGTTGCCTCTGGGGAGCAGCATAAATGTGGTTGTGTGTATGTGTACATGTGTGCATATGTGTGTGTTTGGGGGAGGGTAAAATTGCTTTTTAATCAATATATGTATATGCTGATTAAAGTACTTTATTTATTTAAAGTAGAAAATGAATTTATAAATAAGAAATATCCTAGTATCTTTCAGAAAGAATATATCCAAAACCTGAATAATTACTATACCTGGAAAAAAGCGCATTCTGAATACTTCTTCCAAATTGCCTCTGATCTGGGTTTATTCTGACAATATTTTGCATACATCTGAAAATCAGTTTTCTGTGATAAAAGCAAGTTCAAATGCATTACCAATTATGAACAATGTACTTTTCTTATCGAGAAAGTAAGAGCAAGAGTGAGTGTGGCTAAGCATTATAGGGAATATGGCCTAAAGTGCTGCCACACTGGCAGCTGGTCGGGAACCCTCTTTATAGTCCAAGAACAGCATGTCCATCTGAACAGGTAGAGGAACACATAATTATCCAAGTAATTTCACAGCTTCTACTTACCAAGTTTGAGAGTTAGAGGGAGAAAAGCCTTCTCTGAATGAACTATAAAAGCAGACTCATATTTTCACAACTGTGAGCTAATAGGGTACCAAGAAATACGCTCTTCCTATGGTGTTAGTCATTCAATTCCCTGGTGAGTGAATTTGTAGCTAAATTCCAAGGTCTTTGATTTATCATTGAGACATATCATTGTACCATGACCCATTAGACATCTGCCCATGCTATTCTCTCTCCCTGGAACCATCTTTATTCGAGCCTTATCTAATGGGATGCCTCTTACTCTTTAACATTCATCTCATGAGTCATTTCTTCTATAAAGCCATTATTTATATCTCCAGTCTATGTAAGATTCACTTCTTCTTGGCCCCTATAGGATCATTTGTCTATCTCCAACATAGCACAACTCACACTATACACAATGGGTTCCCCATTTTTCTCTGTGAATACGGTAGTCATGGGCTTGGTACCCACATAGCCTAGCACAGTGGTTGGCACATAGTACGTTCTCAGTAAATGGCTGTTAAATGAATAAACATATCAAAAAGCATGTATTAAACTACAACTGGTTACCAAGGACTCTGCTAACCTTATGAAAGATACTAGTACAAAGATATATAGGATATGGACCCTGCCTCAAAAACTTTTCCATCAAGTGGAGAAAGAATTCATGAATATATGTAAAGATGCATAGTAAATGTAAAATCCCCAATGAATACCATGGCCATTAAGTCTGACAGGCGTCCAAAGGAAAGAGATACTGCTGTTGCTTAGGGAAAAATATGGGCATCGTTTAAATGTGTTTCAATTTAGGATATGTTGAGAAAGGTAATAACCAAAATTTCTTTCTTAACCTTACTATTTTCTCAGTCCATAAATACTTTCTCAGATATATATTAGGAAGCTTTCAATAATCTCCACTATTCAATTGACTCTCAAATTAAGACAGAACTGATATTTCAGAAACAGGAAGAACTAAATAAGCAGAGAATATTCTGAGAGGAAACTCTAATGGAAGAGAGTATAATTACAAAACTTGAGAAATCAACTGTATTAAGTACACTCTTGGGACATGGAGCAATGAGTCTCCCTGAATGATCTCATAGAATAAAAAAACAGCTCTCTGTGTTGCAAAGTTCCTGTGATAGATGCCTTGGGTCTGAAAGCCAGACTACATTTGATTCTACTAAGATTTCACATGTATTAGAGGGGAATACCAAGGCATCTCAGGCTAAAAATTAACCAAGCCAAGAATGGTTGTGCTAAGATGATTCCTAACTCTCACATCTTCATAGCTTGGATGGTCCTTGGACTCCTGGGATCACCCAGGGGTCAGTGGACACAAGCTGAGCCATTGAAGCATTTGCTAGCACAGAACACAATGGCCATTTGCATGCTCTCGATATCCTATTGCACCAGTTTCTGTAACAAAACCTGGTTTAGCATTAAATACTTGCTCGAGTGATGTCTCCTCTAAAAATATAAAGACGTAAAGAACAATACCTACCTTGTCTCTAAATCTGTTCTTATAAAATTAGCTGCTATTTTGGTGGTCCATATTTATATATTTTTAAATAATAATTGAACTAACCCTTTCCAGGAAACAAAGTCCGACTCTTTCTGGAGCATCAATGCAATTTTCCAGACTGCTCATGAAAAGGCTATGAAAATTTCAGAGAAAAAAATAATGTTTATGGAAAATAAATTGGTAAATAACCCTTTAAATAATATCATGAAAAATAAAATTCAATTCAGCAATTACATACTTGCTATGAAATTCATATATTTCTGCCATATTTCCAAAGAGAACATCCTTTTTATTTCTCAGGAGAGGTGGCATAAGATCAAACATCTCTGGATTATCCATCTCTGCTTTATAGCCCTACCCAAAATAAAAACATTTATTCAGTTAAAAAGATTCACATTAACAGTTGATTGGCCCACCAAAGGTATATGTACAACAAAATGTATAGGGAATTAGTGGGTGAAGCTGCTTGTAATTTTAACAATAAACCTTCTATTTCCCAAAACTATACATCATTATTTTTTAGAAAGTAGGACATGGAAGTGAAGGTTTTCTACTCAATGGGTAAAATAAAATGATAGCTCATTGGCCTTCAGGGTACTTTATAGTATAGGAAACAAAATAGAAACCAAGTATGAAAAATTATATTACAGGTCATTAACTTCTACTTAAGCTAGCCATAAGTGTTTAGGTTTTTCAGACCAAATTCATACTATGGCACTTGTATGAAATGAATGTTTTTCTCCCATTTTTAGATCTTTATATCACAAACACTAAATAGTACCATGGGAATAATTAGAACCATCTGCTGTATCACTAAGAGAACAGCTTCTCTCCTCTATAATACATTCTGAATCCACAATTCTTACTCCTGAGGGAGAACCTGAATACACACATCTGACAAACATGCAGTCTCAAGCCATAGCAGAAATACCCACTGCTGCCATGTGACAATCAAGGAAGTATCCGGGAAGAGAAGACTGCCCTAAACACTTCCTAACAGATGTAGCAGGGGAGCATTCAGGAAAAGATAGGAAAATACAATTTGACGCCCTTACCAACAAAACAGTAAACAGCTCGCGAACATAAATCTTCTCAGTCTGTATCAGCTCATTTAGGACATGGCTAAAATGAAAAGATCATATTTATCAATTATTCTATTGTTTTAGAATTGCACTGCAATATTTCAGTTATCATTATAAATTGTCTAATGTAAAAATTGTTAATCACAGGAACTACCAATAGTTTTGGTTTCATTATCAAAATGTAAAATTAATTCTATGGTTTCTAGAATAAGTACCACCACAAGATTCTAAAATATATTTAAAAGAATGGGGAGCGGTGCTCAGGACTTATTTTTAAATGGAAAAAAAAAACACCTTTATTTCTAACTCACTAAGTTTAAGAATCAATTTACTAAAACCTCACAAGCTCTATTCCCCAAAATCTGGGAAATACTTTTGGGGAGGGGGGCAACACAGTTTCTTAGTTATAGTTCCCTCTCTATCTCCCTCTCCCTCAAAAAGAAATATTAAAATTTTAGGCGTAATTTTTCCTTTTTCCCAGTAATGTTCTGATATTTTTCAAGACATTAAGTGGATTTATTATACTGGGTTTCCCAAGTATAAATCATACTTAAGTTTCTGTAGTAATTTTGATTACTAGCACTTTATAATAAAACTAGAGGCCCAATGCACGAAATTCGTGCAAGAGTAGGCCATTCTTCCCCCGGCTGCCGGCACCGGCTTCCCTCTGGCCACCAGCAGGCAGCCGGACCCGGGCTTCCCTCGCAGCCCGGCTTTGTCTGGAAGGTCAAATTAGAATATTATGCTTTTATTATTATTGATACATTTTCCTTCCAAAGCAATTTCCAATTGACATTGTATTTAAAATTTGTTTCCTCACTCCCCACTATAAGTAATCCTTTTAATTTAACTTCTATCTTTATCCTCTTTTTTATTTTTTACCTTTTAATCATTAACCTTTAAAAATCTTTAATACACATACACACACACAGGGTGGGGCAAAGGTAGGTTTACAGTTGTTAATATGGAAAATAATGTAATCAATAAATAATAATATAAGCACAAACTCTGTGTTTTGTGTACTCACAACTATAAACCTACTTTTGCCCCACCCTGTATGTGTCTAAATATATCTTGCTCTAAATACTGGCTACTTACAACTCTATGATATAAAATTTAAAAGGTGAATATACTCATCTCTGGAATGTTAACAGAATACTATAAAAGTGAATGAAACAATGATTATTAACATGTACAAAATAACATTGTATATATACATAATCCTTTGTAGTTTTTGGAACACTGTCCCATTCACTCTGACCTCATTTACAAAAGAGGATACTAATATTCTGTAAAGGTCTAGTTAATTTTCAAGTCACATAAACAGAGCATATGTTAACCAGGTCTAAATGCAAGACTTTTGATATTTCATCTAGTGTTCTTTTCATCAAATTTTGTATAACCCCATACTGTGAACTCAAAATCCCAAACATGTTCGCCTTGGACACTGAATCAGTGACTCCTATGAGTAGATGTATATATGTCTGTTAATAAATTAAAAAATACTTCTTTAAAACATCCAAGGTATTGTTATTGTTCAAACTGGAGGATGGACCAGAACTTCTCTTCTCCAGACAATCATGCACCACTTCAATCTGAAATGATGAAAATAAGTTAAATTAGCATCGAAGTAGGTATAGTTCTTGTTCAAAAAAATCTGGCTCAAATTAAGTTTTCTCTAGGTCCAAACTGTGTAGATAAATTGAAAAATAACCCTATGATTATTTGTTCTTTCAGATATAACTCTGATATGTACTATTAAAAAAATTTGAGTTGCCTAAGAGGGCAGATTTAAGATAATAATTAGAATTTGCTTTATATATTAAGTAATGTTTCATTTATTTGGCACTTTGGGGAAATGAGGTTAATTCATAAAAAGCTTATTGTGCAAATAACTAAAGTTTATTCACTGAAGAACCAAAATGGCTTGTCAACCTTAATGTTTTTTAAAGATTTTTTATTGATTTTTTTTTTTTTAGAAAGGAAGGGAGGAGGGGGAAGGAGTGAGGAAGGAAGAGAGGGAGGGAGGGAGGGAGGGAGGGGGAGAGAGAGATCCACTTCCTCCTGCATGCCCCCTAGTGGGAGTATGAAACCAGGCACGTGCCCTCACTGGGAATTGAGCTGGCAACCCTTGGTGCATGGGAGGACGCCCCACCAACTGAGCCACACCAGCCAGGACTCAACCTTAATGACTTTTTATGGAAACCTTTCTAGGAAATATTACATGAATTCTTTAACCCAGGATACAGAACATCGTTGATCCTTTTCCTATTCACTCAGTGGCATCAATCATGAACATAAATGATATGATAAAATCTAATGATATACTCCAGGGCTAGTAATATGTGCAGAAATGTCTATTGTTTCTTGAAATGACTGTTGCCTGTTCATCTGTCTCTGCTCTCTGCCACATGTCAGTTGTTGCTATAAGTGATCTCCCTGATCCTAAACTGCAAACTTATTTGCAGACTCTATGGGACTTTGACTACCTTACTGAATCAACTGCATGAGATTTATCACAAAATTAGCATTTTGCTCTTCAGAAGCATCTGAAGTATATTCCAGGGATCCTGGTTGTATTGAACAGCTGAGATGAGCCAAAACCCTAACCTCCAAGTAATGTAACAACTGGAACCCCAAATCAAGTACGAGATCTATCAGCTAAACTGTATTTCCACAGAATATGACCTACTTATTAAAAATACAGGTGGAAAGGAACAAACATTTATTGACTATAAATGTTTGCTCTTCAGAAGCATCTGAAGTATGTGCCAGGGATCCTGGTTGTGCAGGCACAGTCCTAGGTCCGAAACACACATCATTACATCAAATCCTCACAGCAATTTAGCATGCTATGGCATACTTATCCCCATTTTACACATGGGAAAACTGAGGCTCAGAAAAGCTTAGCAACAGGGCCAAGGTTCATACCTTGTAAGTAATGAAACAGAGTCAAGCCCATGATCTGTCCCTATTATCATGCTCCCTCTTTAAGAGCGTGCTTTGATTTATGTCTGCTCAATGTACCAACTGTTATCATTTTAATGCTATAATTAGGACTGAAAATACTGCACACTCCACTTATCAGATAAGTATGCATTATTTACTTTTAAAGAATTTCTGAAATACAAGTTTTTAAAGTTCTGAAACATAAATATCTACTTTTAAATACATAAAGATTGTGCAAATGGACTTGAAGTGGAAGAATGTGTGCATTTTGCAAACTAGTTCACCAGCTATAAATCTCACCGAGAAAGTGTACAGAGCCACAGCCTCCTATTTTCCCCTGCAACTGAATAAATACACACAGTGGAATGCTAAGGTAGTTATGAGTTAAAACTAGAACCGAAAGACATGTAGGACGATGAAATTTGGCATTCAACCTGTTTCCTTCTTGGACCAGAAGTTGTGGCTGTATAACATGATAACCAGGCATGGTATGTAGGTTATTCACTAGCCTGTTAATAATTGTATAAAAGCCTTAGAACACTACCATACACCACATATTTTTCAAAGTACTTCACAAATATTAGAATATTTTATTTTTATACTAACTCCATAATGAGGGTATCCTATTGTTATCTCCATTTTACAGATAAGGAAACTGATTTCCGAGAACTTACCCAAGGTTATACAGCCAAGTGATGCAACTGGGATTAAAAGCCAGGCAGTCTGGCTCTATAATCTGTATCACTATGACAAACAGCCCGTTGGCAATATATTCTTGTCTTTATTTACCATCAAGAACACACAAAGAAAATGTAGGGCATTGCAATTATGATCAGGCTACTCTCTGAAGATACCAGAATATCATGGATAACTGAGAAGGAATCATGTATTTGTCAAGAAATGAATAGATGTCTTTTTCAGCCCAAAGTATGGTCCATTAGAACCTGTCCTTTACCCATGCTTCTTACTTACAGGACTGGAATTACTTATGAAAGAAATCCCCTTTTATAAAAATGTACATCACTTACTTATGATTATTGAAATGGGGTGCGGGGAAAGAGATGCTGGAACATACATGAGATATTCTACAGAAATTATTTTGAATTTGACCCAAGATTTGAGAAACTACTCATTCATCTGGGAATATGCCAGGACTGCAATTAGACACAATGCAGCATCAGCTTTTCCTTTTAGATTAAATAGGCTTTCAAAAACACAGTGGTTGAGTGATTAAAAATATGGTTTTAAGACCCTATACCTATTCTGGAACTCAGTAATAAAGTCATCTTTGAATTAATTAATGATATTTACTTTTAAGTTGCTCTGATTTTGTTTCCAAGTCTTCTTCCCTGGGAGAGAAATGTGAAAATATTTCAGACCAGAGTGAAAATCAACACTTACATGCATGTTTATTAAACAGGAAGATAGTAATATTACAATGTGTTTATATCAGTATTTTTAAAATCACACTATACAAAACACTTGAATGTTTAAATTTAGCTATATGATCTCAACTTCTTATTGAGTATACTTTTGCCATGTATCAACCCATTTTCTCCTTCATGAAACATTCACTTGATTGACAAGCAAGCATGAAGCTGAGTGATAGTACACATAAATTATTTGTAGATGTGGTGTTCATCTTGACACATAAGCATTTAATTAGATTGTACCTCACTGATTAACTGGGTCAAAAAGTTTTGAGAAAAATCTAAACTTAAGTAATAATTACAGCATTTATTTGGCACTTACAATATGCCCACATTCTTGTAAGCCCTACACAGGCATTTTTTTTTTCAAACCTCAAATCACCTTAAGAGATAAGTACTACTTCTATCCCCATTTTAAAGATACGTAAGTAAGGTTACTATCTTGTGCAAAGCAGAGGTGGTATTTAAATCTAAATTGTCTACTATCAGAATCTGTTTCTAACCACTATATAAAACAACATGTCTGAAGCATGTTAAGGTGCTAAAACGAAACAAACCAAAAAACAACTTCATCAAAATTCCAAACTTTAATCTTTCTGTTCTTCCTGTTTAATCTTTCTTTTTCTTTCTGTTTAATCATTCTCTTCTGTTTAAAAAGGGTGAGCCCCTATATTGTTATGCAAGGAGTCCAGATGTTCTGACAAAGCCCAGTGCCTGGTCCACTCAAAGACTAGGTCATTTAAGCTCCTAATTCTCAGGGCTGCTGAAAAGGCTGCCACCCACACAGGCTTTGTAGGTCTCTCTTCTCCATGGAAGGAACATACTTTATGTCTTTTCCTCCTCAGCAGGAGCCATTGCAAGGCACACTCAGGGAAAGGCTATTATGCTGTTATGTTCTCTAAATTTTATACTTTCATTTACTTAAAAATGCATTACATGTTTTTAGGTTTATATAATCATATATATAAATATAAATTAGACTTACTGGCAATTACTATATAAAATCAATTTCTCAATAAATACTGATGTCCATCACTTTAAAGACACTTGATATAGAGATCTGAACTTATTTACAAAGGTAAATTAGGGATCTTCACTAACTAGCTGTACTAATTAATTCTTAGCAAATACATGAAGAGATGAAAAAAGAGTATTTACAAAAGGCACTTTTTTCTGAAAAGCAATGCAGATGAATTCATTCTTTTAACAATGTAAATATGTATAAAACTTATTGAGTGCCTATACTATATGCTAAGCTCCGAATTTGGTGCTAGGGATACAAACATAAATTGCACAGAGACCCTTCCCTTATAGAGCTTACAGTCTATCAAGAGAAACACAAAACAGGAAATAACACTAAAGGTGAGACAAAATAAACAGGGACTTGTTATCACATAGCTTGACTATCCAACTGAACTGGGAAAAGGGGAGGAGAGGCAGGAAGGAAAATATTATCTAAAGGACGTGGCCTACAGTAGGAAAATTAATAGAGGAGTAGGAGCTAGTGAAGGGAAACGAGCGAGGGAAGGGAACACTGTTCCTGAGAGAAAACAGTATATGTGAAGTCCAAAGGCAAGATAACTAAGGGAATTTAAGAAGGGAAAATGGGGAGACAGGGAGACTCCTATAGTTGTCAAAGTAATAGATGATATTAACTTGGATTAGGGAAGTGGCAGTGAGTGATAGCAATGGGAATGGAAATAAGTGAGGTTTTTTTACCGATGAGAGGTGGGGCATGAGTGAGAAGGAGAAGCCAAGGGCCCAGGAATCATGGTGCTATTCACAGAGATGAGGAAAATAGGAAGAGCAGGTTTGCAAAAGAGAAGCAATCAGTTTGGGGTACGCTGATTCTGAGTTGTCTATAGGAAATTCGAGGAGGCAAATTGTAAATGCAGGTAAGACTAGACTAGAGTTACAGATTTAGGAACTCAAACCACATTTTACCCCTCACAGACAATGTTCTTCCATAACTTCCTTCTGTATTAAATGTTAATTCAACAAATATTTGTTACATCCTGCTAGGTTCCAGGAGACAACTGTGCTAGGTACAGGATTCTATTTGATACAAATTAATAAAAATAAAAGCAAAGAACAAAAAAACAGCTTAACTTATTTTATGAAAAATTAGCACTTATGCTTTGATTTGACCCAAACTTATATATCTGGCTTAGCAATTAAAAGTCTTGAAGAATTATTTGGAACTTATTGTTATAATCCCCATTATTCACAGAGCAATAGGGTAAACTGAATGATGTTTGTAGCATAAGTAATGCTTTGATTTAATTTATAAACCATGATTTATGATTAATAAAATCATTAATCTAACCATGTCATGAAGCTGCCTTCTTCCTCATAAATGCACTAGGCAGTCTTAAATTGCAGCAAATTCAAGCTACTCCCAACAAATAATTTTATTGTGGATGACACAAGAGTCTATAAAATGAAAAACAGCTTGATTTATTTTAATAGTGAAACTGTTTTCCTCTTATGAGTGGTCATTTGATGAAAGCGCATAATCTACTTTTTATATAGTCATTTTCCAAGACTACGTGTAATACTGAGAGAATAATGGACAGTTATTATGAAAAAGAGAGAAAGTTAATTGTAGGCAGAATGCAAAAATGAATGCTGATCGTTTTAAATGCCAAAGTGATTTTTCACATACACAAACTCAGAAAATGTACTAGTGAAAAGTAATAAAGATGGGTACCTTTCAAAAAAAAATTTACATGCTTGAAAGAAAGTATCCAACTCCCACTGCAGAAAGAAAGTGTAACACTATTAACTAAGAATATCAGAAATTAATGAAACAACACAAAGCAATATGCACTTTAGTGATTAAGGCAGTGAGTGGGATTTGGACAGTCTCTTCAGAATCCTGTTTCTCAACCCAAGGTGCGCCACTTCTGGAACCCCTTTCAAGGAGCTGAACTTTTAGAAGACTGTAAAGAAAGAAGCCTTAGTCGGATAGTCTTGTTTATTGAATACTTCTTATGTTCTATAATTTTTTTCACAGGAACCCTTTGAAGTCAATAGGTGTCAATGTTCCTATTTTACAGGCAAGGAAACTGAGGTTAAAAGGTTAAGGGAACTGTCCAAGGTCACACAGACAGTAAATGAATGCAGGAATCTGAGATCTTAGGAATATCCACCTGTTCTATTTTCATTCTCAGTTATTGGTTTTTAGCCCCTTATTTTTTTTTTACTTTTCCCCATATTATCATAGTCAACATTACTTATTTATGGGATTGGTCAGTTTTATTTGTGAGTATATTTTTATGTTTAATAATTATTAATTATATAACTTTGATCATCTTAGCCTAGTTACCTGCTTTCCTCATCTCTTTTAAATATGATCCATACTGGGGCTGGGCTGGATTTTTAAACTCATTATGCCTGGCTCAAGCTTTCTATGAATTTCAAAATAGTTCCCATACATTAATAAAGTCTCTGATTCTCTTAGATAAGAGAGACTGAATTTAATCCTACATTCACCCATTCAACTTACTTAAGGCCCCAAAGCCAAATCACTCTCCCCCTTCAAGAGGCACCAGAGGCTGCTCAAGGGAAACCTTGGAGCAATACAGTCATCTTATTTCCAGAGTAGCTCAACAACATAGTGAGGATAATTATTTTATCCCACAGAATGTAGAAAGGGAAATGGATATTACATGACTGAAATAGGTCAACAAAGATTAAAACCAGAAAATGGACTCTGTGACAGGCAAAATTGTTCTACTTACTTGCATTTATGTACAACAGACAAGCCATTCTATTATCCAAGCCATTTACTTACTAGAAGCTTATAAGAACCAAGTAATAGTTTGAGGTATATAGTGTATATGCGTGAGTATGTGCAGGCACATGTGTGTACCAGTATCATATGCCTTCCTTCTTCCACCTGCTGAAGAAAAGGGTGAATTTGATGCTGGTATAAATGTTCACACTCATTGCAAGTCTGGACTATTAAGTACAGATTTGTAACATCCTGTAGGTGTAACAAAGTAAATAAGAGCAGTAAAATAAAAAATAAAAGAGGGAATGTAAGATTCTTTACCAGGTTTAGGTGAAAAAAGGGGTGCTTTAGGTATGATCCCTTTGTTGGAAGCAGGTACCACAAACTGGATTGGCCTCACATGCTCATATTTCAGGTTCTTGAAACCAGCTTGTTGGTTCTCAAATACAGTTCGAATGCTTTCAAGCTTGAGTTGTACAGTCTGAATTTGAATCTACAGGTTGTATAAAAATTTTATGAAATATTTTATGAAATGGGATGATTACAAATACTATCAGATTTCTCAGACTCAAACAGTCCAAAAATTAATGTAGAGTTCAAAATATAACTAGAAGGAATTTAGAAAAGTAAATTAATGTAGAGTTCAAAATATAACTAGAAGGAATTTAGAAAAGTAATGGAGATTAATGTATTATCTCCACATAATCAAAACAAATAAAAGAAAAATTCATCAAGCAGTCATGAAATAGGTCACCACATAAAGTGATTTACCCTTCATAAACAAGAAGGGATATTGCCTGGAAAAGAAGGCATATTTAGAATCAGAAAGCCACCAAGTTAAGCACTGTCACAGTAGTTTATGTTTCTTTTAGTTCTCCATGTTGTAAAAGGCTCCTCAGAGCCATTATAAAGAATATCTCCCTCTGGCCTTCCTAGACAATTTGACACAGCTAAGCTTGGTGGCATCCAGAGAATGACTCGGTTATTGCCACAGCCATGTTTCTGTTTTTCTGGGGCATTCCCTAAGATCTGCTGCTAAACACAGATTTAAATACTGTTCCAATCTTTGTGTCAATTACACATTTTAGCAGCAAATAGTATCACAAATAAACTTATCTACAATGTGAAAACAGTGCTTCATGACATCTCCAATGGGGTGGTACTGAACAAACCTAAAGCTCTCCACCCCACCAACAGCAACTTCCGCTTGCTCCCCACCCCCATTAAGAAGACCCAGATCCTTTCTTTAAACCTTCCTTCTCAAACTGAGTAGAAGCGATATTTGTATCCACACAGCATCTGTTGTTGGTTACTGCAGCACAAAGAAAAGATGTTTGGGGTAGGGTGATCTTGACATTGGCCCAATATTTGCCAATACAGCTTTGGTCTTTCTCCAAGGATGCACAAGAAAATGTATGTGAGAGCTCCTAGTATGTGAAAAGAGTTTAAAAATAATGGAGTCAGAGCTCATAAAAGAAATTACTCTTAATTAAATAGCAAGAATAAGCCTTTGGATTTTTTGAAGCTTAACAGTGACATTGATATCACCTCTAATCCTTAAGAGCACTGTGTAATTGCAATTTGATATAAAGTTAGGAGTGAAGTAATAAAACTCTTACAATACTAAACCTATGGTAATTATAGTTTTTAAAAAACGTGCTTATTTAAAAAGAAGCCTCTTATTTTGAGTTCAGGGGATAAAAGTACATCAAATTCATACTGTAGGGTTTTAGTAGCAAAGTTTATAAAGGGCAGAGCCATTTCAAGAAAATGTTCGATATCTTGGAGGGCTTTTTGAGCATTTTCTTTAGACTGAAACTTATCTATTTCCTGATTAGCTAGAAGACATTCTCCTTCATCACAGCATTGAAGAGCCTGGAGAGCACACTACACACACACACACACACACACACACACACACACACACACACCATAACTATGAGTAAATGAAAACATATATGTTTGTCCCTTAAAACAGTGTTTATCAGTTTATCAGTCCTGGCTTCTGTCAATCAGGGTTACTTTCAGAGCTATTAAAAATAAAGATATCTGGGTTGGGTCTCCAGAAACTCTGATTCAGTAGCTCAGGGCCATAAGCCAGGTATTTATGTTTACAGAGCTCCACGGGTATTTCTGATGCACAACCAAACCTGGGAAGCACTGAACTCATTTCATAACAAGGAAATCATTCTGCAGCAGAAGCCTGACCATTCTATCAATACTAATATTTGAGCTGCATGCTATTTTCCCAAAATCAATAACTGAAATATGAAAGTCCTAGCCAAATATAAAGTATAATATGAAAGCATAATGATTGCTCAGGACAAGGATAAAAGTTTCCTTGACATAGAAGATGTGCAGATTAAAATGTTCATGCTCAGATATGATGCCTGTAAATGATAGCCCTATTTTTCATTCCACTGCCAGGAACAGATCTTATCTTCACTGCTTACCCATGAATGGGGTCAGACCCTCAAGCAATGGCAGAATATTTTCCAGTCACTTTAATTTTTTACTGCTATAACTATGAAATATGGAAAGAGTTTCGGGTTTTATCAAAATACCCCCCCAAGGTTTTGTAAAGTGTTCTGTCTGCAAACTATCACTAGAGTAGAGGCTTCAGAGATGTACCCAAAATAGAAAGAAGCCATCACAACCACAATCACAATATTCAGAACAGAGGCCGAAATTCTTATAATACTAACCTGCTATGAATTCTGCAGAGTTAATATGGATTAAATAAGCATAGTCAAACTCAGACCTCTTGCAAATTCCAAAGCTATACCAGACCCTGACCATATAACCTCTGAGAAGGATCCAGGAAAAATATTTATCTTCCTTTTCAGAAATGCACCATGCCACATGACACTACCTGCTGTAGACGTTTATGCATTTCGAAGGTCCAGCTGAGTTGTATCCGTTTGTGTTTTGTCTCATTAACCAAAATATCAGAAAGATAATGTAGCTCGGTGCACCTCTGGCAGATCAAATCAAGTGCATAATGGTGATTTGATGTAAGTCTGTGTCCATGTAAAATCACAAACTGGACCTTTGCTAACAAATCCTGATTTTAAGAAAGAAGTAAAATAATAACTGCATGATCTCTGTTCAAAGAGAGGGGAATAATTAAGAAGCAGACTGATTGAGCAAGGAGATATTTTGCCAAAAATATGATTTGATATCATACTTTTACAGGCTGCAAAAAAAGCTGTTACAGTAATTAGCTATAGCAGTTGATATCAAAAACTCACACATTTCTGGTAATATAAAAAGAAGACTATCCAGCCTCCCAGAATAGGAATGAGATTTGCTTCTTGTGGGTTGTACAGATTTAGAACAGAACCCCATATATCAAATGAAGTACACACCAGCCAAAGAAAGCTAATTGATTTCACACATGTCAGCCTTGGAAATCCACCTGACACCTTTACAGACCTGAAGTGAACCTGTCACAGGGTTTGCATGTCAAAAGGGATCTTAAAGGCCTTGCCTCCACATCAACTGCTGACTCGCCCCCCACCACAGTGACTGAAACATAATAGGAGCTCAGGAAATGTTTGTCGACGTAAAATAAAGAAACCTGAAGCCCCATATGAAGAAGTGACTAGCCTATCTAGATAGTGGACAAACCAGGGTCAAAATAGGAAGCAGTTTAATGGAATAGAATTCCAGTGTTGCAAGATGAAAAAGGTCTAGAGATCTGTTGCACAACAATGTAAATACATTAAACACTACTTAACTGTACACTTAAAATGGTTAAAATATTAAATTTTGTTATGTCTTTCATCACAATTACAACTGAAAATTATTAAAAAACAAACAATAAAACCAAAGCCCCCTAGTTTCCAACCCAGTTTGCCTTCTTTTTCTACTCTACCATAGGGATCTGTAAATTGCCGCACAATCACAAAGATCTACAAGCACAATTCCAGAACTGGTCACCACAACTGCTACCTCTCAATTTTTGTTTTTTGGTGCTGGTGGTTCACCCATAAATCTATTTGTTTGCTGAAAACCCACCTTAAAAACCATGGCCTTGGCCTCTCATACAAAACAGGAGAGCAAAGCTAGAGTTTGTTAACTAGTAAAGCCATGAGTCCAAGCTTTAAGACTGGCAGCTAGCTCTTTTGAGTCATGTATCTCAGGTACTGTGCTGAGTGTTTTATCTACAACACCTAAATGAATCCTTACAATCTACTCTGCAAAGTAGGTCCTTTCATCACCAATTTATAAATTAGGACATTGAGGCCTAGAAAATGTAATCAATTTACGTAAGGTCACACAGCTAGTCAGATTAAGTAGATCTATCTATATGAATGTATGCTGGTTCAAATAGATATAACAAATGATGGATATTTATGGAATTATGTTCTTGTATGTTTCCCTTATTTCCAAGTACACAAATAGGATTCTTGATAGACATTTTTCTAGCTTCTTCAAATGATTTATGATCTTGTTCCCACTGGCAGGCCTAAAATATTTCACACCATTATCTCAGAAGCTTCCTACATGATATATGCAGTGTCACTTCAGGCCCACATTGAACAGAATGGAAAACAGACCAATATTATTGAAAAAATTATATAGATTGTTGCTGAGAGATTACCAATAATCATAATAAGGGTTTCAACCACTGAAAAGCATCAAAATGTACTATCATACTCCATAAATATAATGAACATCTGAAATGTAATCTTACCTGAGAATTTTCATCTAAGTTTTCCAAATGTTTTATTTTTTGTTTTATATGAGCTATATTCCCTGTGACATCTGCCAACTCTGCTTGTTGATTTAATAGAAGTTCAACTTCACGCACAAGCTAAAAATAGTAATAAAAATTAGTCTTACAAGCAAATAAATTATTAAGCATTTCCCTTAATAATCAAGTTGTATAGGAAATGCTATTAAATAAGAACATCAATATGAAAAAATTGCACATATGAAAAATATTTTTCAGTTATTTTATTCACAGTAATTCATATAATCTGCTAAAATTTAAACTCCTAGATATCAGTGTGTATTGATTATTTATAAAATATCACTATGTACATATGAAAACATGTATATGTGGACATGTATGGAAGTATGTATAAGTGTATATACCTATACATATATATTCCCTAGCTCTATGGTGAACAGTTCTAGAAACAAAGACCCTTTAGTAGCAAGGAGGACTCCTAGCATGCAGATGTTGATCTTTAACATCATTTTCCAGAGAAAGAAACCAGAGCTTCTAGAAAATGTCTGGTTCCAAGGCTGAGGCTTGGACCATCTCTTTATGCTAGAAAGTAAAGAAGTGATAAAATAATATTTAGACATATCACCAGGACATGGTAGTTAGCTTGAAACACCAAAATAGTAAGAGCAGTAATAAATTATGAACCATTAAAAACCTATGAAGCCATGGACCCAAAAATATAGATAGATAGATGATAGATAGATGATAGATAGATAGATAGATAGATAGATAGATAGATAGATGATAGATAAGGAGAAGGGAAGACCCTTGCTTACAGTAGCATGCCTATGTGGACTGGTAAATGTGGAGGAGACACTAGAGAAAAAAACCCAGCATTTCACAACTATTATAATAAAGACTATTTAAATCAAGAAAGATCAATTGAGCCGAAACCGGTTTGGCTCAGTGGATAGAGCGTCGGCCTGCGGACTGAAGGGTCCCAGGTTCGATTCCGGTCAGGGGCATGTACCTGGGTTGCGGGCACATCCCCAGTAGGAGATGTGCAGGAGGCGGCTGATCGATGTTTCTCTCTCATCGATGTTTCTAGCTCTCTGTCTCTCTCCCTTCCTCTCTGTAGAAAATCAATAAAATATATTTAAAAAAAAAGAAAGATCAATTGATATCAAACCTATGGTTATCTTTTGATGAGGAGCAAGATATTTGCATGGGCCCAGCCGCTGTGGCTCAGCGGTTGAACGTCGACCTATGAACCAGAAGATCACAGTTCGATTCTGGTGAGGGCACATGGGTTGTGGGCTGGATCCCCAGTAGGGGCCATGCAGGAGGCAGCCGATCAATGATTCTCTCCCATCATTGAAGTTTCTATCTCTCTTACCCTCTCCCTTCCTCTCTGAAATCAATAATATATTTTTAAAAGATATTTTCATGGCCTTAAATTCTCTCCCCACACATTTCCTATTAGATACAAGTGGAAAAAAGTAACTATACAGTGGAGAAATTTAATAGCACCCTGACTGTGTGATCAAAGTCTACATCAACAATGAGGGATCGGTGGACTTAATTTCCTCCAGATTTGATACCTTCAGAAGGACACATCACATATGCGATATTCTAGGTAGTCATACACAGATTAATCTAATCACGAGAAAATGTCAGACAAATTCAAAAAGAAGATTTTATTTTTAAAAGGACTGTATTATACTTTTGTCTGTCTATAAATTATTTTTTTACTTAATCCCTTCATCTTTTTCACCCAGCCCCCTCTCCCTCCCCTCTGACAGCTATCAGTCTGTTCCATGTATTCATGCCTCTGTTTCTATTTTGTTCATCAGCTTATTTTGTTCATTATATTCCACATGTCAGTGAAATCACACAATACAATATACAGATGATGTATTATAGAATTGTACCTCTGAAATCTATATAATTTTATTAACTAATGTCACCCCAATAATTTCAATTAAAAATAAAATGAATAAAAAGGACTGTATTATTAAAAATGTCAATGTCATAAAAGACAAAATATGGCTATAGAAATGTTCTAGATTAAAGGCAACTAAGGAGACGTGACAACTTAATGCCATACAAGACTCTCTAGACTGGACCCTGTATTATACATGGGAAAATAAGGTTGGTTGGAGCATCATCCCGTGCACTGAAGGATCATGGGTTCAATTCCTCATCAGGATACATGCCCAGGTTTTGGTTTCCATCTCCAGTCAGAGTGTGTAGGGGAGACAATCAATTGATGTTTCTCTTTCTCTCTCTCTCTCTCTCTCTCTCTCTCTCTCTCTTTTTCTCTCAAAAAAAAAGAATCAATTTTTTTAAAAAAAGGACACCTGAAGAATGGGTCTCTCTATACAATGGCTCATACAAAGCAAACTTCCTGCAAATAGACTGGTGGTAAAGCACCGAGGAAGCCACTAGCTACCAAAGTCACTCTCAAGAGTACACCTTCTACCAAAGGGGTAAGAAACTTCATCATTACAGGCCTGGTACCATGGAACTTCCTAAAATTAGACGTTAGCAGAAGTTTACTGAACTTCTGATTCACAAACTTCCCTCCCAGTATCTGGTGTGAAAAATTGCTCAGGACTTCAAAACAGATCTACGCTTCCAGAATGCACCTATTGGTACTTTGCAGGAGGCAAATGAGGCCTATCTGGTTGGCCTTTTTGAAGACACCAACCTGTGTGCTATCCACGCCAAACATGTAATAATTATGCCAAAAGACATCCAGCTAGCACACCACATATGAGGAAAGTGTGCTTAAGAATCCACTAAGATGGAAACATTTCATTCTGTTAAAAAAATTCTCTTCTTCCTGTTATTGGTAGTTCTGAACATTAGATTTTTTTTCCATGGGTCAAAAGTTACCTAACTATATGCTTGCAAAAAGGGGACAAAAATCAGGTATTAGCAGTATTCCCATTTTCATTTGTGTGAGAATTTTTTTAATATAAACATGGGAACATAAAGCATTGATGCAAGTTAAAATGTTTCAGTAAACAACATTCAGCAGTTTAACTTTATAAAAATGTAAATGTACATGTTAATTTGGGCAATGTCAGCATTTGGATTTTTTTTAAAAAACAGTAAACTTCTTATTGATGGCAAAAAAATGATAGTATCAAGTCAGTTGGCAAAATTGGAATACTGACGGTAGATAATACAAAAGTATCGCATTAGTGTTGAATGTACTAAATTTGGTAACTGTACTATAATTATGCAACATAATATTCCTATTCTGTATATTCAAAAACATCAAATTTGACAATATTCAAAATGTTATGAAAGTTTGAAATTGCCAAACAAGTTTTTAAGTTAACTTCCTAAATATACAGAGTCTATCTGATGTCACTATGAAATACAGATCATGTCAGTGAGATTATAATCCAAGAAGAAACAGAATATAACTGCAGTATAAAAATTTAATATGGGTGCAAATTAAGATATATAGAGAGGTATAATAGGTATGATCAGGGAAAGTGTTACTTTTCCATGTGTTCATTTGGGGAGGAGAGAGAGACACAAATATCTAGAAGGACCAAGAGCAATTTGACCTATTCTTTCAGGACGATTTCATGGAGAGCATGGCATTTCAAAATCTGTTTGAATCATAGGAGGGAAAGGACTGGTAGTAACTGTGCCCTGTGTCCAGAATGCAGTGCCCCTCCAAGACCTAATCCTGCTAGAACAAATGAAATACCAAGCAAGTAAGCCACTCATGGGTAGAAAAAAAGCTGGCCACATGGAAGACAGAAAAGAAGTGAGTTTTCATGGATTCCCTGGTAACATATATGAAAGAGACTGTGAGGAGCTTGGACATGATTGCAAAGAAAAGAAGCAATTAAATCTAGGGCAGTGATGGAGCTGAAAGGCTGTTCACAGACTGAGGAAAAGATGAATACGAGAGGACTTGGATCTCAGCTAAAGGGCAATATTCCAGTTATTGAATTTTCAGTAAGTGAACCTTTTGAAAAACATGATCTTCAAACACATTTTTTGTTTGAAAAATGAACTTTTGCCCAGTCATACTCTTGAATTATCGGAAGAAAATTTCCAGCTCAACCAATATAAAATTAATTTTTCCACACAGAAACATCCAGGGTCTGTTTGCTCTACTAAAATTGCAAATGGAATTCAATGCAGTGCAACAGGTTTGGCGTCTTCCATTTTTTCAAACTCATACCTTTCACTGATATTTTGTGGGGTAATGATGAAACTATTGGATTTGAAGATCTTCTCAATGATTCATCACAAAATAAAGCAATGGGAAAACCACACTTGATGGTGGAATATACACTCAGTTTATTATAATGCAGTGTGCTGATCATGGAAATGGAGGAGCTACATCTTGTATACAGTCATCTTTTTACTATAATTTTATGTACACAACATTAAAAGTACTGGCACATGAGAATCGTTGCCTAAATAGTATCTGATCATTTTTAATTATTTGGGTATTTGGTTCATGGCCATATGACAGTTGAAAACACTAGAGATGATTTTTAAACTCCTAATTTATATGGAAACAATAGCTTTTTATGTCTTTAAAACCTATTGCTAATGAATATTATAAAACTCACAATGGGTTCCAATTCAACCTATTTTCTAGGTAATCCATTAATTGAATTTTGAATAACCATTATCAGTATTTGAGTCTGCAGTCTTCATAGTAACCTCTTTTAGAGTAAACATCTATAATTGACTTCAGTGGTAACACTTCAACTTAAGTACAAAATTAAATATTTATATTTTACCTTGTTTAGGTAATATTCGTACTTACATGAAAAATATTTGCTTTATTGGAGCTACTTTAGAAGTATAGCTATTCTTTGATTCTACTGGGGTTAAAAGCATAAGTTCAGAGTTTTTTTTATTTTAGTCTTGCCTTTAATGTAAAAAAAATTAAATAAAGCAACAAGCAGATGTCAACTTAAAAAAAGAAAATTAATTCTGTATCTCTTGACTATATATGATGGATTTTCCAGAAAAATCCAAATAGAATATACTTATAACCTTTTAAATAATGTATAACTAAACATGATTTAAATTTCATCCATCAGGCTTTTCATAAATATAAATTGCTGAATCAGAAAAAAAAAGTTTTGTTAGATCATGTAAAACATAGTCAGCAGAGGAATATGGTATTTTGAAAAATCAAGAAGGAAATTGATATTATTTTCTAGGAAAGCTACCCCATAAGCTGAAAACATTTTATATTTAAAGTAAATTTGAATAACAAACATCAGAGTAGACTACAACTTTAGTCTTTCTCATATATGTTAGCACATAAGTGCTCTTTTGAAGGAAATGAATGAGCCACAGAAGTAGAAGTCTTGGCATTTAGTAGTTTTTTTCTTCATTCAAGGTCAAGGTTCACTCACAGTTGCCTCCTCCCCCCACCCCATCTCTCCATGGGTTTAAATGGTCATCTTGGAGACTATTTCTAATGATCAAGGAATAAAAAACTCTGAAATAATGAAAATAAATGTATAAAGAAATATTTAGCCCTGACCAGTGTGGTTCAGTTGATTGGAGTGTCATCCCGAGAATCAAAGGGTCGAGAGTTCAATTCCCGATCTGGTCACAAACCCAGGTTGTGGGTTCAATCCCCAGTCAGGGTGCATGCAGGAGGAAATTGATCGATGTTTCTCTCTCACATCAATCTCTCTCTCTCTCTCTCTCTCTCTCTCTCTCTCTCTCTCTCCTCTCTCTAAAATCAATTTTTTGAAAAAGAAATGTTTAACTGACCTCTTGAAAATCCTGCTCAAACTTCCATAGTTGCAGATACTGCTCCATTTTTAGTTGGTGTTTTTCCCAAAATTCATCAAAAGCAATTTCCATATCATGTACTTGAGTCAGCAATCTTAACAAAGAAAAGTCATAGAATTCCTTAAAAACAAAGGCTTGTTTTTTAAGTAGGTAGATAAACTGGGTATGGACATTAAGAATTATAGGCAAAGTCACAGCCTATAACACTTGGTCCAAGTAAAGAATATCCCTGTCCACAGAACCTAGTCTGCAAGCAAATGAACTTCTGTGAGACAACTCAGGAATGAGTTCTTAAATTTCCAGAGATCCAGGAATACTTTAACACTTAACAGATTGCAGCAAAAATGCATAATTCTCTTTCAAAAGTATAAAATAAGTAACTCTATACCCAAAAGAAAGTACTCACTTATTCACAGTTTGCCAGTCACCACTTATTTGCTCATGATGTTCAAATCTTGAACTGATAGCTTCTTCAGGGTCAGGCACTTCCAGATTTGTTAGCAGAATTTTTCCTTCTTTGGTTACAGCTGTAATATCATTCTGTACAAAGGTACAATAGGGGATGTATCAAATACCTGCCAGTAACCTAATCTGAATAACCTGAAGAGAAGGAAGAATATATCTATAGCATGCAGAATAAATATAGTAGTTTAGAATGGTCTTTGCTTTCATCAAGGAATACCTCAGTACCACAGAATCCAAAAGCTGTGAGAATCTCCAAGAAGCCTCTGCCTGTTGAGATGGATGCTACAATCACTATTTCTATAAGATCTTTACAGGCAGAAGTACCCAATGCACTATTTGTAGCCTCCTTCTTTTATTGGTAGAGAGTTCTAAGTTATTCTATTCTGTTAATATTTTTAAAGTACTTCAATAAAACAATAATAGCATAATAAAGTGTACCACACTAGAAAGCATACAATTGCAAATAGTATTTAATATATATTCAGATATTGTTAGGTAAATGCCTTTCCTACTAAAATTTAATTGTTGCCCATCACTGCCTGCCTTAAGTATTATGTCCACATTTGGATTAATTAATCTATCATGAAGCATATGCTTCTATTCATAAGGTTTTAACCTTGGACAGTGGATTCTCCAGGCATGTAAGAGTAATAATGGCTTCCTTCAGGAGATCAAAAAATGGGGTGTACATGTATTTTTGTGGAAACATTTTCCATGACACCACCATCAATATGAATCTCTATATATAAAAGCCTAATATGCAAAGTGTCCCCTCGGGAATTCGACTGACTGGGAGTTCGATCGCTCGCTATGATGTGTGCTGACCATGAGGGGGGGGCGCGGAATGAAGGAAGGCCCCAGCAGGCAGCCGGCAGCCACTACGGACCCTACCCTTGCTTAAATTTTGTACACTGGGCCTCTAATAAGAACATAAACATTAAGAGCTATTGCCAACTATGTGCCAAACACTGCAGTACATATATCATGTACTTCATTTCATTCTCACAACAGCTCTACAAAGTATGCATGTATCATCATCAACAACCTCACTGTACATATGAAAAAAACTGAAACTTTGAAAGGGTAAGCAAATTATCCAACACACAGCGTTTGAGAGACAGAGCATTCTTTCCTTGAACAGTTTTGCTTTTAGATTGTGATTCAAAATTTCACTTTCTCTCCTCTTCTTAATTTAAAAATGTCACCTCTAGCCCTGACCAGTTTGGCTCAGTGGATAGAGTATTGGCCTGCGGACTGAAGGGTCCCAGGTTCAATTCTGGTCGAGGGCATGTACCTTGGTTGCAGGCACATCCCCAGTAGGGAGTGTGCAGGAAGCAGCTGAATCGATGTTTCTCTCTCATCGAGGTGTCTATCTTTCTATCCCTTCCTCTCTGTAAAAAAAAACAATAAAATATATTTTTTTTAAAATGTCACCTCTATATAGAGCTTGTACCTGTCAGTACCCCAGCTAGCCTATTATCATATGAAGAACATGAGTCTACATGGAAGCTTAGTGGTTATTCAGATCATTCATAAACTTTTTGGGAAAAGTGAATTTAAAGTATTTGGTGACTCAGAAACCTTCACAACCCAACACTCCAAACAACTGGGTAGGAGAGCTAAATCAACTTCTTAGTTATTGTAGAAAACATCAAGAACTAGTACTCTATGAAAGAGAAAGCTTGTAATTAATTTATCAATGTTTGGCTTAGTCCCAATGCTAATACATGGCAAAGTTGAGACTAGAAACCAGGCCTCCTGACTTCTCATCAGGTTCTCCATTTTACATCCTACCTGTGGCAAGGTGTGTGCCTATTGATACTCACTCTAACTTTCCAAACGAGAGTTCCTTTTCACAGGATAAAGAATATATAGTAACAAAAATGACGCAGAGCATTTATAAACTATTCAATTTACAAATAAACAACTTATCAAGAGAATACATCATTTACAAAAGGGACACTTACATTCAACATATCCAGGACATTCTCCTCTTGTATTCTTATTTATATTAGTGTGCTTTATAATATATAAATATATCTTTTGTCTCCCTGCCCACTAATCAGTGTGAAATGGACACATTGAACACCTCTCTAGAAAAAGACCATGGAAAACATTTGTTCATCTCCTCTATCAGACATACCTTTAACAGGTGATACTTTTCAGCACGAATTGCAAGAATTCCTTCTATTGAAGGAATATCTTCTGGCAGGTCTGTCTCAGCTAGCTCGGTTCCAAAGGACTGTAACATTTGAGCCATATCTTTCACAGTGAGGGCAAAATTTTCTATAGCCTGCAAAGAACCAGTGATTCTTTTAATTCTATGGAAACCCTGCCAGCATATCAAAAGCTGGGTCAGTAATTGTATTTACTTTGATTTAGGTATGAGAGCAAACGCATAAACTACAAACTCTCCTCTGCTAAGGAAAGTTGGCATTGCCCTTGACAATCAACTAACTTTGCATCTAAGCCTCCAAAATCTATAGTTAGGAGAAGAGTCTTCTTCAATGCCTTTTATCTAAATTTCTGTACTTATTTCTTAGACACCGATGAAAACTACTTCTTAAAGATGTCATGTACTGAGTAATTTGTTTTATGACCTTAAAAAATAGTGTTTTCCTTATTCTAGTAAACTCTGTAATTGTAAAATTACTTTATAATAGCTTTACTTCTGAAGATAGATGAGAATATCAAGGTCACTTTATATTTATTATAGTTTATGAACAAGTATTAGCATTCCAAGCAAGGTGATGGAATGAGGTGATGAGGGAACATCTACTCACAGCAATTCATTTCAGGTTCTACTGCCCTAAAATGTCAAGTAAGATTTTGTTATTTATTTTGTTTCCAAATCAATTACTCAGAGAAAGAAGGACAACATATAGAGACCATATAAATCCCCTGTTTACCACACAGCTCAAGGTATCTGCTTTTCTTATTTATAGCCTTTTCAGTAAAAGGCTAGCACTGCTAATTTTGACAATATACCTTCATATGAATGACTAGGACCATTGAATGAAGAATAAACGTGAGAAAAATAGAGCTCCGGTTTAATTAAACATCATTTAGTTACATCCTTCAGAAGGTTCCTGTGTTTCTGGGATTTGGAACAAAGATTCTTAGACCACAAACTGACCACAAACTTCTAGAACAGAAGGAGACTTTGCTACAAATATAACTTCCTCAGGAGCACCATTAGGGTGGTAAGATTAACAATATGATTTGCAGTTTTTAGTCCTCTCCCAAGGATATGTTTAGAGAGAAGGGAGGGAGGGAGCAGGAGAGAGAGACACAGACAGGCAGAGACAGAGACATTGGATGGGTTGCCTCTGGTACACTCCCTGACTGAGGAGCAAACCCACAACCTAGACATGTGCCCTGACTGGGAATCAAACCATTTCGGTGTACAGGACAATGCTCCAATCAACTGAGCCACCTGGCCAAGACATGATCTGCATTTTTTTTGAGGGCTCACCGTATGTCAGGCCCCATGCTAAACATTTTAATCTTCCCAATATCCCTATAAGTTAAAGTATTATTATTCCCATTTTACAACTGGGAAAACTGAGATTCAGAGAGGTTATATAACTTGTGCAAGGCGACACAGCTAAAAATCATCAGTGCTATGATTTGAATCTCAACCCTTTGTTTCTTCAAGTTACTAAATGGCCACAGAAGGGGTGAACAGAGGAAGATCTCCTTATTCCCTAGGCCTCTCCTTCAACTGCCATCCTCAGTGATTCTTCATCATTTCTAGGTATTTCCTATAGAAGAAAATCAAGATATTGACTTATATATGTTTTTTAAAAAATAGGAGCCCCCAGAAATCTGTTTTTCCCAAAGAGGAAAAGAACTCTAGCACTAGATTTAAAAGCTCACATGAACTATAGGCTCTACAGTAAGGGCAAAAGAAACATACATTTCTGAAGATGATCCATTCACTGTGGCAGTACTGCAAGGTGCCGCCTAACTCAGGGGTTAATTGCTTGTCATCAATGTATGTCAGCAAATCACTAACTGAGCTCAGCATAACAACCTATATAAATAAGCAAGAAAGATACTGTTAACTGCCTTTTGTGGTATCCCTCCATTCAACTGTATAATGAAATTTAGCCTTCAGTTAGAAGAAATTTATCTTTTATAAATGGTTATAAAAATTCTCTCCTGTATAACCCCCACACCTGTATGCAGCACTACCTTCTTCAGGTAATAAGTTTTCATTTACAAAACATTTATCTGTAAAGCAAAATTAATTTCCATAAAAACCCAAACATCTGATTCTCCTTGATCTAATGGTCAACTTTTTGGAAGACTGTTATGCCTACCACAAAGCAAAAGGACTTTATGTAGTCAGTTATAATTTATCAAGAGAGACTAATCTTTGCAAAAGTATCAAAATTTATGAGCACCTTATTCCTAGCCCTAAAAACATATAAAAATATCTGTTATAAAAACAAATACATAATATTCTGAACTAGCTCAGGATGTAAGTTCATGGAAGTTCAAAAACATAAAACACATACTCATTATTTTCTAAAATGAAATGTCTTGATTTTATGCACACATGCACACATACAGAGTGGGGCAAAAGTAGGTTTATTGCTGTTTGTATGAAAAATAATACAATAATTAATAAATAATACAATAACAAACTCTGTACTCATAACTGTAAGCCTACTTTTGCCCCACCCTGTATATGTAACATATGTGACATATATCTTTTTAAAAAGGAATTTCCTTATTAAAAATTCATTAATCTATTCCTTTAACAGTAGAAGCAGATGACTTTTAGGCTTTTTAAATTTACATTTTTGGAAGACAAATTCTATTTCTTTTAAATTATTCATGAGCACATATAAAACATCAACAGCATGGTACAATACCTTCATGAGAATAAAAGGAACAACACATTTTTAAAAACATACTCTTACCGGTAGTTTGAGCATGAAATCTTCCTGACTAAATCGAAATCCAATGTCTGTAAAAGTTCGTTGAAGAAAACTGGTTGGACGTAGAACCAATACCAAGTGTAAGTTCCCAGGGAAGGAAGCCTATAGAAAGAAAGAACACAGGAAAGAAAGAAAAAATTGTCAAAACATGTACTCAGCTAAGCACATATCACTTAAAAGCCACTAAAAGGACAAACTTTAAAAATGGATGTTGATAAAATCTAAAAAACATGAAAATAAAACCAATGTGAGGTCATCAGGTTCAGATCTTTGCAATGCTCAAGGCATGAAATTTTCTCACACTAAAGTAAGTCCCAAGTTACAAAGAATTAAACTCTTAAGCTTCATTTTAAAGTTAGTTATTTGTACTCAAATTGCATTTATTTCCTGTAAAGACAGAGTTAGGGGGCAGGTTCCTAGGGTAGCCCTAAAAGTCAAAGAGAGATAAAATACTGTACACTTGTAGTAAACAATAGAACAGGGGTCCTCAAACTATGGCCCGCGGGCCACATGAAAATACAAATATTGTATTTGTTCCCGTTTTATTTTTTTACTTCAAAATAAGATATGTGCAGTGTGCATAGGAATTTGTTCATAGTTTTTTTTAAAAAACTATAGTCCGGCCCTCCAACGGTCTGAGGGATAGTGAACTGGCTCCCTGTTTAAAAAGTTTGAGGACCCCTGCAATAGAAGAGAAGTATATTATTAAGTCAAATTTTTATTTACATTCAAGCAACATTCACTGACTATCTTCCATGTGTCCAACTCTGTGTATTTAAATGAATAAATATCAGGCACTATTAGCATTCCATGTACACAAATTAATAAAATACAGTTCACACCCTTCTTGCAAGAAAATGGCAATCTAATAGTGGAGTCCATTAATAACCATTAGCTCTATAGCATGATAAGTTGATAAGCAAAACAAGAGAATTAGAATAATATACAACAGGAAGTGGTACCACAGAGCATCCCACACCTAGTAATGTCAAGAAAGGTTTCTAAGCATAAGAAGGAATTAATGGGAACAACAGAATGTCATTCTGGTGCATCAAAGTTTTCCCAACTCCTAGAATACTAACACAGAGTGGGTGGTCAAAAAAATAATTGCTAAATGAAACCACACAAAAGACAAGAAGGGAACGATGCAAAATTAGTGAGGGATGGACTAGTATAGAATGATAATAATAAACCACCACATATCAAATGCTTACTCTATGCCAAGTATTTCTGCCAATATTATCATAGTTCCTCTTCATAATAATCATTTGAAGTAGTTAGGCTATCCTCTTTTCAAATAAAGAAAATGAGGTTCAGCCCTAACCGGTTTGGCTCAGTGGATAGAGTGTCGGCCTGTGGACTAAAGGGTCCCAGGTTCAATTCCGGTCAAGGGCATTTACCTTGGTTGTGGGCACATCCCCAGTAGGGGGTGTGCAGGAGACAGCTGATCAATGTTTCTCTCTCATTGATGTTTTTAACTCTCTATCCCTATTCCTTCCTCTCTGTAAAAAAATCAATAAAATATATTTTTTTAAAAATGAGGTTCAGAAAGTTTAAGTAAAACTTGACCCAGCTGGTGAAGCATTAATTTGCGCCTGAGTTTGTGCTTGTAATCACTATACTACCCCATTCATTCAAGAGGTTCCAATCAGAAAAGCTAGAGAAAAATGATGCTTGGGTGTAGCAATGGGAGAAGTGCTAAAAGGGTGCTAAAAGGATGGGCAGGAGCCAGGTCAGGAAAGACCTTGGGTTTTCTTCTGGAAGCAAGGGGAGACTTTAAGAGGTTTGCATTTTAGGGGGATCACTCTGGTTTGTGAACTGAATTTGAACAAGACTGAAAGCAGGTGAGCTAGGAAGCCAGGGATGAGGAATTCCTGAACTGGGGCAACAATAACAGGGATAAGGGTAGAATTTGGGAGATATAATCTGCAAGACATGATGATTGAATGTGTCTGATAAGAAAGGAAAAACTAGGAAATCAGTCTCCAGATTTCTGGATGGTATAATCATCACTGATGTAAGGATCACAAGAGAAACCGGTTTTAAGAGGGGAATAATATACTGATTCCAATTTATGGACATGTTGAGTTGGAGCCAGCAGAACATCCATATGATGTGCATCAGCAAATGTATGTATAAGGAAGGAGCAAAAAAAGTGCGGACTGGGAATGCAGAGTGGAATGTACCTGAAAACAACAGATTAAAGCCTAATAAAGCAACATATGTCAAGAATGTTTAAAATACAATAATATTGCAGGCATGTTGAAATATTAGTAATTAAACAAAACTATGAAACAAAACTTATTAAGATATTGTGGGGCAGAGGTAATGGGAACGCTATACTTTCTGCTCAGTTTGCTGTGAACCTAAACTTGCTCTAAAACAATCAAGTCTATTAAAAAAAATAATTTTCACTGAGGTATAAGACCTAACCTCTTGGGAAAATGACATTTAAAACTGGAGATTTTAAAAATTCATTTTGAAGTGGTGATAAAACATAAAACAATTAAGTGGCAATAAGAACTAAAGGAAAAGAGAACTGAGTGTCATACAAGTAAGTAAAAGAGCACAAAATTAAATCAATAAATTAAACAATGATAATAAATAGACACAAATTGGGATGGCTGGCCAACTCTTAAGTCCTCCAGGTAGCCATGTCTCTGCTACCCTTTCCCTTCATGAGAAACTTCTTCCCCTCTGCTATATACTGAATGTTTATGTCTCCCCCAAATTCACATGCTGAAACAAGCCCCAAAGTGATGAAATTTGGAGGTGGGGACTTTGGGAGGTGATTAGGGCATGAGGCTGGAACCCTCATGAATGGGATTAGTACTCTTATAAAAGGGACCCCAAAGAGCCCAACAGGCATGGCTCATTGGTTGAGCATGGACCTATGAACCAGGAGGTCATGGTTCGATTCCCAGTCAGGGCATATGCCTGGGTTGCGGGTTTGATCCCCAGTGTGGGGCATGCAGGAGGCAGCCAATCAATGATACTCTCTCATCATCGATTTTCTATCTCTCCCTCCCTCTCCCTTCCTCTCTGAAATCAATAAAAATATTTAAAATGGGACCCCAAAGAGATCCCTCACCCCTTCTTCCCATGTGGGGACACAGAGAAAAGACCTTCTATGAACCAGGAAGTGGGCTGTCACCAGACATAGAATCTGTACTTCTAGCCTCTAGAACAGTGGTTCTCAACCTTCCTAATGCCGTGACCCTTTAATACAGTTCCTCATGTTGTGGTGACCCCCAACCATAAAATTATTTTTGTTCCTACTTCATAACTGTAATTTTGCTACTATAAACAATATGCAATTATATATGTGTTTTCCGATGGCCTTAGGCAACCCCTGTGAAAGGGTCGTTCAACCCCTAAAGGGTTGAGAACTGCTGCTCTAGAACAATGAGAAGTGTCTACTTAAAAGCCACCCAGTCTATGGAATTCTGCTATAGCACCCCAAACAAACTCAAAAAGCCTATTACTATTCTCAATATTGGTTCCTAATAAAAACTGTTATCTTTCAACATGATCTTGCTCTTCCAATACACAATGATTAGTAGTGGGATGAAAATTTGATGTAAGCAGGACCAAAGTCTTTTCCTAGGGTTTTTCAAATTAGTGTTGAGGAAAGGAAACTTTAAGAACTACTGGTATTCATGATTCCCACTGCTCAGGAAAGCTTATTTCAAAGTTCAAAGCCAACTTTTATAGAGAAACAGTAGATAGAGAGAGTTCCAATGATAATGTACATTCTAAACTCTATTATGTGCATAATGTATATTTTATTTTATGCTAAGCATGGTACACACTTGCCATAATTATTGTAAGAATTAAAATAAATGATGAATATAAAAGTTCTTTTAAATTCTCAAGAAATTTAATAAGATAATTAATAAGCCTGGACACTAATGACAATGAAAACACAACAATCCAAAACCTATGGGACAGAATGAAAGCAGTCCTGAGAGGGAAGTTTATAGCTCTACGGGACTATATCAAAAAACAAGAAAAAATGGTAGTAAATCATCTAACTCTTCAACTCAAAGAATTAGAAAGAGAGCAAGAAGAAAACCCCAGAGTGAGCAGAAGGAAGGAGATAATAAAGATTAGAGCAGAAATAAATGACATAGAGACCAAAAAAACAATACAGAAAATCAATGAAACCAAGAGCTGGTTCTTTGAAAGGATAAACAAGATTGACAAACCTCTAGCCAGGCTCACCAAAAAGCAAAGAGAGAGGACCCAAATAAACAAAATCAGAAACGATAGAGGCGAAATAACAACAGACTCCACAGAAATACAAATGATAGTTAAAAAATACTATGGACAATTCTACTCCAACAAACTAGACAACCTGGAGGAAATGGACAAATTCCTAGAAAAATACAACATTCCAGCACTCAATCAGGAAGAATCTAAAAATCTCAATAGGCCAATAACTATGGAAGAAATTGAAGCAGTCATCAAAAAGCTTCCAGCAAACAAAAGCCCAGGACCAGACGGCTTCACAGGGGAGTTTTACCAAACATTCAAGGAAGAACTAAAACCTACCCTCCTCAGACTACTACAAAAAATTCAAGAGGAAGGAACACTTCCAAGCTCATTCTATGAAGCCAGCATCACCCTAATACCAAAACCAGGTAAAGACAACACAATGAAAGAGAATTACAGGCCAATATCCCTCATGAACATAGATGCCAAAATACTCAACAAAATCTTAGCAAATCGGATCCAACAGTACATCAGAAAGATCATACACCATGACCAAGTAGGATTTATCCCAGGAATGCAAGGATGGTACAACATCCGTAAATCAATAAACGTAATACATCACATAAACAAATTGAAAGAAAAAAACCACATGGTCATATCAATTGATGCAGAAAAAGCATTCGACAAAATCCAACACCCATTTTTGATAAAAACTCTCAGCAAGGTGGGAATAGAAGGATCATACCTCAACATAATAAAAGCCATATATGACAAACCCACAGCCAACATCATACTCAATGGACAAAAACTAACACCATTTCCCCTAAGAACAGGAACAAGACAAGGATGCCCACTCTCACCACTCCTGTTCAACATAGTCCTGGAAGTATTAGCCATTGCAATTAGACAAGAAGAAGAAATAAAAGGCATCCAAATTGGAAAAGAGGAAGTAAAACTGTCCTTATTTGCAGACGACATGATATTATACATACAAAACCCTAGAGACTCCATCAAAAAACTACTAGACTTAATACATGAATTTGGCAATGTAGCAGGATACAAAATTAACCCCAAGAAATCTGAGGCATTTCTATACACCAATAGTGAACTTTCAGAAAGAGAGATTATAAAAACAATCCCATTTACCATCGCACCAAAAAAATTAAGCTACCTAGGAATAAACTTAACTAAAGAGGTAAAAGACCTCTACTCAGAAAACTACAGGACATTGAAAAAAGAGATAGAGGAAGACATAAAGAGATGGAAGAACATACCATGTTCTTGGATTGGTAGAATCAACATCATTAAAATGTCCATACTACCCAAAGCAATCTATAAATTCAACGCACTTCCCATTAAAATACCAATGGCCTACTTCAAAGATCTAGAACGAACTCTCCAAAAATTCATCTGGAATAAAAAAAGACCCCGAATAGCTGCAGCGATCCTGAGAAAGAACAAAGTAGGTGGGATCTCAATGCCAGATATCAAGCTGTATTACAAAGCCACTGTTCTCAAAACTGCCTGGTACTGGCACAAGAACAGACATATAGATCAGTGGAATAGAATAGAGAGTCCAGAAATTAGCCCGAACCAATATGCTCAATTAATATTTGACAAAGGAGGCAAGAACATACAATGGAGCCAAGATAGTCTCTTCAATAAATGGTGTTGGGAAAATTGGACAGATATATGCAAGAAAATGAAACTAGACCACCAACTTACACCATACACAAAAATAAACTCAAAATGGATAAAGGACTTAAATGTACGACAGGAAACCATAAAAATTCTAGAAGAATCCAAAGGCAACAAAATCTCAGACATATGCCAAAGCAATTTCTTCACTGATACAGCTCCTAGGGCAGTTGAAACTAAAGAGAAAATGAACAAATGGGACTACATCAAAATAAAAAGCTTCTGCACAGCAAAAGAAACCATCAACAAAACAACAAGAAAACCCACTGCGTGGGAAAACATATTTGCCAACGTCATATCTGATAAGGGCCTAATCTCCAAAATTTATAGGGAACTCATACAACTTAACAAAAAGAAGATAAACAATCCAATCAAAAAATGGGCAAAGGACCTAAATAGACACCTTTCAAAAGAGGACATTCAGAAAGCCAAGAGACATATGAAAACATGCTCAAAGTCACTAATCATCCGAGAGATGCAAATCAAAACAACAATGAGGTACCATCTCACACCTGTCAGAATGGCTATCATCAACAAATCAACAAACGACAAGTGCTGGAGAGGATGTGGAGAAAAAGGAACACTTGTGCACTGCTGGTGGGAATGCAGACTGGTGCAGCCACTATGGAAGACAGTATGGAGTTTCCTCAAAAAGCTGGAAATGGAACTCCCATTTGACCCTGTGATCCCACTTCTAGGAATATATCCCAAGAAACCAGAAACACCAATCAGAAAGGATATGTGCACCCATATGTTCATAGCAGCACAATTCACCATAGCTAAGATCTGGAAACAGCCTAAGTGCCCATCAGTAGATGAATGGATTAGAAAACTGTGGTACATCTACACGATGGAATACTATGCTGCTGTAAAAAAGAAGGAACTCTTACAATTTGCAACGGCATGGATGGAGCTGGAGAGCATTATGCTAAGTGAAATAAGCCAGTCAATGAAGGAAAAATACCACATGATCTCACTCATTCATGGATAATAAAGACCATTACAAACTTTTGAACAATAATAGATACAGAGGCAGAGCTGCCTCAAACTGATTGTCAAACTGCAGTGGGAAGGCCAGAGAGGGTTGGGGGGCAGAAGGGAGGGGAGTAAGAGATCAACCGAAGGACTTGTATGCATGCATATAAGCAAAACCAATGGACATAAGACACTGGGGGATAGGGGAGGCCAGGGGATTGTCAAGGGCGGAGATAAAAAAGGACACATATATAATACCCTTTGTAATACTTTGAGCAATAAAAAAATTTAAAAAAATAAAAAAATATATAAAAAAAGATAAAATAAAAAAGATAATTAATAAGACAAGGACAGGCAAGTTTCGGTAGAAATATACTGGAATATGAATAAAGTCTTCCTTAAGGAGAGATGCTGACAAGGGATTTGTGAGAATTCTGGGCCTATTTTTAGTTTGAGAACACTGATTCTATTTCTATCCCATTCACTTTAGGAATTAAGCCTTTCCTTCTCCTTCACATGGGTAAATTACTAGTATTGTTATTATACTTACCTGCTTTTATCCAGCTTATTTTTTCACACTTTAATGGAATTGAAAGTATCCTACTTTTGCCAACACTTAAAGCAAAATTATTTTTATTATTTCATGGATTCTAGGTTAATGTGGTTGCATCTTCTCTTTGACTTTCTTTAATGTCATACCTATTCTCTGGTATTGAATAGGACATCTGTGGATGCAAGACATAGGGATGACCAACTTAAAGCCTAAAATCCTCACCCTCTTCCAAAATTGGGGTGGAGGATACTATGAGAACAGAGAAGGCCACCTGACAACCCTCTACCTGAGGTAAAACCCTGGTCTCTACCCTGCCATTCCTAGGAGAACAAGGCTGTGCTGGCAGCCAGGTCCAGGGACTGCTGATCACATAGCAGGGAACAAAGTACACAGAAGAGAGAAGGAGAACCACTGTCCACAAAAATCACAGGGAAGAGTTTCAGCGGGGTTTGGAAGTATACACCTGCTCATAAGTCAAGGTTTAATGTTGGCTGTTTATTAAATCAGTTATTGTTGCTATTTGATAAAGCAGTTTATCCCAAACATTGACAGCTGTGTAAAATGTTTCTAAAGGTAATTCTAATCAGATCATTCTTTAGTAAAACTTTCTGATTAGTTTATTATACAGCTTTCTTCTTTAATTCCTTCAAAATGTTTAGTGACTTAATTATCATAAAAAGTTGTATTTTCAAAGAAATCCAGATTTCTCTGTGAAACTCCCAAGATTTTTAAAGATGGGAAACAAATTGAAAGTTTGTTAAAACATTAATAAACACAAATAGTATATGGTCTAAACAAAACACATCTATGGGCTACTAGTTTGTAAATTCTAAACTAAAGCTTCATCTATCTGAACATAGGCCAATATCAATATGTACACTTTTCTGAATGTGATCACTGGCTGTGAGAATCTGGAGGAAATAGAGAAATCTTGAGAAATTTTAACCTGAAAGGCCATATGGATTCAAGATGTGTTTGCAGATAGGTATAGAGAGACAGTATTTTTCCTCTATATTCAGATATTTACATAACTAAAAGCTTCAAGATAATCTATTTTAAAGCTAGTATTCAAATGAGCATTCAAAGCATGATCCTAATTCCAAAACCAGATAAAAACACTACAAATAAAATTACAGGCCAATATCTCTGATGAACATAGAAGCTAAAAATCCTATGTAAAATATTAACAAATCAGATCCAACAATGTATTGAAAAGATCATATATATACCGTGTTCATGAATTGGTAGAATTAACATTATTAAAATGTCCATACTATCCAAAGCAATCTACAGTTTCAATGCAATCCCTATTAATATACCAACAGCATATTTCACAGATCTAGAACAAATACTCCAAAATTTATATGGAACCAAAAATGACCCTGAACAGCTGCAGCAATCTTCAGAAATAAGAACAAAGTTGGAAGGACCGCAATACAAATATCAAGCTATACTACAAAGCCACTGTAATCAAAACAGTCTGGTACTGGCACAAAAACAGGCGTATAGATCAATGGAACAGAAAAGAAACCCCAAAAACTGACCAAAGCCATTATGCTCAATTAATATTTGACAAAGGAGGCAAGAACATACAGTGGAGTCAAGACAGTCTCTTTGATAAATGGTGTTGGGAACATTGGATAGATACATGCAAAAAAAAAAATGAAACTAGACAACCAACTTACACCATACACAAGAATAAACTCAAAATGAATAAAAGACTTAAATGTAAGCCATGAAACCATAAAAATCATAGAAGAAACCACAGGCAACAAAATCTCAGACATCTGTTTGCGGATACATCTCCTAGGGCAAGGGAAACTAAGGAGAAAATAAACAAATGGGACTACATCAAACTAAAAAGCTTCTGAACAGCAAAAGAAACCATCAACAAAATGAAAAGGGAGCCCACTGAATGGGAGAACATATTTGCTAATGATACATCTGATAAAGGGTTAATATCCAAAAGATATAAGGAACTCATACAGCTTAATAAAAGGAAGACAAACAATCCAATTTAAAAATGGCTCTGGCCAGTTTGGCTCAGTGGATAGAGTGTTGGCCTGCGGACCAGGTCCCAGGTTCAATTCCGGTCAAGGGCATTCGCCTAGGTCACAGGCTAGATCCCCATTAGGGGGCGTGCAGGAGGCAGCCGATCCATGATTCTCTCTCTCGGATGATGTTTCTATCTCTTTAAATATGGGCAAAGGGCCTGGCTTGTGTGGCTCAGTGGTTGAGTATCGGCCTATGAACCAGGAGATCACGTTTTGATTCCCGATCAGGGCACATGCCCAGGTTGCGGGCTTTATCCCAAGTGTGGGGTGTGCAGAAGGCAGCCGATCAATGGTTCTCTCTCATCGTTGATATTTCTATCTCTCTCCCTCTCCCTTCCTCTCTGAAATCAATAAAATAATCTTTAAATGGGAAAAGGACCTAAATAGATACTTTTCCAAAGTGGACATACAGATGCTCAAGAGACATATGAAAAAGTGCTCAGTCATTAATTATCAGAGAGATGGAAATTAAAAGGACAATGAGGTATCACTTCACACCTGTCAGAATGGCTACCATCAACAAATCAACAAATGACAAGTGCTGGCTAGGATGTGGAGAAAAGGGAACCCCCATGAACTGCTGGTGGGAATGCAGACTGGTGCAGCCATTATGGAAATCAGTATGGAGTTTCCTCTAAAAATTAAATATGGAGCTGCCATTTGACCAAGTGATCCCACTTCTAGGAATATAACGTAAGAAACCAGAAACACCACTCAGAAAGAAAATATTCATAGCAGCATAATTTACAATAGCCAAGATCTGGAAACAGCCCAGATGCCTATCAGTAGATAAGTGGATAAAAAAGCTGTGTTACAGTTAAACAATATATACTAAGTGGCTGTAAAAAAAGAAGGAACTATTACCCTTTAAGACAGCATGGAGAGACCTGGAGAGTATTATACTAAGTGAAATAAGCCAGTCACATAATCTGGTATCACATGATCTCATATGTGGAATCTAATGAACAAAATAAACTGATGAACAAAATAGGTTCAGAGACATAGCAGCATGGAACAGATTGATGAATCTCAGAGAGAAGGCAGGGTGGGTAGGTTGGTGGGAAGAGTTCAGCCAAAGAACTTGTATGCATATATGCATAACCCATGGACAAACAATAGGGTGGTGAAGGCCTGGGGTAGGAGGTGGGGACAGGCTAGAAGGGGCCAATGGGGAAATAAAGGGGACATATGTAATACTTCCAACAATAAAGATTTTTTTAATGAGCAATCAAATAGCATATCACATAACATAAACAGTATCAGATGCATGAATATATCTCACAGCAAATATATCTCGAATCCATTGAGCTTTCCCATTTTGGTTTGGAGAAACTACATTCCTAAATTCTTGGGCAAGCTGCTTTAAGGCTCTCTAATCTGTATGGTTATATAAACATGAAATGGCACAATTTCTATGTTTGCCAAAATCAAACCCTAGATTTTAAAATTGTAAATCATTTTTGAGAACTTGTCAAAATAGCAAAGAGATGTGGATAAAAAAGTGTCAGTCTTGTTTTATTTTGTCATTATTTTTTTAAAGAAAAATAGCATGAGAGAAGAAGCAGTATTGCTTTTAGCTTTATTGCAGGAATTGTTTTTTTGGAGTTCCACCATGTGACTGCTTAAAGGCACTCAAGTAAAAACCGAGTATGTTGCCCATTTTCATAAAGCTCAGAGCCATTTCTCTGATCACTCACTGTGCATGGCTCACCCCAACCATCTGTAGCAGTTCTTACTGGTTCTTCCGGTTCATGGGCACATAATTAGCTTTCCCTGATCTTTCTTTCCAAGAGAAGAGATTTACTCCCTTCTCCTCATGTGTTCTCTCAGTTCACCCAGTTATATGGCCTTACAGCAGTAAGGACAGCAGTAACACCACCAAAAGGTATAAACTCAATACATCATTTCACTACAAAAGTGTAGAAATTAACCTTGTTTGATATCTGTTGATAAAAGAGGCAATTCATACACCCTATGCACACTTTTCAGTCATTCTAGTTATTTAAAACTAGAGGCCCGGTACACAAAAATTTGTGCACTCAGGGGGGAGAGGGGGGCCCTCAGCCCATCCTGTGCCCTCTTCGCAGTCTGGGACCCCTCAGGAGATAACGACCTGCTGGCTTAGGCCTGCTCCCGGGTGGCAGAGGGCAGGCCCAATCCCTAGGTGCAGCCCCTGGTCGGGCTCAGAGCAGGGCCGATTGGGGAGTTGGGGCGC
>NW_005370538.1:1287101-1289442 GCF_000412655.1 Myotis brandtii
CCCTGATTAGCCAATGGGAAGGGTAGCGGATGTATGGCTAATTACCATGTTTCTCTTTTATTAGATAGGATTGTCTAAAATGTCTTATAAAATATAAAAGTTTGTTTGCTTTTTAATATAAAAACAATTTACATTCTTATAGTTTTTTAAAATATGTAGTATAAAGAAATGCAGTAACAATTAGAGGGGACCCTTGACTGAAAGCTTATTACATATGTACTACTTGTTACAGATATTACCCTATTTAGCTTGCATAACATTGAAGTGAAGTAGGTATGATAGCCTTTTTACAAATGAGCAAACTGAAGCTCAGTGGTGCAATAACTCACTCAAGATTACACCTAGGGAGCAGTGGTACTCAGGCTTTCCTGAATCCTAAGGGCAAGCTCTCTTCAGGATACATAACACTTTTCAGGACATATACTTAACAATGCATAGACTGAATGCACACTCAGACTAGCTGCCTAGCATTTAGGAATGACTTGACATTGACATCTATAAAATGGGACAAATATTAACACTCAAATTGTTGGAAACAATCCGATATCATGGAGCCTACTAAACAAAACTATTATAATCTAATATCATAAATAACATAATGTTGAGTTGTTGGCATGTGTTTGACCTTAATAAGGTTCAAACTATCTGTTTAGAAAAGACTGGGGAAAATTTCATGACCTCAAGCTATAGAGAAGAGTTTCCAAGGCCATGATCTACTTACCTCCACACTCTTCCATACCCCTCCCCACACTTAAAGAGTACAGAAAGTATGAGTTACTTTACAGATCACCAAAAAACTTGCCAAGGGACCTCAGGGGCAGTACAGAACTGGAAAATACTCCTTCCTTTTGTTTTGCCTTTCTTGTCACATATCCGTTCTCATCTTCTCCTTCTCATTTGGCCAAAGTCATTGCAATTTCCAACAAGTAACCAATTTAATTCTCTCTTTGGACTTTAAATCCACTGTACCATCCTTTTAGGTACTACCTATCATAGCCTACAGAATCAGGCCAACTCTAGAGATCCTCAAAGGTTAAACCATTGTGTCATCAGACAAGTTTGAGATTTCTCACTCTGGTCAAGCACTGTCCACATCAGCAAAACAAATTTGTCTTCCACTATAATTCTGGGCTCAGACTTAACCTAATAAATTTCATTTTAAGATATTTGTTCCTAGGGGCCTCTCCAAGTAATTCTTTTAAGAGAATAATGGACTAATCATTCAAGAGATGCAAATCAAATGACAATGAGGTACCATCTCACACCTGTCAGAATGGCTATCATCAACAAATCAACAAATGAACAAATGGCAAGTGCTGGCAAGGATGCGGAGAAAAAGGACCCCTCGTGCATTGCTGGTGGGAATGCAGACTGGTGTAGCCACTGTGGAAAACAGTATGGGATTTCCTCAAAAAGTTAAAAATGGAACTCCCATTCAACCCAGTAATCCCACTTCTATGAATATATCCCAAGAAAACAGAAACACCAATCTGAAAGGATATATGCACCCCTATGTTCATAGCAGCACAATTCACCATAGCTAAGATCTGGAAACAGCCTAAGTGCCCATCAGTAGATGAATGGATTAGAAAACTGTGGTACATCTACACGATGGAATACTATGCTGCTGTAAAAAAGAAGGAACTCTTACCATTTGCAACAGCATGGATGGAACTGGAAAGCATTATGCTAAGTGAAATAAGCCAGTCAATGAAGGAAAAATACCACATGATCTCACTCATACATGGATAATAAAGACCATTACAAACTTTTGAACAATAATAGATACAGAGGCAGAGCTGCCTCAAACTGATTGTCAAACTGCAGCGGGAAGGCCAGAGAGGGTTGGGGGGCAGAAGGGAGGGGAGTAAGAGATCAACCGAAGGACTTGTATGCATGCATATAAGCATAACTAATGGACATAAGACACTGGGGGGTAAGGGAGGGCAGGGGATTGTCAAGGGGGGGGGAAGGACACATATGTAATACCCTTTGTAATACTTATTATAATATTTTTTTTAAAAAGAATAAAAAAAAAAATCCCTTCCACTGTGTGGAAGGCCTCCCTGAGAAGGCACTTGAGCATTCTGTATTGACCTCTCTTGCTCTTTTTGCCAAGAGGGTCCCTCTTCTTACAATCCAATTGCCCACAGCTGTTGCCTGAGCTCTCTGTTCATGCTGAGGTTGAAGCCTCGTGGTGACTGGTGCCGTGGATCTGTCTCTCGCCCAATGGCATGAGCTGGGCCCTCCCTGGAGAAGAAACCTGGGTTCCCCAAGATATGTGCAACGCCGGGGCCCTGCCAGCAGGCGAGGGGATCCCAAGGCAATTGCTGGGCGTGGA
>NW_005370538.1:1289466-1293472 GCF_000412655.1 Myotis brandtii
AAAGCAGTTACTTTTGATAACAAAAGTACTAATTGTCAGTTGTACCCAATACTGCAAAGCACCTACACAGGCATTTATTGTGCACCACAAATTGTCTATTAAAAGTCTGAATCTATTATTCCCATAGACAAATTCATGTGTAGAGCTGAAGATACCATTTTGCCAAAATAAAGATTCATATCCTAAACTGTAATTGTAAAATAGCATTCTGTGGTAAGAGCATTTTTAGAATATAACACATTTACTCACCCACTGATGATCACTTCAGTAACAAAATCCTTATTTGTTTTTTCCCTTATCTTACTTTTGATTCCAAATGTCATTTTTAATGTCTAATTTTTACTTTCTTATTTTTTGTGTGTGTTGTCTCAGCATTTTTAATGATCAAGCATTACATTTTAAATTATAATATCAATAATGCTATCTTAAGTTTTGAAAGAAAACTGTTGATAACCAGTTAGTTGTTAAATAAGCTAACTTTATTTTGAATTTCCCCCAAATATATCTAAATATAACTTTAGAAATTTGTTGGGAATTTAGTATATAAGTGAGCTAATGAAGGTAGGATTTTAGGTAGAAAAATGTTGGAAACATATCTGCAAGGAGAGATTTCTAAATTCTAGCCTATAATGAAAAGTCAGTCACTCTTTTTTTTCCTTAAAAATATAAAAAGTTGTCAACAGGCTAGAATTCTATATCTTTAAAGTTTTAATTTGGAGAAGAATTAACATCAGAAAGACTGAATCATTAACCTTTACATTTTTTTCACTTATATAGTAACAACCAGGAAAAGCTTCCTTTTTAAATACTGATGAAGTCATCTCCAGACCTTATCCATTATATCATACTCTACTTGACCATGGTGAAAGACTGAATCCTTTTGTCAGATTTATTTTAACTAGTGACTTAAAGCTACTCTGCCAAACGATTCAAAATTGTTCATACAGTCTTAAATAACATGACTAACAGTACTTCCTCATAAAAACTTGATTACATTTAGATTTTGAAATTACATTCTATGTTTCCCTATGTCAACATCACAGTAAATCACATCAATGCAATCCATGCAAATACAAGTCTTGATTCTCTTATCTGTCCTTAAAAGCCCCATTCAGCAGTTTGTGCTATAGCACCATGCTGCAGCATTCCTGCACTTGAACTTGGGAACAGGCTTTCCAGGACTGCAGGCAGAGCCCTTACCGCATTCCTTCTGAACCTCATCTTGCCTCTCGGGGGAGTTGCTTCTGCCATCTCGTCTACACACAATAACACTCTTCTTTTCCAATTGTCAATGAAACATTGATGAAATATGAGCTGCTTCTTGGGTAGTATTGAAAAGCGGCAGCCAAAAATCTCTATCAAACAAAGCTACCGTTAGCTGTAGCTGCTTCCATTACCAGCGTGGCAGCACTATAAGAAAACCACTATCCCTGATTAGTCAGCTGACAAATCCTTCCCTGCTGCTCATTGTAATTCAGAGTTGACACATCCCCAATTACTTAGCCTGATTGAACCTCATGGATTAGCTTATGCTGGACTTCTCAAGATAGTCAGGCATGTCCTGAGAGTGGAGGAAAAAGAAAAAAAGACTCTCCTCCTAAGGGCTTGATGGGACTGGCTTTCTCCTCTGCTCAGTTTGATTTTTAAGGTGGAATGCTAAGAATCTTTGTGAAGGTAGTATTAACTGATACCTTGATCCTTTACCTACCTTGGTCTGTGACTTAAAATTCAATTGTTTTTTTTTAATTAAGTTCTGTTATGTGTTTAAGCCTTGTGAAAGTTTACAGATTTTAATTTTTTTCCTGATAATAATCTAGAAAGAACATAACATGCAAATTTTTTAAGATGGATATGATTATCACCCAAATTAACATTTCCCCAAAATGTGTAACTAAAAAAAGCTTGTCTCCTATCATGAATTATGAAGAATAACCTAATTGCATAGCGTATTTTGGAATCTACATATTGAGATCTTCAAATTGAATCATAAAATTATTTCAGAGACACTCATTCATTTAAAATAATATCCCAAAGACAGTTACACCTATCTATACAATGGCAATTTTCACCAGAATCCTTTCTGAATGCTAACTTTTGCTCTTGAAATTAGTTTGTATTCAGCATTTATCTTTATTACAAACAGTGCCAAATCGCTATTAATGGTTGAGATACAATTAATGTGCTCTTGAGAATAGGTATAGAAACTACCGCAAACAGAAATGTTTAAAATATTAAAAAGAAACACATAAAATAAGCTATAGCCAGTTACACCTATACCCCCACTTCATGCCAGTGCCATCAATTTGGCAGTTATGAGAATAAAGGTACCCTGATTGCCCAGCTCTTTGCTGAACATGGTTCATTCTTCCCCAGTAAGACAGCATTCCTAAAAAAAAACAGAAAGGTGAGCATTACCTCCCCAAAACAAGTCAGTATTCCTCTGTTAATACCAAATCAATAGGATCACAACTGAGTCCTATATTTCTCTTTTAGGAAAAACAAGACTCTATTACAAGCAACCAATTTGATTAATACAAAATAGATTTACTTCATTGATGAAGCTCAACAGTATATGGAGGGTAGATTTACTATCCCCAAAGGAATTTTACCTTTTTCTTAAAAACACTGAATTTATTTGTCTATCCACAATTCATTTGGAAATTGATAGAAAGCAGGAGGTGGAAAAGACACCAACTGAAATTCATGAAAATTCAATTTTTGCTCTGCCTCTTTTTATTATTTAGCTATTTGACCTCACATAACCTGTCCAAAGTGTGTACCTCCATGTAATTCCCTCATCTGTAAGACAATTATGACACCTGCCTAGAGTACTTAACCAAGAAATAAAGAGAATCAGAGAGAACCAATATGGCGACATAGGTAAACACCTGAACTTGCTGCCGCGCACAACCACATTAAAACTACAACTACCAGACAAAACGAAGACCATCCAGATCCACGGGAAGGGTGGCTGAGTGGAAATTCTACAACTAGAAGGAAAGAGAAAAGCGCACTGAGTCCGGCAGAAGGTGGAGGTATGGAGGTATGGAGGCACACGAAAGGGGCTGGCAGTTGGGTACACTGTTGTCTTTTTCAATCAGGAGGAAGATACAAGCTCCCAACTGCTCTGAACTCCAGCTGCGGGTGAAAATTTGGGGACCCAGACTCATACTGAAAGAAACTGTACTGTCTGGCATCGGGCCAGAACGTGAGGGCAGCTTCCTCGCAGAACTGCTTGCAGCAGTCATTGTTCCTGCATGGGGCGTGGGACACAGACCCCAGGACCTCTCCAAGGCAAAGCAGACTGGCAGCCAGTGCTGTTTGCTCCGCCCTGGTGATTCCCTGAGACCCCGCCCCACCCAATTTACATCCCCACCCAAGCTGTGAGCAGAGGCTTTTGCATACTAATGGCCTGGCCTTTCTCCTCCTAAAAACCTGTCAAACTGTAGCTGGGTCAGAGAATCCCAGAGATTCCAAAAGAAGGCCTAAGGCTCCTCAGAATCCCAGTTCCAAAAGAAGGCCTAAGGCTCCTCAGCAGCCTGCATTACTTCACAGCGGCCCCTCATCTGGCACCTCAAACTCCAAACAAAGAGGAGGAATCTGCAGATCTCTGTAGCTTCTGCTGGGTGGCCTCAGGCAGTGGTTGACTTTGCCCCTCCTTGGAGATCCAAGAGCCAGTCTACCCAGCGGTCAGAGGGAGACCATCCAGATTACAACTCTTCACATCCATAAGAGACACACTCAGGGGGCAGACTCAGTGAGCACCAAAGCCCCACTGAAGCAACTCCTGCCCCATAAGGGTGTCTCCAGCACAGAAGTTCTCCCATTGTAGACACAACTGGTCCTCACAGCCAATTGACCTGGAGGTCAATTCCTCCCAATGATACCAACAGCAATCAAGGCTTAACTACAACAAGACTCTGCACAAAGCCCACAAAGGGGTGCACCAAGAGTGTCTACCTCAGGTAATTAGGGAGGCTGAGCCACTGGGCCCTATAGGACACCT
>NW_005370538.1:1294245-1306094 GCF_000412655.1 Myotis brandtii
TCAGCTGATTTCTCAACAGAAACTATGCAGGCCAGAAGGGAGTGGCAAGAAATATTCAAAGTGATGAATAGCAAGAACCTACAACCAAGATTACTCTACCCAGCAAAGCTATCATTTAGAATTGAAGGTCAGATAAAGAGCTTCACAGATAAGAAAAAGCTAAAGGAGTTCATCACCACCAAACCAGTATTATATGAAATGCTGAAGGGTATTCTTTAAGAAGAGGAAGAAGAAGGAAAAGGTAAAGATAAAAATTATGAACAACAAAGTGACAACAAATACATATCTATCAACAAGTGAATCTAAAAATCAAGTGAATAAAAAGTCTGACGAACAGAATAAACTGGTGAATAGAATAGAAACAGGGGCATAGAAAGGGAGTGGAATGACAATTCTCAGGAGGAAGGGAGTGTGGGGGGTGGGGGAAGAGACTGGACAAAAATCGTACACCTATGGACGAGGAGGGGTAAGGGCAAGGGGTGGGTTGGGAACCGGGTGGAGGGGAGCTATGGGGGGAAAAGAGGAACAACTGCAATAATCTGAACAATTAAGATTTATTTTTTAAAAAAGAAATAAAGAGAATCAACATTACTTTAAAAATGTGACTACTTTTGAAAAGGCAAAAAGATATTATACAAAGTCAAGGATTTGTAATTTTATTTGAGTAACTTGTGTGAATCAACTCTTCTCTCCATTGCTTATGATTAAACACCTCTATTAAAGAAATTTTAAAAAAAACAAGTTGCTGACTTACCTAAGATGAGTAGTAATTCATACTGGTTATGAAAAGAATAATAATCTCATTCATTTCACCATGTGAGTTCAGTATACAGCTGACCCTTAAACAATGCCAGGATTAGTGGCCCAAGCACCCACATAGTCTAATATACATATACATACACACATATATATCACTTTTGACTGCCCAAAACTTAACTACTAATAGCCTAATGTTGACTGGAAGTCTTACCCATAATATAAACAGTAGATTAACACATATTTTGCATATTATATGTGTTATATACTATATTCTTAAAATAAAGTAAGATAGAAAAAAGAAAACTTTATTAAGACAATCATAAGGAAGGAAAATACATTTATGGTATTCATTGAAAAAAACACGTGTGTAAGTGAACCCATGTAGTTCAAAGCCGTGTTGTTCAAGTATCAACTGGATTTTTTACACTTGTTAGCAACTTAGTATAGTAAGAACCCAGACTCAGAAGCCTAACAACCTAGATTTTTGTCTTGCATTCACAAATCAACTTGATCTGCTGGGTGTGGCCTCCTGTGTCAGTCAGGAGACGAATAGAATTTCAGATGGTTGACGATGTTAGACTCCCCCCAAAAAAATATATTGATTCCCAGCTACTCTGGTCTGATTGAAAGTTGATGACATGGTACTTCCACAGACAGCCCTACTCTTGCCAGCTCAGAAGGAGTCTACGAGTTCTTCATCACCCTCCTCTTTTATGAAAGAGAAGGTTCAAACAATGCCACTATATCTAGGTGAGCCTAACAATGTAAAAGATCATCTTCCCTGTGAGCAGGATTGCGTCTCTCATAATGTTTCCTTTAGGGAAACTGTTTTATCTGGATCTTAGAAAGCTGGGAACTAGATTCCAAAAAGGTATATATGTCATTTTATAAGTGACTCACTTCCTAACTCTATCCCAGGTGTGGGGTGTGGGGGGAGCCTGGAAAGATACACTTGTTAAAAATGTTATTTTGGGATGGTTGTATTATTAACTACTGTTTTAAACTTTCTTCTTTATACTTTTCCATATTACAATGAGTATACAATACAGCTATTTCCAGTTTTAAAAGTTCCCATAAAAACTTGCCTTGCTCTGAAAGTCATAGGGAACCATGAGTCTCTTCCACTCATAACTGGAACCATTTACTCATTCTTTCCCATTAGGTTTTATTTGGGGTGGAGTTGTTTAGCTCAATCTCCTGTACCAACTCTTCTTCCTACTTTCCTGCCTCACCACCACATCTATTTTATTGTCTCCATCAGTAATTTTTTATCTCCATCAGTATCAAAATATTCTATATCCCCACAAGCAGAACATATAACATAAAACAAAAATAAGTTACTAAAAATGCATTTGTATTTACAGAGATTTTTTGGAGAGAGACTTTGATAGAAGACCATGTATCCAATCTTCGATCAAGAATAATGGTAAACCGGGAGTCAGATCCATTTTTCCTGCAAAATAAGGAAAATAATATGTATTTATTAGTAATAATCCAAATTTGCTAGATACATCCTTACTTCTGATATTTCATTTAATTTGATGTCTTAACTAAAGACAGTTTGGGATTTGGAAGCTATCACTAAGTGCTACTTTGGAAAACCAATTTATTCCATGACTCACTATTTAAAATATCTTTTTCAGCATTAATGTCAATGTTTAAAATAGGCAAGTGACAGTGTAATGCAGATAGGTTACTAAAATGGATTTGGAATACTGCAATCATGGGTATGGGTAAACCTTATAGACAGCTGTCTTTTATGACATCAGATTTAACTTTCCATGGCAATCCATCATAAGCCAACAATCATTCATTTATTCATTCATTCAGAAAAATATTATTAAATATGTTTTAATCTTTTGTCTACCATTTTAGGGAATGCAGTTTAGTGAATAACAGAACTTTTTTTTTTGGTTGATCTTTACTTGAAACATTTTCCTTTGTAGTTTTTAACTAGCAGGGCGTTCCACTGCACCACTGCTGACATCATCTATGACATCATGAGGGTGGGAGTCATCAACCTTGCAGCCCACAAACTGGGCAGTCCCCATGATCTCCATATGGTTACAGAGAGTTATATAGTTAAACATCAGTGCCACATCTGTCAGAAAATGTTAATAATCTCATCAAAAGTGATATTTCCACTGTGCTTAATGCGGTTTTTCTTCCTTCTTTCTGCTTCTTGGAGGTTCTTTGAGGGCTTTGATGATCAGGACAGAGGCAGAAGGTACTGCCTCAATATGGGCCTGTTTGTTCTAAATGGTCAGTTTCACTGTAATCCCCAGACTCTTCCAATCAACAATTGCTTTGGCCATGTAAACACCAACATTTATTTTGGAGACAGACACAGGGGGCTGATCTTGGGGATCAGGGCATATGTGGCACCAACTTCCTCACTGTAGCAGCTAAGGTATATGACTTTGATTTCATTGGGGTCAAACTTCAGCAGCATGGTGGAGGCAGCAGGTATTGGATGAACCCAGAATAGAGACAACCAAAGAAAGTTGCGCCTAAGCCTCCTCCAAGCCAAAAGCTTTTCAAAGCTAGAATTTATATTTGCCCTAAAAAGACCACTTTCAAACTTCAAGGGGTGTTCTGTAAATTTCGTTTTTTAGAATTTGATATTTGTCCATGAGACTCTTCACAATTTTACCATCCTAGATTTGTGCCCCCTTAGTCTTCAGGGTTAGCAACTATAAAATGTTTCCTTTAACAAATTTATCTTCAACCTAAATAAGATCTTTAAAGGAGCTTTTGAAAGATTCCCTCTTACAGTATTCAAGTCTCAAATGTTCTCCAATATTAATAAGTTCCTCCTAATATATTACAATATCACTTTTGAGTCTATTTGACACTTAGTCTTCTTATTTTACCCTTGGAAGAAATGAAGAATAGCTGCCCTCACTCATGGCTAGTAAGATTTCCTTTTACACAAATTGAAGCTTTATATACTATTGTAAATTTCAACTTACGTTCTTCATGGGGACAAATACTTCTAGACCCCAAATATTGTATTCAGAAATCCCCCATATAATTTTTATAGCTATTTAGTTAGCTGCTTCCCCTTCTATTCCTTTTCTGCTCTGAAGGTGATTCCTATGATCATTTACAATAATAATAAAAGTCACACTTAAAAGCCATTGTCCTGTTATTACATTCATATGGGTATCTAATATAAAACAAATTGAAAACTGTTAGAAAATGCTATACCTTGCAATAGATGTCAAATAAGTCAGTACTTTTGTTATCACTTCTTCTGGTATGCATCTGAAATTACAATTTTCTGGAAATGTAATGATCCAAGCATTGTCCTTTCCCCGGCCACCTAAAACAGTATTTAAAAATCAAGCAAATTAATAATTTGTGTGACAATAATGCAAGAAAGATAATTTTTAAATATGAAAGGAGCAGTTAGGAGAGAGTTTTTGGCCAATGTAACTTTTATAAGGATGATACCTCTACATAAACCAAAATGGCACCAAGCTCCTAAGTTTAAAAAGTGACAGAATAGATCCTAAATGGATATGGGGGGAGAACAAAGTAAGTTAATATAGTTAGAAGAAAATTTCATGGAATGTACAATCAAAAATATAGTTGATACCTCTGTTTCTTTAGCAATGCTAAGACTTAAAGTGGATAATTGGCGGTTTAACAGCAAGTGGAAATAAATGATATTCTAATAGATTTGTGAAGACACAACATAAGCAATAATAGCAACAATGGTATAGAAATCCTACCAATGCAAAGAAAGACTGACCATAAATTCTCTGTGGGTTAAAATTCAAATGTACACTCTATTCCATGACCCTTTCTACAGCCTGGAGCATGAGGAACATTGAGAATGAAACCCACCTATGTGCAGGGATAAGCCTTACACATACTTAAGGTTGCACTCTAAACCCAGCCTAGCACATGTGCACAGAATACTAGCTTAATAAACATTTAGTGCTAAATGGTGATTGAAAAATTATTTTAGGAGGAAAGTTGTAGGGTGGTCTTAGAATTTAGCTTGCTAATAGAAATTTTTAAAGAGGTTTAGTTGTAATTCTTATTTGGCTGAATTTAAGTGATTAAAGATATAAGGATATAAAAAATCAATATACAATAAAATATGACAATGGCAAAGGAGAGAGAGTGGAATTATAAATATTCAACCCACAAGAAAGTAAAACTGGAAGGAAAAAATAATGGGACAAATAGAAAACAAATAGTGCCCTGACCGGTTTGGCTCAGTGGATAGAGCATCGGCCTGTGAACTGAGGGGTCCCAGGTTCGATTCTGGTCAGGGGCATGTACCTTGGTTGTGGGCACATCCCCAGTGGGGGGTGTGCAGGAGGCAGCTGATCGATGTTTCTCTCTCATCGATGTTTCTGACTCTCTATCCCTCTCCCTTCCTCTCTGTAGAAAGTCAATAAAAAATTTAAAAAAAAAGAAAACAAATAGTACAATAGTATATTTAAACCCAGCTATATGAATAATCACATTAAATATACATAATCTTGACACCCCAATTAAAAGTTAGTGATTATCAAATTGGATACAAAATTAAGACCCAAGTATATGCAATATTGCCTAAAATAAACACACTTTAAACATAAAGGTACACGTGCATTAAAAGCAAATGGATAGAAAAAGATATGCCATGTTAAAATTACTCAAAGGAAGCTAGTTTTCAAAAAAGTAGATTTCAGAATCAAGAATATTACTAGATATTAAGAAGATCATCTGATGATCAAACATCAATAAATACATCAAGAGAACATAATGATCCTAAATGCTTATGTACCTGATTACAGAGCTTCAAAATACATGAAACAAAAACTGATAGAACTAGAAGGAGAAATAAGCAAATCTACAGTTTTAGTCAGACATTCCACAACCTCTCTCTTAGTTATTTATAGAACAAGTAGACAGGAAATTTGCAAGGATACAGTACACCTGAACAACAGTCTCAACTAATATAGAACACTCCAACCAACAAAATACACATTCTCCAATGCATTTGGAAAGAGATAAAATTAATTATTTGCCTTAATCTTTACCAAAAGAAATTTGAGTGAGAATTCCCACTCCCAAATTATCTTTTGAATCAAAATAATCCAAATTATTAAATTAAATCAAATGATGATAAATCTTCAGTATATAATAGACTTAAAGTGCAGAATTTTTAAGGAAGATTTATCATGGAGAATTATGGCATCTAAGCAAGAGTCTTAAAGGAACTCAAAGGAAAAATGGTATAACTCTGAACCAAGAGATTTAGTGTATCACTAAACAAAGAGCCTCTATAGGTAGGTTACAGTATAGAACTAGTAATATAAATACTATACTAGTATGATATTTTAATATAACCTATATATTTTATACAATATAACACAGACTTGCCAAGTAAGTTGGTAAGCACTCTAGTTAAAGACAGAATAAACTAGCACTTAGACAAACTATACCTACACCAAAGAAAAGAATGCAAGGTTCTTATAAGGATAAATTATCATCTACTAATCTAAAAACTGTTATTATCTCTGTGCACCTACAAGTGCTGTACTAGGTAGTAAATTTGTAACTAAAGAATGCAAGAGATATTTTAATTATAAATTGGGAGATTTTAATTATTTTCCCCATTGAGAACCCTTTCTTTAAAAGAAATCAGAAACCTTTTGAAAACAACTACCAAAAGCAGATAAGGAAGGAATTGTAGAGAGGGATCTGAGTGAGGAATAAGCCCCCATGGCAGTTCTATTTGGAACAGAGTTTGGAAAACACTGTGAGCTTCAGTAAAATCCCCCAAACTCAACAGTGATAGTATGTCACACGTTTATACCACTTGTAAAATAAAGCATAGCCCTATCCGGTTTGGCTCAGTGGATAGAGCATCGGCCTGTGGACTCAAGGGTCCCGAGTTCAATTCCTGGTCAGAGCACATGCCCAGGTTGCAGGCTCCATCCCCAGTAGGGGCCTTGCAGGAGGCAGCTGATCAATGATTTTCTCTAATCATTGATGTTTCTATCTTTCTTTTCCTTCCTCTCTGAAATAAATAAAAAATATACTTAAAAATGAAAATAAGTAAATAAAGCATAAAACCACATTAAGTCACCACTAATTCACAATTACCACTAATTATAATCATAAAGCAGAGGCTAGATTGAAGTGCCCAATTAAGATAATCTATAAAGTAAATGCTTGTTTAGTAAACGTGAGAACATAGGTATCATTTTAGGAGAAAAAATTAAACTACTTAAAAGAAATGTTTGTTTCATGTATTCTCAACACTAAAGAAGCATTCATTTTCATGCAAATAATGCATATAACTTGTAAATTTTTATGTTTAATATAATATATACTATTTAATAGTATATTCAAATTTCTCTAACACCTGAAACCAATTAGTTTGTCTTTAAGCAAAACTTTCCTTAGTTATCTGACCAAGTCAAAAGGAAAGGGGTGCTTATATCTCTAAAAATATGTAATGCTGTTGAGAAGCATTATTCACAGTAGCCAGAAGGCAGAAGCAATCCAACTATCAATCAACAGATGAATGGACAAAATGTAGTACATACATAATATGGAATAATATTCCACCTTAAATAGGAAGGAAGTCTTGAAATATGCTACAACATGGAAGGACCTGGAAGACATTATGCTGTCAAATAAGCCAGTCACAGGAGGATAAATACTGTATGATTCCACTTATATGAGGTACCTACAGTAGTAAAATTCATAGACATAGAAAATAGAATGAAGGTTACCAGGGGCTAGGAAAGGAAGGAATGGGAAGTTATTTTTTAATGAATACAGAGTTTCAATTTTGCAATATGAAGAGTTCTGGAGACCATTGGTGATGATGGTTGCACAAAAATAAAAATGTAATTAATGCCACTGAATTGTATAATTAAAATTGATGAAGATGGTAAATTCTTTATGTATATTTTATCAAAAATTTTTAAGGAGTATGGAGAAGATGGCCGCCGGAAGGATGGCAGTGAGGGAGAGAATGTGAGTGAGTAAGGGAGCGAAGGGGGAGTACCTGGACATGTGGGGGGGGGCGGGTAAGGGACAGTTAGATTCTGCAGGACTTTTGGAGACTAGAGGATCAGGCTCCCCTAGCCAAGCAGCCTCTGCTACTGCTACAATCTATCCTGGGATGGCTGGCACTGCCAGCTCTACCACAGAGGCCACGCCATCTTGCAGGGGAGAGCTGCTGTGACTGGGAGCCCAGCCTCACCTCCACCCAGGGAGCCCTTGCACAACACCCGGGACCCTACAGCCACTCTGACCAAGGACCTGCTGCCTTGGCTGCAGACCCACAAACACTGAGATGCCAGCCTCCCTGGCCTCAGGCTCTTATGAGTTCCGGAGAGTGCTCCCATCCTGCCAGCCAGACACTTTAGCCCCAGGCACCATGACAGTGTAGGAACAGCCAAGCCTTAAACAGCAACCCCAGGCTCCACAACCACACACAAACAGCCAACCCTTATGCAGCAATCCCGGATGCCACTACCACGCTAGCTGACACCAAGCCCAATGTAGCAACCCCGGGAGCCGCAACCAAGTGTGAGCAACCAAGCCCTACGCAGCAACACTGGGTGCCTCACACAGCAACCCCGGGTGGCACTACTGCTCAAATCACCGCCAAGCTCGACGAATCGACCCTGTGACTGGTGACCATGCTGTCCGTCGCCAAGCCTGCTGCTGCAGTCACAGCTCCAGTGCAACTTGATGGCAAGATCATTTGGTGAGAGCAAAATAGGGAGACAAAGAAACAACCCCCAAAGGAAAGAAAAGGAGGAATCACCAGAAAATGAACTAAATGAAACAGAGGCACAAAATTTGTCAGAAAAAGAATTTAGAGTAAGGGTCATACAGTTCATAAATCAGATGGATGAGAAAATCAACAACTTATATAAGAATCAAAAGGAAATAAATAGTGATATAGCTCCAATAAAAAACACTATGGAAGGTTTCAACAGTAGACTAGAAGAAGTGGAGGACCAAATTAGTGAATTAGAAGACAGGGCAGAAAAACACATCCGATCTGAACTGCAGTTGGAGAAAAAAAAAATAAAAGGCAGGAGGAGAGCCTAAGGGAGCTTTGGTACAACGTGGATGAAGCAACATATGTATAATAGGGGTGCAGAACGACAAGAAGAAGAGCAATGGTTAGAAACCCTACTTGAAGAAATAATGTCAGAAAACTTCCCTGAATTGGGGAAGAAGAAAGTCACACAAGCACAGAGTCCCAAAAATGATGAACCCAAAAAGACCCACACCAAGACACATTGTAATTATGATGGCAAACATTAATGACAAAGAGAGAATCTTAAAGGCTGTAAGAGAGAGACAGAAAGTTACATACAAGGGATCTCCCATTAGATTATCAAACCATTTCTTAACAGAAACACATCAAGCTAGAAAGGAATAGAAGGAAGTATACAAAGTGATGCAAAGCAAGGGACTAAATCCAAGAATACTCTATCCAGCAAGGCTATAATTCAAAATTGAAGGGGAAATCAGGAGCTTCACAGACAAAAAAAAGGCTACGTGAGTTTATCACTACCAAGCCAACAATACAAGAAATGCTAAAGGGACTGTTGTAAAAAGAAGAAATAAAAAGGGAAGAAGGAACACAGTCACAAAAAAATAAAAATGGCTACCAACAAATTCCTATCAATAATGACTTTGAACATAAATGGCCTGAATGCTCCAATCAAAAGACATCGAGTGGCTGAATGGACAAGAAAATATGACCCATATGTATGCTGTCTGCAGGAGACCCACCTCAGAACAACATACACACACAGACTGAGAGTGAAGAGATGGAAAATATATTTCAGACAAATGGAAATGAAAAAAAAAGCTGGGGTAGCAATACTTATATTTGACAAAATAGACCTCAAAGTGAAGGCCATAACAAGAGATAAGGAAGGCCACTTCATAATACTAAAGGGATCAATACCACAAGAAGATATAATTCTGATAGACATATATGCACCCAATAGAGGGGTACCCAAATACATAAAAAAATCTTCTGGAAGAAATCAAGGGAGAGATCAACAACAATACAATCATAGTAGGAGATTTTTTTAAAAATATATTTTTATTGATTTCAGAGAGGAAGAGAGAGATAGAAACATCCATGATGAGAGAGAATCATGGACCGGCTGCCTCCTGCATGCCCCCTACTGGGGATCAAGCCCACAACCCGGGCATGTGCCCTTGACCGGGAATCAAACCCGGGACCCTTCAGTCCCTAGGCCAAGGCTCTATCCACTGAGCCACACCAGCCAGGGCAGTAGGAGATTTTAATATCCCACTGACATCACTGGATAAATCCTCTGGATCAAAATCAGCAAAGAAACATCAATCATAAATGACTCACTAGATCAGATGGATGTAATTGACATCTTCAGAAAATTCCACCCCATAGCTACAGAATATACATTCTTCACAAGTACACATGGGACACTTTCAAAGATAGACCACATACTGAGTCACGAGCAAAGTCTCTCCAGATTCAAGAAGATTGAAATCATATCAAGCATCTTCTCAGACCACAATGGCATAATATTAGAAATCAAATACAATAAAAACAATTTAAAAAATCAAACATTTGGAGGCTGAATAGCATGCTATTAAACAATGATTGGGTTACCAAAGACATCAAAGAAGAAATTAAAAACATCCTGAAAATGAAAGACAATGAAAACACAACAATCCAAAATCTATGGGACACAGTGAAAGCAGTCTTGAGAGGGAAGTTCATAGCTCTACAGGCCTACCTGAAAAAAAAAGAAAGAAAAAAATGGTAATAAATTATCTAAGCCTGTAACTTAATTTGAAAGAGAGTAACAAGAAAAGCCCAGAGTAAGCAGAAGGAAGGAGATAATAAAGATCAGAGCAGAAATAAACAACATAGAGACAAAAAAAAGAAAAAGAAATACAAAAGATCAATGAAACCAAGAGGTGGTTCTTTGAAAGGATAAACAAGATTGATGAACCACTAGCCAGGCTCACAAAAAAACAAAGAGAGAGAACCCAAATAAAGAAAATCAGAAAGGAAAGAGGTGAAGTAACAACCGACACAGAGACATACAAAGGATTGTAAAAAAGTACTACGAACAACCCTACTCCAACAAACTGGACAACCTTGACAAAATGGACACATTCCTAGAAAAATACAAGCTTACAAAACTCAATCAGGAAGAATAAAAAACCTGAATAGGCCAATAACTACTGATGAAATTGAAACAGTAATCAAAAAACTTCCAGTTAACAAAAGCCATGGCCCAGATAGCTTTACAGGTGAGTTTTACCAAATATTCAAAGAAGAACTAAAACCTATCCTTCTCAGACGATTCCAAAAAATTCAAGAGAAAGGCATACTTCCAAGCTCTTTCTATGAAGCCAGCCTTACCCTAATCCCAAAACCAGATAAAGACACTACAAAGAAAATTACATGTCAATATCCCTGATGAACATAGATGCTAAAATCCTCAACAAAATTCTAGCAAATTGGATCCAGCATTACATTAGAAAGATCATACATCATGACCAAGTGGGATTTATTCCAGGGATGTAAGGATAGTACAATATCTGCAAATCAAAAAACATGATACATCACGTAAACAAATTGAGAGATAAAAATCATATAGTCATATCAATTGATGCAGAAAGGGTATTTGACAAAATCCAACACCCTTTCCTGATAAAAACTCTCAGCAAAGTGGGAATAGAGGGATCATATCTCAACATAATAAAAGCCTTATATGACAAACCTACAGCCAACATCTTACTCAATTGGCAAAAATGAAAACCATTTCACCTAAGAACAGGAACAAGACAGGGATGCCCACTTTCACCACTCCTGTTCGACATAGATCTGGAAGTGCTAGCCATAGCAATTAGAAAAGAAGAAATAAAAGGTATCCAAATTGGAAAAGAAAACGTAAAACTGTCATTATTTGCAGATGACATGATATTGTACATAGAAAACCCTAGAGACTCCATCAAAAAATTATTAGACTTAATAAATGAATTCTTCAATGTAGCAGGATACAAAATTAATGCCAAGAAATCTATGGCATTTTTATACA
>NW_005370538.1:1306270-1307375 GCF_000412655.1 Myotis brandtii
ATCAAGATAGTCTCTTCAATAAATGATGTTGGGAAAATTGGACAGATACATGCAAAAAAATGAAACTAGACAACCAACTTATACCATACACAAAAATAAACTCAAAATAGATAAAGGACTTAAGAATAAGATGGGAAACCATAAAAAACTTAGAAGCTATAGGCAGCAAAACAGCAGACATTTGTCGTAGCAATATCTTTACCAATACAGCTCCTAGGGCAATGGAAACTAAGGAGAAAATAAACAAATGGGACTACATCAAAATAAAAAGCTTCTGCTCAGCAAAAGAAACAATCAACAAAACAACAAGAAGGCCCACTGCATGGGAGAACATATTTGCCAATGTTATCACCGATAAGGGTTTAATCTCCAACATTTACAGGGAACTCATGCCACTTAACAAATAGGAAGATAAACAATCCAATCAAAAAATGGGCAAAGGGCCTAAATAGACACCTTTCAAAAGAGGACATTCAGAAAGCCAAGAGACATATGAAAACTGAAAACATGTCACTAATCATCTGAGAGATGCAAATCAAAACAACAATGAGGTACCATCTCACACCTATCAGAATGGCTATCATCAACAAATCAACAAATGACAAGTCCTGGCAAGGATGAGGAAAAAAAGGGACCCTCTTGCTCTGCTGGTGGGAATGTAGACAATGATGCAGATACTGTGGAAAACAGTATGGGATTTCCTCAAAAAATTAAAATGGAACCTCCATTTGACCCAGTAATCCCACTTCTAGGACTATAGATCAAGAAATCAAAAACACCAACCAGAAAGGATATATGCACTCCTATATATCCTTATGTTCATAGCAACACAATTTACAATAGCTAAGATTTGGAAATAGCCCAAGTGCCCATCAGTAGATGAGTGGATAAAAAAGCTGTAGAAAGGAAAGAGGTGAAGTAACAACCGACACAGAGACATACAAAGGATTGTAAAAAAGTACTACGAACAACCCTACTCCAACAAACTGGACAACCTTGACAAAATGGACACATTCCTAGAAAAATACAAGCTTACAAAACTCAATCAGGAAGAATAAAAATTTGGAAACAGCCTAAGTGCCCATCAGCAGATGAGTGGATTAGA
>NW_005370538.1:1310169-1318331 GCF_000412655.1 Myotis brandtii
GGGGTAAGAGATCAACCAAAGGACTTTTATGCATGCATATGAGCATAACCAATGGACACAGACAATAGAGGGGTGGGGACATGTGCTGGAGGGTGGGGGTGGCCGGGGAGAGGTCACTGGGTAAAAAGGGAGACTTATGTAATACTTTAAACAATAAATAATTTAAAATAATTTTAATTATATAAAAATGCATATACATATACAAATGCAGATATATATTTTAGAAAAGTAAACAACTTTTATCATGTGTAAATGAAATCCTAAAAAAAAACAACTTAGTACGTGCTACTTGATTAGGTGAGTGGCTTGACAGAATTAGTAATAAACATTTAAGTAATCAGAGTACAGTGGAGGTGAAAATCTCAAATATGCCACCTTAGTTGCCACCCTCTAACCCAGCCAGGATCCACTTAGGAGATATATTCTACTTTCACTTACCATGAACTTCGAAAGACTTAGCTGAAAGTCAATACACAAAGGTGGTAACATTGGTTTTAATCACATATCTAAATGTTGAAAAACCTCCAATTATTCTCTAAATGTCCATTTTTAGCAACTATTTACACAATGTATAAGTGTTTATTAAAATAGTGTTTCTCTCTCTCTCTCTCTCTCTCTCTCTCTTTCACACACACACACACACACACACACACACACACACACACACTAATAAGGACCAAACTAACTTTGCTAATAGATTCATACATTTATCTCATCTAAATATATGTAAAAGTCTGCTTACCGGACAAAAATGCAATGTCTTGCATTAAGAAATGACTGATGTCTTTTACACAGAGATGCAGCTCAGAATCTATGACAAATAAGAAAGAGAAACAACATATATGTTAAAGTACAGCTAGAACCATACACATGATTGCACATTGTGCTAAAAAGAACTCCAGGGGTCCCACAGATCTGTGTCCACAGACATGTTGCTGATCTTCCCTTCTTTACTCGTCAGCTACATGGCAGGGAAATCTCACTGTTGAAAACATCACTAAATAGGACCAGTGTCTTAGTTCTCACAATCTATGCCCAGGATATAAACTACTCTCATTTGCCAGAAAGCCAGGGGCAAAGGTCAAAACTCTGAATATATAGGATGTCCCTAAAAAATGTATACACATACATTTTTGAGAGCTCAATTGATGTTTCTTTATTTTCAGATTTAACATATTGGAATTAATAATTATTCAAAGTGTGTACACATTTTTGGGATACCCTGCATATTTAAAGGTAGATAGCCATGGAGGCACTAAGGTAGATAGTCATGGAGACACTATCAAACTATCTTCTACTTCTGATAATGCCTTTTATGCCACAAAACTTTATTGGAAATTACAAATCACTTCTCAGATCTCTTATCTTATTAAATCCTTAAAATAACCTGAAAGGAAAGTATTATTATTATCCCATTTTATAAGTCAGGAAAAGAGTTGGAGAGTAAGTACAGTGAAACATGTGGCTTTTGAGTCAGACAGACCTGAATTCAAATCTCAATTTGTTGCATTTACAGGCTGTACAAACAAGTGCAAGTTACTTAGGCTCTCTGAGCCTGTTTACTCACTTGTAAACTGGGCATAATAGCATCTACCTCACAGGGTGCTGTGCCAAATAAATGCAAAATACCTGACATAATAATAGGTCTCTTATAAACAGTATCATATTAACTCACCTTTGATCATTACAGCAGAAGAATATCCACGCACTCATTGTTCAATATGTTTTAGTTGTCCCTGATCTTAAGTGCTGATTTCTAATGTTCAATTCTAGTGAACTCTATATAGGAGCCAAAAATCAAAGTCCACTACCTGCCTCTGGTCCATGAGCAAGAATAACTTTTTAAAAGAAAACAGGTCATCAAACTAGGCTATTTTGGATTATTGGTTTTAATGCCTGTGGTTTCACACCTCTTATAGAAGCCATATTTTCCACTTGTCTCTGATACAAAAGGCATTCAAAGACCTAGTCTCTGGTGGTGTCAGGCAGATGACACATTACTCTTCTTAGTGCTCCTCAAATCATACAATATGGATGTGGTTTATCAGGGTAAACCCTGCTCAACAGCATTACAAAAACAAATTCTCAATGGGTCCACACTAGATACCTGAATAGGGTATCTGTTACAGAATGACCCACCCCTCATCCTCCCCCAATTGAAACATAAAGCAATTAATTGACAAATTTATTTTCATAAGATCTATGCCATTAGAAATCTGCAATTTATCAGGACATACAAATCAGTTCCAAAAAAATGTCTTGTAATGTTTTTAAAATGAGGCTCCTGGTATGTCCCAGGCCAAGGAGTACACTTCCACATTGTTGTGTCTTTCTATCCAAAAAATGTTACATGTTTCCTCAGATAAAAGAATGTGTTTCTGTCAGCCACAAATATGTGTCCCACATTGACATTTTTAGACATGGAGACATGGAAGAAGGGTAAGAATGGGAATAATGCAAAGAGGACTAGAACTCTCTCTGCCCTTCAAGGCCTGTAAAAGTGGCAATGCCCCAAATGCTTTCTGACATTTAAATAAGAGCATTAGGCCTGGCTGATGTGGCTCAGTGGTTGAGCGTCAACCACGAGTCATGGTTTGATTTCCAGTCAGGGCACATGCCCGTTTGCAGGCTTGATCCCCAGTAGGGGTGTGCAGGAGGCAGCCGATCAATGATTGACGTTTCTATCTCTCCCTTCCTCTCTCTGAAATCAATGAAAACATATTTTTAAAAGATAAAAAACAAGATGTTTATTAAATAAATAAACAAATAAATAAGATCATTAGGCATTAAAATATTCCTACATAATGAAATTCAAATCCCTCCCTGCTTTGATCAGTAAAAGATAAATTGATGAATTTTATGTCAGATGTCAGAAGTACTAATATCTGCAACTTCGTTTCTCCCACACCATTCAGGTTCCTACATAGGTACAGAAAGATGTCCATTTACTCTAAATTTTTTTAATCCACTTATATAATAAGAGAGGTATCTGGCATAAAATAAAAGGTCAAGGACTGGGAGTGGGAGGCCCTGGACTTAGTACTGGCTCTGTCAGAGAGCTGCTCTGTGATCCTGAGCAAGTCACTCCCTACCCCTCACCTCATTACCCCATTTTATTTTTTTCTTTACTGATTAAGGTATTACATATGTGTCCTTATCCCCTCATTTCCCCACTCCCACCCCTCCACTCATGCCCTCACCCCCCTGGTATCTGTGTCCATTAGTTAGGTTTATATGCATGCATACAAGTCCTTTGGTTGATCTCTCCTCCTTACCCCCACCCTCCCCTACCTTCCCTCTGAGGTTTGAGGATCTGATCGATGCTTCTCCTTACCCCATTTTAGAAGTGAGGGCTATACAACAAATGCTTTCTAAGGCCCCTTACATTCTATAAGATCCAGCGGTGGGTAAAATCCATACATATAAGAAAAAACATACTGATGTTTCTATTGTAAAATGTCTTCCACAACTGAGCCAACAAAATAACATTTCCATACCAACGAAAAAGGATGGAATAACTAAGAGAGAAGTTGATATTATTTTTAGAAATAATAAAGACATGAGCCAGAAACAGACTGAAGAGAGAGGAGATAACACATGAGAGGAAACAGAAGATACAGGTTATCACTGAGGAGCTACAAAAAAGAAATAGTGTCAACTTTATCCAAAGTCAGTACTCTGAGTTCCACTCAGCTTTGTATCTGATGTTCTTGAATTTCTGCACAGATTTACTACTGAAATACAAAAGAACAAATATGATTTATAATGTTCCTTTTGCTAACCCTTTAGACTCTTTTACTCCAGAGCATAATAAGTGAAAAGCCTGAAATAAGCAAACGCTGGATGAAGTCCACATTACAGCATGTTCCTTGTTGGCTAGATTCACATTTGATAGGAGGGTTGTCAAGCTGTCCCAGGTAGGAAGCTCAATTACTTACAAATGAAAAGCATGCATTCTCTTATGACTAGTTTGTAAACCCCAAAAAGGCCAGTTGAGAAGCCAAAAAAGAGGCACTAAGACAATAGGTAATCTGACAAACACCCTCGAAAACACCCACCTGTAGCAGCTTTTCATTTAAGAGCCTTGCCCAAGAACCACGTGCTTGTAAAATAAAAAAACACAATCAGGCACAACTGAAAACAAAAGACAAGAACAGTGCTTGCCAATTCATTCATTCCATAGATTGATCAGGAAGCAAAAGAAACAAGCTTTTATTGTGAAGTTATCACTAATATTTCTTCTAGAACATGAAAGGTAGTTGTGAAAAAGAGGATACAAGCTCCAATTTCAAATATGAAGAAATGTTTAAGTCCTAAAAGGTGTCAAAATAAATATTTAGGGTGGTTCGCAGAGGAGGAAGATATACCCATTCAATTTTGTTTGTGTCACTTGCAGAGATAGAGAACATTTGTCATCTTTATACAAAGTACCCTTTATCGTTTTTAAAAATTTTACATTCCTTAACTTTTTTAAACAAAGATTTATTGAGCACCTACTATATGCCAACTACTGTTGTAAGTTATAAACAGGTGTTCTAGGTAAAAGCAAAGTTTCATGATCAAGTAAGTTTTGTGAAATATTGGGGTTAAATATACTGAAAAATTCCCCAGCAAATACACATACAAGCGATAAACTCCTTGTGTGTGTGAGCTATGTATGCAATGTTTCCCCAAACTATTTGATTACATACCTATTTGTTTGTTGTTTGTTTGTTTGGTTGAGTGTTTCATTGGTTGGCTGGTTGGTTTTGAGAGAGAGGGGAGGGGAGGAGAATAAGAGAACTATAGAGACTCCAGGTGAAGAAGCACTTTGTTCTAGAAAATTTAGATGAAATTATGGTTATGGTATACAGAGAAACCCTTCCCTACCATTATCAGAGTTCATTTTAACTAAGGCTGAGCATCTCTGTGGCAAGGAAGCTAGAGAGGACAATCAAGCATGTAGTTGGACTGGAATAAATGATATTTTATGTACCACTTATCCAAGAGTCTATGCCTCCATGGTTTTGGCATATATTACCATTCCAAGGAATTTCAATTCTACTGAGTTTATTAATGACTCCCACAGGGAAAATTATAGTTTAGAAAGTAAATTGGCATCCATTAGCATTCTCATTTTTTAGAAAGCATTTTTACTCCATATTCCAGCAATATCTCCAACCCTTGAGCTTTTTTTAAAAAAATATATTTTATTGATTTTTTACAGAGAGGAAGGGAGAGAGATAGATAGTTAGAAACATCGATGGGAGAGAAACATCGATCAGCTGCCTCCTGCACATCTCCCACTGGAGATGTGCCCGCAACCCAGGTACATGCCCTTGACCGGAATCGAACCCGGGACCTTTCAGTCCGCAGGCCGACGCTCTATCCACTGAGCCAAACCGGTTTCAGCCAACCCTTGAGCTTTATTTCACAGTGACGCTCTCGTGTATATGTATCCCTTCCCAGGGGTTTCTGTTCATATGAAAATGAACAGGAGTCCTGAACCATGATGCACACACATGCATTATGTCAAGGCAAACAAACTGAATAAAACAGCAAATACCTCTATTCTTAAGTTTTCCAAAAAATAAGAGGCAAAGATGCAGCACAAATAAAATAGAAAGGAAAATAAAGGAAATGTCAACCAGTCGAATACAGTCTCTCCCATAGCACTCAACCCACTGCCACCACCAATATGAGAACAGGGGAAAGCATAGTAAATGATTAGCAATACATGTCATTTGTGGAGCTATGGCTTATAAACAACCTGTGAAGCACTGCATAAAGCAGTTTCTATACATTTTTTCTGGTCTTAACAATAATCCTTCAAAGTGAATATTAAAACCCCCCTCTTACAGATGAGGAAACAAGCTCCCATTCATGTACTTATTCATTCAAGAAATTCATACTGAAAAATTACCAGGCACCAGCCACAGTTTAGACCCAAGGTGGAATCTATTAAAAGTTTTTTAGAAGTTCTTTTATGGTGTCACCTATTTGGTTCTCTAACCACAGACAGGCAATCAAAACTGTGCACTCGGAAGAATACATTCAATTAGCTCTAATGCAACTTATTAACTAGATATGACTCCATACCTCCCATTTTCTTTGAGCAAGAATTTCATCACAAACCATATCAAGAATGTTTATAAACATTTTTGAAAGAAACACCATTATTTTTACAGCCTGAAATTCTTAACAATGGTGCTTACTTTTAGTAATCACCTCTTTGAACGTTCGCTATTGCTGATGTGCATGATTCAGATAAAACTAGGTTTTGTTTTGAGTCCTAAATCCTGCTGCAAGGCAGATGGAATTCTAGGAGTATAATTTTCCCTTTCAACATGAATGTCAGATACACTAGCCCATCTGTAAACAATAATGATTTAGCACATGCAACAAATTGAAGTGATGTCTTGATATGTGTTATGCTTTTAAAAGTGAAACAAATAAAAGGGTAATTGTGAAACCATCACAAAATTAATTCCCACTAAACTACAGCAGAACAAACTATGCAGCACTTTGTTCTGCAATAAAGTTACAATATGAAAGACTCACATAATTTTGTACTAACAAAAGAAAAGCAAGATTTTTGCTAAATCCTCCCTCTGTTAACAACCTACCAGACCTCCTTCTAATCCATTGTAATTCAATTCAGCAAACCACTGCGTTTCTATTTGCTCCTCTCTGTTAGTTGCTGTGGCCCATTGGAATATGAATAGCTTTTCAATTTAAAAAGCTTTAAAATTTAACAGAAGCTATGACATAAACAACTCACCATAATATAGCCTATAGTATGTTCTAAATCAGAAATACACAATATAGGGTATAGGGAGGAGAAATTATAACATAAAAATAAGAGAGTGAGAAAAAGGAAGTTTTCGTAGATGATGTGACGTTTGAGCGGGGCCTTGACAATTTATTAGGATTCAAATATATGGACAGGGGGATAGAGGAGGATTTTCTAGATAAAAGATACTAGACACTGCCACAGGAGTAGTTAAAAAAAATAGGGGGCTATATATGGCCTGATATGGTTTGAATTTAGAGCATGGGCAAGTCTAGCTAAAACCAGAAAGCAAGACTAGAAGCTAAAAGTGGAGAACTTTGCAGGCCTTCAGAGGAGAGCAAGCTTCTGGAATGTCTTTGATCCAGGATCACTGACTTAACACAAAGGTATTTTCCAAGCAAGCAACTCTTACAACAGAAAAGCAGGGATGTAGAAATTGGTAGACCCTACAATCAATTAACTACCAATTTTTGGTGTAGCTTCATGCAATTCACTGAAAATTCTCTATGGCTCCAGTTGTTTATAAGCACCTATACAACACAAAGCCTGTGGGAAGGGAACTGGAAAGCCCCTCTTTTGTGTTATAAACTCCAAATAAAACTTGGTTTGAGTAATATTCTAAGATTTTTCTTTGTGTCTGTTTGTTGTAATAAATACTAGTTATGAGTACGAATATATGAGTCCTGTGAGTCCATCTAATAAGTCATCAAACCTGAGGTAGTCTTGAGGATGCCCAAAACACAATCACTTCCCCAAAGAAAGAAGTGAAACTATCTGTATTTACAATATGATCTTGTATTTACAAAATGCTAAGGAATTCACACACAGGGACACACATACAATAAAACAAGTTCAGCAAGAGTATATAATATATTAGATCAATATACAAAAATCAATTGTAATTGTATTGTGCAAAGTATAAGTGCAAAACTTATACTCTGAAACTGCAAAACATTGAAAGAAAGTAAGGATGATCTAATTAAATGGAAACCCATCCAACATTCATGGCCATATATAGTCCCCATTTTTTAACTACTCCTGTGGCAATATTCCCTTAATTGTATACAGATTCTAAGCAATCCCTCTCATAATCTTAGCTGGATTTTTTTCCCTCCAGAAATTGACAAGTTGATCCTAAAATTTATATAGAAATGCATGGGAGACAGATTAACCAAAACAGTCTTGAAAAAAAATGAAAAGTTTGAGGACTCATACTTCCAAAGCTACAATAATAAATAAGACAGAGTAGTAGTGGCATAATCTACACTAATAAAAGAGAAACATGGTAATTAGTGTACAACCGCTACCCTTTTCATTGGCTAATCAGTGAGTATATGCAAATTAACTGTCAGCCAAGATGGCGGCCGGCAGCCAGGCACTGAAGCGAGCA
>NW_005370538.1:1320286-1321260 GCF_000412655.1 Myotis brandtii
GAGCCCCCCCCCCCCCCATGCAAAATTTTGTGCACTGGGCCTTTAATGATAGACATAAAGATCAACGGAATAGAATTCAGAGTCCCAAAATTAGCCCATTTATCTAAAGTCAATTGATTTTTTAACAAGTACAAGACAATTCAATGAGGAAAGAATAGCCTTTTCAACAAATGGTAATGGGACAACAGGATATCCACATTCAAAAGAATGAAGTTGAACCCCTACTTTACACCATAAAAAAAACTCATAGTGGATCAAATATTGAAATATAAGACCTAAAACAATAACATTCTTAAAATAAAAGAATAAATCTTTGTTACCTTGCATTAAGCAAAACCTTCATATATATGACATCAAAATCAAAGCAACAATAGAAAAAAACACATAAATTTTGGCTTTGTCAAAATTTAAACTTTTATGTTTCAAAGGACACTAACAAGAAGGTAAAAATATAATACACAAGAAGGGAGAATATATTTGTGAATTATCCGCTAAGGAATAAGGAACATAAAGAACACTTACTAATCTAATCTAATAAAAGACAGACATGCAAATTGACCGTGCCTTCGCTATGCCTTAAGCCATGCCCACCAGCCAATCAGAGTGACTATATGCAAATTAACCCAACCAAGATGGCAGCCGGCAGCCACGGAGCTGGAGCAGGCAGGAGGCTTGGGTTGCCCCTGGCAATGGAGGAAGCCAAGCTTCCCGCCTGCCCTGGCCGGCTCTGAGCTCCACTCAAGCTACAAAGTTTCAATAATAGAAGGTAAATAAATCCCAGAATAAAAAAAAAAAAGAAAAAAGGAGCGGCTGGGAGCTTCCGTCACCGGGGGGCTTGGCCAGCCTGAAAACGGCCCTCAGCCCCTCACCCAGACTGGCCAGGCACCCCAGTGGGGACCCCCCACCCTGAAGGGGGTGTGACCAGCCTGTAAACGGCCCTCAGCCCCTCACCCAGGCTGGCCAGGCACCCCAGC
>NW_005370538.1:1321613-1329659 GCF_000412655.1 Myotis brandtii
GTCACTATGACACACACTGACCACCAGGGGGCAGATGCTCAATGCAGGAGCTGCCCCCTGGTGGTCAGTGCGCTCCCACAGGGGGAGCTCTGCTCAGCCACAAGCCAGGCTGACGGCTGCCAGTACAGCGGTGGTGGTGGGAGCCTCTCCCGCCTCCACAGCAGCACTAAGGATGTCAGACTGCAGCTTAGGCCTGTTCCCCGCTGGCAAGTGGACATCCCCCGAGGGCTTCCGGCGGGCCTAAGTCAGCAGGTGGTCATCTCCCGAGGGGTTCCAGACTGCGAGAGGGCACAGGCTGGGCTGAGGGACCCCCCCCCATGCACAAATTTTTGTGCACCGAGCCTCTAGTCAATAATAAAAGAGCAAATAACAATTGAAATGGACAAATGATTTGAATAGACACATCTCCAAAGAAGATATAAAAATAGCCAATAAGCACATGCAAGGATGCTCAACATCATTTAGTCATTATGAAATGCACATTAAAACAGCGAGATACACACTTCACACCCATGGAGATAGCTGTAATAAAAAAATGGACAATAAGAAGTGTTAGTAAGTATGTGGAAAAATTAGAACCTTCATACACTGTTCATGGGAATACAAGATGATTCAGCCCCTGTGTAAAACAGCTGTGCAATTCCTCAAAAAGTTAAAAAGTTACCATATGACTGAGCAATTCTACTTCTAGGTATGTACCCCGCAAAATGAAACCATACGTCTACACCTGTACATGAATGTTAATAGCATTATTCATAATAATCAAAAGGTGAAAACAACAAAGTGCCCATCAACTGAAGGATGGATAAACAAAATGTGGTATATCCGTACAAAGGAATATTTTTTGACAAAAAAAAGTAACAAAGGACTGATACACACCACAACATAAATGAATCTTGAAAAGATATTGCTAAGTGTAAGAAGTGACAAATTTTTATTTAATTTATATGAAATATCCATAATAGACACATAGAGAGAGAGACAGAAAGTAGTTTAGTGGTTGGTTAAAAATAAGGGTATGGGGTGATTGGGGACTGACCGCTGAAGGGCACAGGGTATCTTTTATGAATGATAAAATGTCATAAAACCAATTGCAGTGATGGTTACAATCTGCGAATGTGCTAATAAAAACATTGAATGTTACACTTCAAATGGGTAAATTGTATGGTATGTGAATTATATCTCAATAGAACTGTTACAAAAAAATAAATAAAGGAAAGTGAGGTTTGCAACAAAAATGTTCATTTGAGCATATGATGTACTTTCTGCATTTCTCCTTCCCAATGAATTTAATCATGAAAAAAAAATAGAAGGGAGCTCAAGTTTTAGAAATATATGTTAAAGAAAAAAAGATGAAGGTTGAGCATAAAGATAAACCACAATGATATCACAGAATAAGTTAACATGATTGTTATATTTCAGCGGTTCTCAACCTGTGGGTCGCGACCCCTTTGGGGGGTCAAACGACCCTTTCACAGGGGTTGCCTAAGACCATCAGAAAACACATATATAATTACATATTGTTTTTGTGATTAATTACTATGCTTTAATTATGTTCAATTTGTAACAATGAAATTGGGGGTCACCACAACATGAGGAACTGTATTAAAGGGTCACGGCATTAGGAAGGTTGAGAACCACTGTAATATATTTGGATGTTATTTTGAATGATTTATACTCATAAAATTCTTTTTTGTTCGGCCAGTGTTGCTCAGCGATTGAGCATCACCCCATGCATCAGGAGGTTGCTGACTCAATCCCCAGTCAGAATATGCCTGGGTGCTGGCTTGATGCCTAGTAGGGGGTGTGGTGGAGGCAGCCAATCAATATTTCTATCTCTCTCCCTTCCTCTCTCTGAAATCAATAAAAACATATTTTTTAAAAATCTAATTTTTTAACATAAATAAGTCTTTCTTATAGAGGTAATTAGCATAGTATTTTTGAGTGCATGCTCCAGAGACAGATTGCCTGGGTTCCAATTCCAGCTCACAAGTTTTATGGCATTGGACAAGCTTGCATAAACTCTCTGTGTCTCAGTTTCATTTACTGGTAAAATGGGGAAAATGATAACACCTATTTCATGGGGTTACTGTAATGTTAAAGTTGTTAATACATGTAAACACTTGGAACAGTGCCTAGTATATGGTAAATGCTCAATAAGTATTAGCCATTGTTATAGAAAAAATAATAACATCATAATTCAAAATATTCAGTGTACAAGTAAGCATCCAGGTAGTGGCAGACAATGAATTAGCATTATGTTTATGCAAAGATTTTAATTCTCACCTTCCCCAGTCACAACTGCTTCAAGAGGAAAAGGGGGACAGGCAGAGGTAAAAGAGGGCAAAGGAGGGAGGGATAAATGGCAGCCAGAATACCATTCCCATCTTTCAGTTCATCTGCAAATAGGGGAATAAGACTATGGTTCCTTAGCCATATATCAGGTCTTATATACAAGGAACACTCTTAAATTACATCACATTTGAATATAAAAATTGAACTTTCAAGTCTAAAAAACATGGAAGAGCTTCTCTTATTGGTCACAATGGGGACTGAAAATCCTGAAAAACCTTCCTGCTACAAAACACAAAAACATAGTGGGAAAAATAAATTTAAAGCCTTTCTAATGCATGGCCGAGCTGGCAAAAAAGACAAGGAAATTCTCAGAGGTCAAAACCACTACTAGGGCAAATGTCCTGAGAAATAAGACAACTAAGAACAGTCATTGCCCCCGGGCATCTGCTAATTCCCAGGTGACTTACAATTTGGTTTTAATGGTCATGCACTAGAGAAGATTCAAAGCCTACAGCATTAGGATCACATCAGAGAAAATACAGGAGAATATCTGTATGGCCTGTGGGTAGGATAGAATTTTTTAATTAGGATACAAGAAACACAAACCATAAAGGAAAAGACTGATAATTTAGGCAACATTAAATTAAAATTTTGTTTTCATCCAAAGACACCATAAAAAATGAGACAAGCCACAAATTGTGTATAGATATTTATAATACATATAAGTTACAAACAAATACTATCAAGAATATATAAAAGATTCTAAGTTAATTTAAAAAAAGACAAACCACTAAGTAGAAAAATGGGGGGAAAATAACACACAGGCATTTCACAGAAGAAACAGGAATGGCCAATAAACATCTGAAGAGATCTTCAGTGCATTTGTAATGTGTGAAATGCAATGTCAAGGACAGTAAGATAATCTTTTATACCCACCAGTTAAGCATCAACTTTTAAAAAAATCAACATTAGCAAGGACCTATATGTTTAACAACATAATCACTATAGATATGTTTTGGTTTGGGCCTTGGCTTTTACCACAGATTTCTTTTTTCATAAAACATCCATTTTTTAAGTTCTTTATTGTTTAAAGCATTACATATGTCTCCTTTTTCCCCCATTGACCTCTCCCCAGCCACCCTCACCCCCCAGTACATGCCCTTACCCCCCTAGTGTCTGTGTCCATTGATTATGCTTATATGCATGCATACAAGTCCTTTGGTTGATCTCTTACCCTCTCCCCTCCCTCCACTGCCTTCCCTCTGAAGTTTGAGGGTCATAAAGTATCTATTTTGAAAGAACACCTTAAAAATTGTTTTAGTGGCCCAAACCAGGTAGATCACTTCATTGGAGTGTCGTCCTGTACACCAAAAAGGTTGTGGGTTCGATTCTCAGTCAGGGCACATACCTGAGTGGTATGTTCAAGCCCCAGTCAGGATGCGTATGGTAGGCAACCAATCAATGTTTACCTTTCCCATTGATGTTTCTTTTTTTCTGTCTCTCCCTCTCTATATAAAATCAATAAACATATCCTCAGGTGAGGATTTAAAAAAAAAAACTGTTTTAGCCCTAGCTGGTTTGGCTTAGTGGACAGAGGTTGGCCTGTGGACCGAAGGGTCCTGGGTTCGATTCCAGTGAAGGGCAGGCTCCTCCCCAGCTCCGGCCCTGGTTGGGCATGTCCAGGAGGCAACCAATCAATGTGTTTCTCTCACATCGACATTTCTCTCTGTCTTTCCCTCTTTCTTCCACTCTCCCTAAAAATCAATGGAAAAATATCCTCTTGTGAGGATAAAAAATTTTTTAAAAAAACTGTTTTAGCAATAACTGAAAGAAAACATATCATGTAGTTTTACCCTAATAGATCTGAAGAGTAAGTACAGTGACTTTACACAGTCTAACATAATTTAGACTCTAAAATAATGGATCAGTTAGTTGGGGCAACAAAAATTACAGGAACTCTGAAGTTGCGTTAAAGATTTGTATAATGTTAAATCAAAAATTTGGATGTATTGCCTGAGTATCTACTAGGCATTCAACATTGTTTTACCACAATAACACAGCACATAACAATAAATAGGTTCTAACTCAGGGAAGTGCAATCACGAATCTTGCTGTCCTCAGATGCTCAACCTTTAAATTGGGCTTTGAAGGAAGGAACTGTGGAATGATTTTACCCCCAGGTAGCCTGAAACAGAACTCTAGGGAAAGATGGGAAATGAGAGGAAAAGTGGATGGAGGGAGAAAATCCTATAAAAGGGTAATATGCAAATTGACACTAACAGAAGAACAACCAGAACGACCACTGGACCAATCACTATGAGGCACACTGACCACCTCTTGGACCCTTTCCCCGGCTGGCAGGCTCCAATCGCCTGATGGAGAACAGGGAACAGGGGGTGGGTGGCGGGGGATGCAGGCAGCGTCAGGCCAAGGCCCCGCCCTGCCAATTGCCCCACACACAGAGGGCGACCGTGGCAGGGGCAGGGCCAGCGAGCAGGCGGGAACAGCCAACTTCTTAGTCCCTTCCCCTGGCGGTAAGGCACCAATCACCCGATGGTGAAAGGGGAACCAGGGGCTGGTGGTGGCGGGGGGTGGGGCTGGCGGGGGGCAGCCAGGGAAGATGGCCCTGATCGCAGGCCAGGCCTAGGGACCATACATGTGCACAAATTTCATGTGCCGGGCCTCTAGTAGGAATATAAAATAAGAACCCATGGTTCAACAAAACTTTAAGTGTCTTTGTCATTTATCATCCACTCTCCTCATTCATGTATTTTTTCTTTCAACAAATCTCTGGTAGACTCCCATCTTATGCCAGGCCCTGTGCAGTGATGAGGACATTGGCCCAGATCTCATGGGTTTCTTCATTTAGGAACAGGAGGCAATTACAGTGCAGAGAGCCCAGTGTTACAAAAGTTTTGAGCCAGGATGCTGTGAGCACAGAGAAAGGATATCTAGTACTAAACTGATAAAAACAGATGATGTATAAAAAAATGAAAGAAAAAAATAGTTTTATGGCCTAACCTATGCTGAATACCTCCTGGAACTCAATTTCAGCACAATTTCCAGGTCATGACTCAATGTTATACTAAGGTCTATGGACTCTTAGCTGCTTCCAAGAATAGGAGCAATCCACAAGTGAGCTCACTCATTTTTTCACAGAGCAGACACATTTTGCAAGAGACAGGGAATGATTCATTTCTGTAACTCTTGCAAACACTGATGTTTATGTGTTTACTAGTAGCCCTGCGCATGAATCTGTGCACGAGTAGCTCACTGCCACTTGCCTCAGCTGGCTACCCGGGCCACTGTCACTGGTAGCTCTCCGCTGCTCCTAGCTCACTACCTTGCCCTCCTGTAGCTCTCCGCCCACTGCCCCGCCCTCCTGTAGCTCTCCTGGCTCATAGCTCACTGCCCTGCCCCCCTGTAGCTCTCCACCATTTGTAGATCGGTTGTGACATTACAGCGTCCTGGCTAATTTGCATATTACACTATTATTATATTAGATATGCATGCATATAGTGTACAAATATGGAAATATTAAGTATTGTACCAAAAATGGCTGATTTTGAAAGTTCACTCTTCCATCTTTAAAATCACGTTAAATCAATATGAAATTATGAGGATGCTCACACTGATAAGAAAAACATTAGTGTGAAGCCTTTTCTTACTATTCTCTAGTGCTAAAGCTCTTTTTAGTGACTTGATCATGTGTCTTTTAAAATTGAAAGTCAATAAAAATTGACAGAATCTTTGCAAAATGCTGGAACTATGGCTTTTAAGATGTATCAGCATCTACTAGAAATATCAGGGGGAACACTTTGTAAACTGTCTAACCACTATGCTGTATACCTGAAACCAATACAAAATAATACTGAAAGTAAACTGTAATTGTATTGGCATCATCTTCAAAACTCTACATTATCTGTTATGAAAATAAATATATTTGAGAATTAGTTTCCTAGGGTCCCTCTGAAAGCACAGTTTTAAAAAGTTCTTCATCCCACAATTTTGAATGTCCCCGATTATTCCTTAACAGTAGAAAGTCGGGGAAAAGGAATGTAAGTCTAGGGGCATCACTTTACTCATCCAAGTCATCCTCATTCAGTACCTGCAATGCAAATGAGCAGAGACACGTATGGACATTAGCGTAAAGACAAAATGACAATCCATAACCACTATAGCCATGGCCACCACTAGATAATTCTAAACATACTAGCTTAGCAACATGTAAATATTAATATTAGTCACTTTTTAAGATTTTATTATAACACTAGAGGCCCAGTGCACATATTCATGCACCAGTGGGGTCCCTCGGCCTGGCCTGCCGGATCGGGCCGAAACCAGCTCTCCAACATCCCCCAAGGGTCCCGTATTGCGAGAGGGCACAAGCCAGGCCGAGGGACCCCACCGATGCATGGTCAGGGCCAGGGAGGGACACGGGAGGTTGGCCAGCCAGGGAGGGACTGCAGGAGGGCTCCAGGGCATGTCTGGCCCATCTTGCTCAGTCCTGATTGGCCGGACCCCAGGAGCAAGCTAACTAACCTACCAGTTGAAGCATCTGCTCCCTGGTGGTCAGTGCACATCATAGCAACTGGTTGACTGGTAGACTGCCTGTCCCCTGGCGGTCAGTGCACGTCATAGCAAGCGGTTGAGTGGCCTGAGCATATCACTAGCATATTACGCTTTGATTAGTTGAACGGCCGACCAGTCGACTGGACACTTAGCATAATAAGGCTTTTATTATATAAGATCAGGTCTTTGGAGAGCAGCTATTTAAAGCACAAGCTTTAAAAGTAGACAAGATGACCCTCTAATGTCAGAACTCACAGAAAAAATAAATAAATAAATAAATAAATAAATAAAAATAATGTCAGAACTCACAATATCCATGTAGACATATGACTAAATGTCAGAACTCCCATTTCGTGGCTATTCATCTCTTCTTGGGTTCAGAAAACCTAATTTTTAAATACACAGTATCTGCAAAGGTAATCCAATTAAAATGGTTTGCTTTAGTTTATAAGGCATGCAGAACACACATTTTTTTAAATATATTTCTTTATTGATTTCAGAGCGGAAGGGAGAAGGAGAGAGAGATAGAAACATCAATGATGAGAGAGAATCATTGATTGGCTGCCTCCTGCACACCCCCCACTGGGGATTGAGCCCGCAACCCAGGCATGTGCCATTGGCCGGAATCGAACCTGGGACCCTTCAGTCCGCAGGCTGACGCTCTATCCACTGAGCCAAGCCAGCTAGGGCCAGAACACACATTTTTTAATGGTCCTTGGAATGTGTCAACTAAGGAAGCAAAACTGACCCTCTTTTTTAAACTGACAAGAACAAAATGGCAAATAAAAACAGGGCTGCTGCTTTTTGATCTGTGATTAATCACATGATCTGGCTTGTAATTGCAAACTCAAATATGTCCCTCAAATACACACATATTAATTTTAAGTGTCATCAAAGAGTCTAAGCATCCCTAATCTCACCACATATCCTATATAATAAAGAGGTAATATGAAAATTAACCCTCATGCCCTCACAAGATGGCTGCCTACGGCCAGGCCAGCAGAGGGCTTAGTGAGGGACAACCAAACAACTGAACAAGCAGGCTGCGTGGGGTGACCAGGCCAGCAGGGGGTTAATGAGGGATGACCAAACGACTGAACAGGCAGGCTGCGTGGGGCGACCAGGCTGGCAGGGGAGTTAGCGAGGGACAACCAAACAACTGAACAAGCAGGCTGCGTG
>NW_005370538.1:1329988-1330579 GCF_000412655.1 Myotis brandtii
GACCAGACCGGCAGGGAGGGGGCAGTTGGGGGAGACCTGGAAGGCAGCAGGGGGCAGTTAAGGGCAACCAGGCCGGCAGGGGGAGCAGTTAGGGGTGACCAGGCAGGCAGGTAGGTGAGCGATTAGGAGCCAGCAGTCCAGGATTGTGAGAGGGATGTCCAACTGCTGGTTTAAGCCCAATCCTGGATTCGACAGGGTGCAGGCTGGGCTGAGGGGACCCCCCACCCCCAATGCACAAATTTCGTGGACTGGGCCTCTAGTTTTAAATAACTTCCTATGGTTTTTCTTATCATCAGACTGTATATTGAACAGCTAATGCTTCAATGTAACTATCAGTGACACAAGAGCACAAATGAAGGTTTGATGAACTGAGAATCCACAGTGTCCCTGAATGTGAACATGCCTAGTTCACAGCTGATGTTGACCCAGTCAGAGTATATTTGAAAGAGCAGCTCAACAACTACCAGACAACTCTGGCACAATGTTATTGAAAAGCAATGTTCCAGTAGCATCTACAATCTTTCTATTTTGCCTAGAAGCTTTACAAAGAAAGTCATTAACAACTTATTAAAAATGAATTCAATATATAAT
>NW_005370538.1:1332181-1332755 GCF_000412655.1 Myotis brandtii
CCCGGGAGCAGGCCTAAGCCAGCAGGTTGTTATCTCCCGAGGGGTCCCAGACTGCGAGAGGGCACAGGCCGGGCTGGGGGACCCCCCCTCCCCACCCCCCCGAGTGCACAAATTTTTGTGCACTGGGCCTCTAGTATATATATAAAAGCCAAGCAACCCAAATGGCAGAATGACTGGAATGACCAGAATGACCAGTCGCTATGACATGCACTGCGGCAGCCAACCAGCCTGATCAGGCCTCTATCGCCCCCCTAACCTCTCGCAGCCCCTCCCCACAGCCAGACCCGCCCCCAATTGGCCCCTGTCGGGGCAAGCAGCTGGACCCGCCCATGCACAAATTCATGTACCAGGCCTCTAGTATACTAGTATATAATATATATGTACACATACACATATCTATATATATAAAAGGCTAAGTGACTGACTGTACACTCATCCAACCGACCCACCAGCCAGTACATATGATGCACACTGGCAATTTAAAAATAAACGTTGACTCGCACATGCACAATACATATAAAGCTCTTGCTGGCACCAATTGCACACGTGTGTTTTGATCTGTCATTGTTGATCA
>NW_005370538.1:1332920-1338122 GCF_000412655.1 Myotis brandtii
AGAAAGGGCAAATAGCGATATTAAAATATTTCTTCTAATTAATTTCTTTTCAATGTGCATGAATCCATGCACTGGGCCACTAGTAAAGTATATATGTGACTTTATTCTAAAATATTATTCCCAGACCTAGCTAGTTTGGCTCAGTGGATAGAGCATCGGCCTGCAGACTAAAGGGTCCCAGACTTTATTCTGGCCAAGGGCACATGTCCAGGTTGTGGGCTCAATCCCCTCAAGTAGGGGGTGTGCTGGAGGCAGCCAATCAATGATTCTCTCTCATCAATGATGTTTCTATCTCTCTACCTCTCTCCCTTCCTTTCTGAAAACAGTAAAAATATATTTTTTAAAAAGTAAAATTCAAAAGAGAAAAAAAACAACTTTCTGGTTCATGTGATTTCAGGGAGGAGGTCTGAGAACAAAGGTAGGAGGAGTGGTTTAGAGATTTACTTGGAACAAAGTAGTTACAGTAATTTATGGCATGTCTTCTATACCTAGCCTATTCAAATGAAGTATAGGTCAGTGGAATTTTTTCTTTGAGGGTGGAGACAGAGTCAGACACATATGAAGCAGTTTGTTTTAACTACCTAAGATTTGTGTGCTTGTGAATAAAGTGGAATGCATTCTAAAGGTTGTCCTTGGCTGCTTCTTTCATCCCTCCTTGCAGCCAGAAGTACTCGCTGCTCACCGTGAGTGCTCATATCCTGGGACCAGCTCCTGGTTGAGGTTCATGTGCATAGGGGATTTTTGTTTGGGCCAGGTCCTCACCTCAGAATTATGCTGGCACCTGGTATGTGCTCAATTAAAAATAAACTGTGATTTCCAGAGAAGAAAATATTTTCATGGAACTGTTGGAGGGTGGGGGATAGTGATATTTAGATTTTTTAGAAGTTCAAACTTCCATTTCTTAACTAATTGAGTAAGAGGTCATTTGAATATTAATAAATTAAAGTAATAATGGTGACACTAACTTTATATTTTGAACCCATTGACTCTTTATATCCATAAATATCTTTTAGACAAACGCTAAACCATTTATTAAATAATATATAAATTAAAATCTCACTGTAATGTTAACTAATTTCTTGAGTAGCTAGAGGTGGTCTCAGCATGTAATTGGTCCAGTCTATATGAAGGAAATACAGAAAGATTAAAGAAAACTGTATGTACTTATTCAGATATAAGCAGTTTGTTTGAACAACTGTGTAAAGCATGTCCCATTCTCACCCTGGTTGATGTGGCTATGTTGGTTGAACATCATCCCATGCACCAAGAGATTCCTGGTTGGGGCACATCCCCAGGTTGCAGGAGGCACCCGATCGATGTTTCTCTCTTTCCCTCTCCCTTCCTCTTTCTCTCTAAAAATCAAATAAAACATAAAAAAAAGAATGCACCATTCTCAAATTTATTTAAACTATAAGCCCACTAGGATAATGCTGGGCAACTACTTTTTTTGTGCTAAAAATAGACAATAGCCTCTTTGTGCTTTATGAAAGGAAATTTTTTAAATAATATGACAAAATTATTTTATATTATATAATTGGTTTCTTGCAGACAATAGGACTCAGCTAAACACAGGGGTGACTTTTACTTATTAGTTTATGGGCATGTGTATTGTTTAGATGTTTTACAAATATCATATATAAGTTATTTAATTTATTCCAGTAAACATAAGAAAATGGGAAAATAAAAGACCCTTACCAAAAGCAAAAAAATAAAATAAAAACCCACACAAAAATGCAAGTATATAAGGCACTAGGCAAGAAGAAAATAAAGAAGAGGAGAAACTAAGAAGAGAGAGGAATGAAAGGGAGAGAGCCAAAAAGTACATGATAAAAATAAGGTACAGCAAGTAGAAAATTACAGGGAAGTGATCTCCATCCAAGAGCTTAGTGTCCCAGGTTGCTGGGCCTCGCCTGTGTCTCCTGTAGGTGTTTAATTAAGAACATGGCTATGGAAAGCTTTTTCTTCCTCCCGGCTTCAGATTAAAAACCACCCAATGGAGAGAGCAGGCTTTTCTTATACAGCTGCGGGAGCTGCCATTGTCTCAGGAACTTGCCTACCAATTACAGCTCAATGAATTCATTACTCAGAAATCCAATACATGTAAGTAAATTTTGAGAGGGACTAACTCATTCCATAAAAAGAACTAACTGCATAGGTGGTGATTTACTGTATGCAAAAATAGGGATAAAAAATGTTTTTCCTGCTTAAAGCATCAGGGAATCCACAGCAGAGTTGGCTCAAGCTTATCTGATTAGCATGCAATCTCTTTTCCTAAAAGATTATCTCCTGCCATAGGGAGGGGGATTACACACTTGATTGACAAATGGTCTTGTCCAATCTGGAAAGGTCTTTGCAGATTCCTGGTCAATGTGGTATCAAAACACATGCCTCTCATTTCTCTTATGTCATCTCACCTTAGTCCCACATAGACTTGCATGCCAAATGCTGAATCACAAATCTAAAGCAATTGAGTTAGTGATTATGCCTTGTGTTGTCTTCATTTGTGCTTTTGTTTTTCCTTGGGACAACTCTTGTGGTGTGGTTATTTACTTCTTTGTCTCTTAAACTTTTAGAGAGGTCTCTAGAATAAATTCATAATATGAGTGAATTAATATATTGTAATTCTTCTAAACTCATGAAAACCTTTATATGAATAACCATCGAATATGAGCATTGATGGGCCACAATGCATTACAGTAAATAATTCCCAAACACCTTTAATGTGAATACCCACTATTTGGGGAAACCTCAATTTGTACCACTACAAAAATGAGGTTCAGACATTCCCTAAATTTCAATGCAATCCCTAGCAAAATTCATAGCTTCTCAGAAAGTAACAAGCTAATCCTAAAATTAATATGGAAATGCAAGAGTCTCAAAATACAGTCTTGGAAAAGAACAAAGTTGAAAAATTCACACATCCTGATTTCAAAATTTAGTGCTCAGTAACAGTTATCAAGACAGTGTGATACAGGTGTAGTGATAGACTTAAATAGATAGTTCAGGGGAATGAAACTAAGAATCCATAAATAAATCCTTACATCTACGGTCAATTGAATTTAAGTCACGTACCAAGACATTTCAGTGGGAAAAGAATATTCTTTTCAACAAATGGTTCAGGGAACACCTGGAAATATGCACGTGCAAGTGAATAAACTTGGACTCTAACTCACATCATACACAAAAATAAACTCAAAATGAATCAAAGACCTAAATGTAAGAACTAAAACTGTAAAACTCAGATAAACACATGGATGGACCTAGAGGATATTATACTATGTGAAATAAGTCAGACAAAGACAAATACCACATGACCTCACTTATACATGGAATCTAAAACAAAAACAAGTTCATAGATTTTAAAAAACAGATTATTGGTTGGGGGGGATATTGGGTGAAAGGGGTCAAAAGATACAAACTCCCAGTTATAAAATAAGTAAGTCACAGATATGTAACTTACAGCATGGTCACTATAGTTAGCAATACCATATTGCATATTTGTAAACTGCTAAGATAGTAAATTAGATCTTAAAATTATCGCAAGAAAAAATATTTGTGGTGATGAATGTTAACTAGACTTATTGTGGTGATCATTTTGCAATATATAAAAATATCAACTCATATTATACATCTGAAACTGATAATGTTGTATGTCAATTATACTGCAATAAAAGAAAATAGTCGAGCCCTGGCCAGTGTGGCTCAGTTGGTTGGAGCATCTTCCGGTACACTGAAAGTTGGTTGGTGCCATTCCTGTTCAGGGCACATACTAGGTTGCTGGTTTGATCCTGGTAAGGGTGATCCTGGTAAGCAGCTGATCGATGTTTCATTCTCACATCAATGTTTGTTTCTCTCTCTCTCTCTCTCTTTCCCCCTTCCTCTCTCTAAAATCAATAAAATCTTTTTTTAAATAATAATTGAAAACAAAGACTCAAACAAAATAAAAAGAGCCCTGGCCGGCATGGCTCAGTGATTAGAGTATGGGCCTACACACCAGAGGGCCTCAAGTTCGATTCCCGGTCAAGGGCAGTAAGTAGATTGCAGGTTCACTACCCGCCAGCGACCCCACATCCTCCCATTGGGGCGCATGGGATAGCAACCAGTAGACCAATAGATGTTTCTCTCTCTCCTATCTTGTCTCTCTCTCTCTCCCGCTCCCCCACCCCTCCACTCTCTCTAAAAGTCAATGGAAAAAATATACTTGGGTGAGGATTAATAATAATAATAATAATCCTATCTAATAATAGACAAACATGGTAATTGACTGTACCTTTGCTACGCCTCCCATTGGCTAATCAGCATGATATGCAAATTAACCGCCAACAAAGATGGCGGCTAATTTGCATACTGCAGGCAGGGCGGGACAGCACAGCCACCAGCTCGAGCCGCCATCCTGGACCGCAGGCCGGCCCCAGAAGCCCCAGAAGCCACACAGAAGCCGGTGATCGGGGGGAGATGGGGGTCCCCTGCCCAGGCCTGACACCTCTGGCAGAGGCGTCAGGCCTGGGCAAGGGGATGATCCGGCGATCAGAGGGAGATGGGGTGCCCCTGCCCAGGAATAACACCTGGGCCAGAGGCATCAGGCCTGGGTGGAGGGCGGAGCCGGTGATCGGGGGAAGATAGGGGTCCCCTGCCCAGGCCTGACACCTCTGGCGGAGGCGTCAGGCCTGGGTAAGGGGCAGATCCGGCGATCAGAGGGAGATGGGAGTGCCCTGCCCAGGCCTGACACCTCTGGCGGAGGCGTCAGGCCTGGGCAAGGGGCAGATCCTGGGATCTGAGGGTGATGGGTGTCGACGCCTCTGGCCGAGGCGTCAGGCCTGGGCGAGGGGCTGATCCAGCGATTGGAGGGTGATTGGGGTCGATGCCTCTGGCCAAGGCGTAAGGCCTGAGCGAGGGGCCAATCTGGTGATTGGAGGGAGATGGGGGGTCCCCTGCCCAGGCCTGACGCCTCTGGCCGAGGCATCAGGCCTGGGCAAGGGGCCGATCCGGTGATCAAAGGGTGATGGGGGTCGACGCCTCTGGCCAAGGCGTCAGGCCTGGGTGAGGGCGAAGCCAGCGATGGGAGGGAGATGGTGGTCCCCTACCCAGGCCTGACACCTCTGGCCGAGGCGTCAGGCCTGGGCAAGGGTGGAGCCGGTGATCGGGGGGAGATGGGGGTCCCCTGCCCAGGCCTGACACCTCTGGCAGAGGCGTCAGGCCTGG
>NW_005370538.1:1338544-1341040 GCF_000412655.1 Myotis brandtii
GTGCAGGAGGCAGCTGATCAATGTTTCTTTCTCATCGATGTTTCTGACTCTATCCCTCTCCCTTCCTCTCTGTAAAAAATCAATAATATATATATATATATATTTTGTTGATTTCAGAGAGGAAGGGAGAGGAAGAGAGAGATAGAAACATCAATAACTTTAAATAGTATTTGCACATCAGTTTTTTAGTTATTGGCTTATGTTACTTTTAATTTTCTAAAGAACTTATTTGGAAGTTGTTATAGATCACTGATTAAAAACTGAGATGTTAATACTTACTAAAATTTAATGTGTTTTTTTTTAAAAAAAGAAACATCAATGATGAGAGAGAATCATTGATTGGCTGCCTCCTGCACGCCCCCTACTGTGGATCGAGCCCACAACCTGGGCATGTCCCCTTGACCAGAATAGAACCTGGGACCCTTAAGTCCGCAGGCCAACGCTCTATCCACTGAACCAAACCAGCTCGGGTGGCACACATGTTCTTGGTGATGGCTTGATCATCCATTCAAAAGTCAATTCATAGCATTTATCCAGCACTTACTTTGGCCTCAAAGAAGCACACTGCTGTGTTGTAGACAGGGCTACATGGCAGGGAACGCGGGCAGCATCCACGAGCTGAGAGTGGCCCCTTGCTGACAGCTAGCACGAAAGCTGGGACCTTGAGCCTTCAACAGCAAGGAGCTGAACGCTGCCAGCACCAGTGAGTTTGCAGGAGGCTCCTGAGCCTCAGGGGAGGACTGGAGAATGCAACCCCAGACGTGCAAGACTCTGAGCAGAGGACCCTCCTAAGCCTGGGCTCCTGATGCGCAGAACCTCTGATAATAGATGTGCCTCATTAAAAACTGCCAAGTTTGTGGTGATTTGTTACAGGGTAACAGCTAAGGAACATACCTGGTTAGACAGGTGGTCAGGGAGGTCTGTGAGGGGGTGGCCTCCAAACAGATCTGAAGGGGGAGCAGCATGCAGCTGTGGGACGAGCTGGGGAAAAGGAGCGGGAGGTGGGGTGAGCAGGGAGAGGCTGTGTGGCTGGGGCAGGGGGAGCAGGGGGAAGGGTGGTCTGGGATGGGGCTGGAACAGGCAGTGGGACCAGACCTTACATGGCATTCCCAGTGCGCTAAGGAGGATGCCATGTGTGCAAAGTGCATCAGGGAGAGAGAGAGGGGGTTTCACTGGGCTCAGCCCCCTGCGTACAAAGGAGAAACTGAGGCTGCAGAGGGTGAGGGCTTTGTGGACAGTCGGTGAATATCAAACCCAGGAGAAGGATTCTGGCTGATTGTCCCAGGTCACATGCCCCTCCTGCGGGAGGGGGCAGTATGATTGGAAGCGGTCTGGAGTAGGAGCCCCGCCCAGATCATTCTTACGCCCCGCCCCCAACACACCCATCTCCTACTCCCAGCGCTCCCTGCTGCCTCTTGGGGGCCAAGCTATGGGCGCATAGGTTTGTGTGCAGGGGCCCCTGCTCCAGGGACTGAATGAAAAAGGAACAAGATCTATATACAAACAAATGAAGTTGGAACCCTACCCATACCATGTACAAAATTAACTCAACAGCCTAAACATAAGAGCCCAAACTATAAACCTCTTAGAAGAAAACATAGGAGAAGATCTTCATGACACTGGATGTGACAATCATTTCTTGGCTATGACACCAAAAGCACAGGCAGCTAAAGAAAGGAATAGATACATTGGATTCATTAAAATAAAAAACGTGTGCATCCACGGACACAGTTAACAGTTGTAAAAAGGGATCCCACAGAATGGAAGAAAATATTTGTAAATTACATATCTGATGAGGGGTTAGTATCTATACTATCCTAGTCTAAAGAACCCCTTCAACTCAACAAAAAACAAACAGCCCAGTTCAAAGACGGGCAAAGAGTCTGAATAGACTTTTCTCTAAAGAAGATACACATGGGGGTTAATGGGGGGGGATGATGACACATTTGTAATTCCTTAACTAATAAAGAATTTAAAGATTAAAAAATAATAAAAAATAAAATGAACTTAAAAAAATTTTTTGGCACATCTACACAATGGAATACTATGCTGCTGTAAAAAGGAAGGAACTCCTACCATTTGCAACAGCATGGATGGAGTTGGAGAGCATTCTGCTAAGTGAAAGAAATCAGTCAGAGAAAGATAAATATCACATGCTCTCACTCATTTGTGGATTATGAACAACATAAACTGATGAACAAAAGAGATGTAGAGATAGAGAAGCATCGATCAGATGCTCAAAACTCAGAGGGAAGGTGCGGGGGGTTGAGGGGGAGAGATCAACCAAAGGACTTGTATGCATGCAAATAAGCATAAGCGATGGATGTGGACAACAGGGGATAAGGGTGAGGGCAGGATTGGGGGAATGAGGGGACACTGGGGGATAAGGACACATTTGTAATATCTTAATCAATAAAGGGAAAAAATAAAATAAAATAAAATAAAATGATACAGATGCTTTGGAAAATAGTCTGGGAGTTCCTTCAAATATTAAAC
>NW_005370538.1:1341177-1345976 GCF_000412655.1 Myotis brandtii
TACAATTTCTATATAACCTAAGAATTCCACTTCCAAATATATATATATATGTATATATATATATATACGCACACATACACTGAGTGACCAGATTATTATGACTGGCCAAATTATTATGACCACCTCATCAGTACTTCGTTGGGCCACCTTTTGCCTTCAATACTGCAGTGATTTTTCCTGGCATTGACTCCACGAGATGTTGAAAGGTGATGCAAGGAATCTGACACCATGCCTGATGAATAGCACTGTCCAGTTCTGTGAGATTTGATGGTTGTGGAACCAGCTGCCTGATGGCTCTTTTAACTTCGTCCCACAAATGCTCAATTGGATTGAGATCTGGTGATTGTGGGGGCCACCTAAGCAAGGTAAAGTCTTCCTCATGTTCTTGAAACCACTCCTGCACAATACGAGCACTATGGCATGGCGCATTGTCTTGTTAGAAGAAGCCATCTCCATTGGGATATGCCATCAACATTATAAGATGAACTCGATCAGCAAGGATACTTAGGTATGTTGTGCTATTCAGACGTTTATAATTGTCTGGCCCTCTAGCAACTTCAGCTCAAAATTATAGCTAATTTGCCTACAAACATCAGGTGGTCATAATAATCTGGCCACTCAGTATATATATATTAGAGGCCCGATGCATGAAAATTCATGCGGGGGCGGGGCGGGGGTGTCCCTCAGCCCAGCCTGCACCCTCTCGCAGGCCGGGACTCCTCAGGGATTGTCCACCTGCCAGCTTAGGCCCGCTCCCTGGAGGATCAGGCCTAAGCTGACAGGTGGACATCCTTAGTGCTGCCGCGGAGATGGGAGAGGCTCCCGCCACAACTGCTGCACTCGCAGCCATGAGCCTGGCTTCTGGCTATGCAGAGCTCCCCCTGTGAGAGCACACTGACCACCAGGGACCAGCTCCTGTATTGAGCATCTGTCCCCTGGTGGTCAGTGTGCATCATAGTGACCGGTCGCTCCCAGCTGTTCTGCTGTTAGGGTCAATTTGCATATTACCCTTTTATTATATAGGAGATATATATTCAAGAGAAATGAAAACATGTCCACAAAAACTTGTATAAGAATGTTCATAGCAACATTACTCATAACAGCAACTCAAATGTCCATCAAATGAAGAAGAATGGGTCACTAAAATGTGATAATATTTAGCCATGAAGTACTGACAAGTGCTACTACAGGGATGAAACTTGAAATCGTTATGCTAAATGAAAGAAGCTAGTCACAAGAGATCACTATATATGATTTTATTTATCTGAATATCTGGAAGAGGCACATCTATACAGAAAGGGAGTATATTATTGGCTGCCACGACAGGTGGGAAGGGCTGCTGGGAGGAAAAGGGGAGGGAGTGCCATCTAATGGGTAAGGCAAAGGTGTACAGGTGTTTCTTTTGGGAGTGATGGGGATGTTCTAAACTTCTTGTAATGATTGCACAACTCTATGATTACTTTAATAGTATACTTTAAATGAGTTGATGTATGGTAGGTGAATTATATCTGAATAAAGCTGTTTAAAAAAACTAGACTAGCCCAGCCAGGGTGGCATGATGATTGAGCATCAACCTCTGAACCAGGAAGTCATGGTTCAATTCCTGGTCAGGGCACATGACAGGGTTGTTGGCCCAATCAATCCTATAGGAGGCAGCCAATCAATTATTCTCTCTCATCATTGATGTTTCTCTCTCTCCCTCTCCCTTCCTCTCTCAAATAAATAAAAATATATTTAAAAAATAAGAAAAAAAACTAGAACAGGTTTCTCCCATTTGCCTTCTTGCTAATAAAAGTCTTTTCTGCTCCTCCTTGATAGGAGTGGCTTTCCTTTCCTTTTCAGATTAATGTAATAAAATTATCTGAAAACAGAAAAGTTATAATTTCCATAAAGTTGCTGGCTCATAATTTCCCAGAGACAGAATGTACATATGTAATTTATAATTGCTGATAAAAAGGCTGCTTTTCCAGTATCTGAAGGGTTAACAGCTAACAATTTCTTCATGGCAAATGTGAAAGTATCATTAATGAATATTTGAAAGTCAGAAAAGATAATCTACTGTAAGAGTAAATTTCAATATATTAATATCCTATATAATAAAAGGCTAATATGCAACTTGACCCTAACAGCGGAACAACCAGAATGACCACTCAACCAGTCACTATGAGGCGCACTGATCACCTCTTGGTCCCTTTCCCTGACCAGCAGGCTCTGATCGATCGATGGCAAACGGGGGTGGATGACAGGGGACGTGGGTGGCGCCAGGCCAAGGCCCCCACCCCACTAGTCACCCCACACACAGAGGGAAGATGGTCCTGATTGCAGGCCAGGCCTAGGGACCATACCCGTGAACAAATTTCGTGCGCTGGGCCTCTAGTATCACTATATTTGATAATTCAACTCTTATAAGCCCCAAACTTTACTATGAGTGTAAAACAGTGCTTTCTTTCCAATTTACAACCAGGATTTGGCTTTCCATTAGAATACATATTTTTAAGAAAACTATACCGTGGCCCTAGCTGGTTTGGCTTAGTGGATAGAGCGTCAGCCTGTGGACTAAAGGGTCCCAGGTTCGATTCAGGCCAAGGGCACATGCCCAAGTTGCGGGCTCGATCTCCAGCCCCTCCCCCCCCCGGAGGGGGGGGGCAGGGGGCAGCCGACGCAGGTTCAATCCTCGGCCACCTATATTGATGTTTCTCCTCTCTCTCTTCTCTTCCCCTCCCTCCCTCCCTCCCTCTTTGAAATCAATAAAAATATTTTTTATAAAAGAAAACCATACCATGTACTGAAAATGACAGGAGGTAATTGAATAAAGGTCTTCTCAATTGGAAAGCAATAGTGGCTGCTTAATATTTCTACTACAGAAAGAAAAAGATGGGAAGAGATTCATCTGTAGCAAAAATTTAAGCCATGAATGACTAACCTACAGATTTCTTGTACCCATAAAGAAGGATCATTCAACAGTGAAGTTGTAGTTTCTCTCTTTGAAAGCTTTAAACATAAACCTCTTCTTTACCCCCAGGCAAAGATTACTGTTGTTCCAGATTGTGAGCAAAGGAACAAGAGGCAAAGTGACCTGTGAGCATATTTGACAGCACGAACATTTGGACAACAAATCAGAGAAATGAATTATCTTTTTGGAGCACTGCTTCCTTTCCTCCCCAAATAAATGTTGCTTTGGGGAAGTCATAGATCACCTACAAGTCTCCTATAAGGAGAATGATTCAGAAATTTATATCCCCAGCCCTGATCCCTTCCTTGAACACCAGATTCGTATATCCAATTGCCTACTCAATATCTCCACATGGACAGCTAATAAGCACCTCAAAATTAACAGGTTTCATACCAAACTTCTGATACTCATTGATTTTCCCCACAAACCTGTTAACCCTTCCGGCACCTCCATCTCAATTACTTACAATTCCTGCCATCCATTTGCTCAAGCCAAAACTCTTAGAGCCATCCTTGACTCTTTTCTTTCTCTCATACCACATGGACAAACCTTTAACAAGTTTTGTCTCTACCTTCAAAATATATCCAAAATATGACTACTTCTCAACACCTCCATTATTACCTCAGGTTCAAACCACCATAATCAATTCTAATAGCCTCTTAATTGGTCTCCCCACTTCCACCTTTGTCCCACCTTTAGCCTATTCTACACAGAATCCAGAGAGATGTAAGTCACTCTCAAAACCTTCCTATAGCTCCGCATCTAACTCAGGGTAAAAGCCAAAGTCCTTAACAAGCCCTGTATCATCACAGGCTTACATGCACACACACCTGAATGCACTCACTGCTTCAGCTACATTGATCCCTTTCTTATTCCTTGAACTTGTCAGTACTCTCATTTCAGGGCCTTTATGACAACCGTCCCCTCTGCCTGGAATATTCTCCCCCTCAGATACCCCTGATGACTTCCTCACCTCCTTTAGGTTCTTGCTCAATGTCACACCTTCCCATCACTGAAAGTAAGGAGAAGTTGGTCTGATACTTACATCTGTTATATATAACAAAGAGAGGGTTTGGGTGAAAAATAAATGGGAGAAAGTTCTGTGAGTGATACTGGTCTCTTAGCAGGAGCTAACTGCCTCTGGGACAAGACCTTGGCAACAATAGAAAGGGATACTCATTTTAGCAGCAATCTTATAAGAGGCATCTCCACTTCTGGGCTGACCTGGCGCAGATGTAGTGCAGTTTTTTTTTTTAATGGTGCCTTCAGAGGGTTCTTACCTGAGAATATGCTATAACAGAGACATTAGCTTTCAATTCTTACTGGCAACTTCTAAGACTTAAGTGTCTCCTAGTGCCAAGCACTTACAGGCATGTTCAAGACATGCAATGAATAAAATGTATCTTAATTTTCTGATAGATTTCGAAGATATTTGTTTGTGTTACAAGAAAGTAAAACTTTACAATTCCACAATTGGAATACCTCAATTTACAAGAGAACACAGGTTTTACTGATAACTTATTAAAAGCATCAGCCCTCCAGAGCACAACTAAGAACTAAAAAAAGGAAATAAAAAGTTTTTATGCAATTGGAATAGATATCAGAGTCCATATACTAAAGTTGATATACATAAGTAGTCATGGCCCTACTCATAGTCTATTTTACTTTTATTTTGCAGATAATTCTAACAAATTTGGTTAACTCGTTTCCTAGCTCATAACAGCACATCAGAAGGAGCAACAAAGGAGGGAGCACAGAGGATTAGGTCAGTGGTTCTCAACCTTGGCTGCACATTAGAATCACCTGGGAATCTTTTTAAAATCCTGATTTCTGGGCCTCATCCTCC
>NW_005370538.1:1348526-1350210 GCF_000412655.1 Myotis brandtii
TTAAAATATTCCCAGGTGATTCTAATGTGCAGCCAAGGTTGAGAACCACTGGATTAGGTGGTAACTGCTGGTTGATAGAAACTGTTAAAATAGCAGTAGCAAGAAACGACAGCTAACAGAGATGGGATATATTAGAAAAACAGGCATTACAAATTAGGAGGCAGAACAACCTGTGTCCAACATAATGTAGGGACAAACAACTCTCCACAATTTAGGAGCCGTCGAGGCAACACTATATATACAGCACATTAAAAAACTAATGCTATTAAAAGGATAACCTTGAGCCCTGACTGGTTTGGCTCAGTGGATAGAACTTCGGACTGAAGGGTCCCAGGTTCGATTCCAGTCGGGGGCATGTACCTTGGTTGCGGGCACATCCCCAGTGGGGAGTGTGCAGGAGGCAGCTGATCGATGTTTCTCTCCCATCGATGTTTCTAACTCTCTATCCCTCTCCCCTCCTCTCTGTAAAAAATCAATAAAATATATTTTTAAAAAAATAAAAATAAAAAAATAAAAGGATAACCTTGAGTCATAAAGAAAAGATACAATTATTTCCAGGTTCAGACATCAGAGAGGCAAATAATCTTTTTGAAAAGATTTCAACCTAAAATGACTAGATATTGGGGTGGGGCTGAAGCACTAAAACTGCTGAACCTCAATTACCCATAAAATCACTTATGTGAAACTACTTGGAGTATAGTGTTGCAGGTAAGTGACCCATCATCATTGGAATACATTGTATACCATACTGCAATATACATGAGCAATTAACTCATTTTGAGCTAAACTCTTGACAAAATAAAATCTGCAGCGAACAGGTTTTCATACCTACTTATCTGAGATTAACTTAGAGCAGTATAGTTTGCATTCTTTTGTCCTGCAAGAAATGCAAACTAAACTCTTGACAAAATAAAATCTGCAGCGAACAGGTTTTCATACCTACTTATCTGAGATTAACTTAGAGCAGTATAGTTTGCATTCTTTTGTCCTGCAAGAAATAAAAAACATTTCTTTCTTTTCCCCTTCCCACCCACCCCTCCCCCATCATCAGTTAAGGAGAGTGTGAGGGGAGAAAACCTCATTATTTAAAGGCAAGTTCAAAAGGCAATTTTATAGTAAATGTGGGCTACTTCTATGCTAGACTTTCCGAGTTACCAAGATAACCCACATACCATTAGTAAGTAGGTTTTAAGAAAGTACAGTGGGGCCTTGACGAGTTTAATTCATTCCGAGACCGAGCTCGTTAAGGAGCTCGTTAACTCAAATTACTCTATCAACTCAATGCAAAAAATCGGCCTAGAGACAGCTGGTATCTCAAAAAACTCGTTAGTCGGGACACTGGTAAGTCAAGGCCCCACTGTACTTCACTTCAGTGTTAGATGTTGTTTAATGGATGCCACAGATGAGAGTAGGAAATAAGATTCACTTTTTTTTCCGGCTCCAGGACTATTGGTCATCTCTCTTTGAATGTTCCACAGAAACCACATACCCAAAACTGAACTCAAAATTTATTCTTGCCCTAACCGGTTTGGCTCAATGGATAGAGCAGTGATTCCCAAAGTGGGCGCTACAGCCCCCTGGTGGGCGCTGCAGCGATCCAGGGGGCCGGTGATGGCCACAGGTGCATTTGTTTTAACTTTTTTTGTATTACCTTTCTATTCTGAGTTCAATAAATAGTTTCATA
>NW_005370538.1:1350521-1352592 GCF_000412655.1 Myotis brandtii
CTTCCTCTCTGTAAAAAAAAAAAAATCAATAAAATATATATTTTTAAAAATTTATTCTTCCATTTCCTGCTTTAATTATATAGCCCCCCTCCCTTTCCAGTCACTCTAACCAGAAACTTGGAATGAACCTAGTCTCCTTCCCTGGTACTCAAACCTCACACCTAGTCACCAAGTCAAATCAACTTTACACTCTCAATTCCCCAAGCTTCTCTCTTTTACCCCATTCCTAGAACTTGGTCCATGCCATCATCCACTTTTGCCCTGCTTTCTACAACTGCTTTCTAACTGGCTTTTCTGTTTGGGTCCTTTTCCTCTGCACTGCATACTCCACACATTGTGATATTTATAAAAGCAAGAAGCCCCACCATGCACTGCCACTGTTGACCACTGTGTACAGCAGTGACGGCAAACCTATGACACGCGTGTCAGAGGTGACACGCGAACTCATTTTTTTGGTTGATTTTTCTTTGTTAAATGGCATTTAAATATATAAAATAAATATCAAAAATATAAATCTTTGTTTTACTATGGTTGCAAATATCAAAAAAAATTCTATATGTGACACGGCACCAGAGTTAAGTTAGGGTTTTTCAAAATGCTGACACACTGAGCTCAAAAGGTTCGCCATCACTGGTGTACAGCGTGCATTGTACAACCCTAGCAAGGGCCAGCCTGTGTGAATGGACCTACTAAGGATTTTGTGGTGCACAACAGTACAACCATATGCAGCAGCCTTGCTCTACTTCCCCATTACAATATTCCAATGACTCCCCATTACCCTACAAATAAAGTAAAGCACTTTAATATGCCTTACAAAGCTCCACCTGATCCATCCCCTGCCTACCTCTCCAAATATCTCTCTCTCTTGTACTTTCCACAATTTACACTCCACTCATTTAAAACAAAAACTTTCCCAAACCTACTATTCTGTGGCCTTTCTGCTTGTTTTTGCATATATTATTTCCTTTGCCTAGAATACCCCTTGCCTTACCTGTTCCCACCACAACCATCCCATCCCCATCCCCAGTCCACCAGGAAATATGTATACATCCTTAAAGATTCAATTCACTCATGCATCACCCTTTCCCCTGAAGGCTTCCCTTAACCCCCTAAATGGAGTCAATATTTCCCTCTCCTGGCTGAGCCACGGCAAATCATGCATGAGCGATTGTAGTTTATCACACTGTAGCATGTTTCTGGTAGTCTATAAATGGGCATTATTGAAATGTTCTTTTGGAAAGTTCTATACCACTATGAAAAGCTTTGTAAACATATTTTAAATATATGAATATTTTTAATACATGAAATCCTTTTCACATGTAAGAGTGTCGTGTTCTAACAGCATAGGTACAAACCACTTCGAGGACACTCCGTTGGTCCATGCGGAGAGAGATGGCACTGCTAAAAATACTGAAAAGCAGAAAAGTACTGCAAGCCTGTGTGAAAACATTTAGGTGTTGCGATGCGACATAATACCCAGGAAAAGAGAGCCTGCCAGCCCTGAATAAGCATGGGTATTTGGAACGTGTGTTGTGGCTACCTCATTTGTGGAAAGATACCACTAAGTCTAATTTTTGGATGACAAACCTCCCATTGCAAGACTTAACACCTGCTAAACCAAATGAAAATTTGCACAGAGGAGGACATGTTAATCAATGGCAGTACTTGGCAGACTGGTCTGATAAGCCTTGGCTGAACTTAAAAGTCCAAGAATTGCACCCAGTTCTCGGGTTGCTCCCGCGCCCCAGTCTGCAGGGTCCCAAAGGAACTGAGGCCCTTTGAGCCCAGAACCTGCAGCACCAACCTCAAAGTTTGGCACCTCAGGTGAGTAAACTTATGTACATCACAGATGGCAAGTGACCAAGCTCACGTTATGCCGCTCACACCCCTGAAGCACACCGCGACAGCAGCAGTCAAGGTTTTGTGGGTTTGTTGGAGTTTGTTCGTCCTTTCAGACAAACGAAGCCATTGTAGCGAGGACCCCACGAGGCAGGAAGCTCATGGACCAAACCAGAAAGACGCACTAGCCGGGTCACAGGCGCCACTGCTTCTCTCCAACTGCGGTGCCCTC
>NW_005370538.1:1352662-1353332 GCF_000412655.1 Myotis brandtii
ACTCAAGCTCATGGCTTTTCCATCATTCAGGTAATATTCAAGGCAAGTGCACCCAGGGAAGGCTGGCTTCTGGTTTGCTGGAAGCGCAGTTGGAAGATACCCTCTATCCCCACCTCTCTGGAGACACACAGAAACGAGTGAGGAGAGGGGACCTGAACCAGCCACAGCGGAGACATCCTCACCCCGCTGCTCACACTTTCTCACGGCGCGCCAGCAGACCGAAGGGGAAGAGGCGCACCCTGCAGCGCAGCAGCAGCCAGAGGGAACAGGACAGCTGGGAGCGCCACCGAAGTGGGGACCGGTGTGCGTGCGCTGGGGGCGAGGGAAGACAAAGTGTGCGCGCCAGCTGGGCGGGCTGAGGAGGGAGCCGGCTAGGAGAGAAGCAAGCTAGTCAGGAGCCTGGGCCACCGGGCGGCGCGCGCAGCAGAGTGCCTACCTGCGAAGAAGACCGTTTGCAGGAGACAGAGATAGCTCTGGCTGTACTGCTCTGCAAAGTCCACGCGCTCAAGGGCCATGGCCATGTCCACCTGCAGAGTGATCGCCTGGGCATTAGGCACGGACACACAGGCGTCCTGGTTCAGGGGCAGATCCGGGGTCCTGCTGCCCAACTCAGTGGTCTCTGGCTCCGAGGCCTGAGGCACGTGCCGCTCCGCCAGACTGGGCGAGCCCA
>NW_005370538.1:1353505-1353967 GCF_000412655.1 Myotis brandtii
GCCCGGGAAGTTGCTCAGAGTTTGGGGCCCCGGTGGAGTGCTTCTGGCCGCCGCCACCTCGAAGGCAACTCTTTCAGAGTGCGCACACACGCCTTCGCTTAGCTTCCTAGAGGATGGGAGGAGGCGGGGGATGTGGAGGAGGGGCTCAAGTAGCCAAAAGGGAGAACCCCTGTGGCGTCGCCCATTGTCAGGGAGGGAAGGCCGGGCCAGGCGAGCACACGTGGTGGGAGGAGCCGGCCCCGTCCTCGCACTCCCATGGCAACTCTTGCAAATCTTGGCGGTTCCTTAGCATCCCCGCCTGCACTGGACAGAGCAGAGATTCTCCACTCGGGGGAGTTGCTCAGTGCGGACACAGGCAGGTGGCCCTGCCAGGACTGCTGTCCCTGCCGGCGCCAAGAGGAGACTAGCCCTGGATAGCCTGAAAGGGTCTGTGCTGAAGCCGAAATATGCCTTCCCCACCCC
>NW_005370538.1:1354224-1364335 GCF_000412655.1 Myotis brandtii
GATGCTAAATCCCTTGTCCTCCAGACCCCGGATTCTTAAACTCTGGGGTCCTAGGAAGTCCCCTGTATAGATACCTGGGCTGCAATCCCTCAGAGGCTTGAGAATCCTCACACGTCTTAGAGAGGGCACAAGAACACAGGAAGGCAAGGGAAGGGGATCCTTAAAGAAGATTAGTAGGAAAGAAAAGGAGCTAGAGCTCTTTCCTCTCCCCAAAGCCCCCAAAGATGGGGCAGAGAAAAGAAGGGGCTTTGCAGGCCTGGAATTAAAGGAGTGTGCAGGGCCTTTGGGGGCCCTGCCTGGGGAAGTTGCAGTGGGCTGAGAAGAGGCCAAGGGGTGTCAGCATAAAAACTATGCTAGTCTGAAAAACGATTCAATGCCACATGGATTCTCCCAGTTCTGCTCCAATGCTAGGAGTCTTCATGGCAAGTGCCACTTCTTTATTTAAGCCGACCCTTTTCAGAATGGTCAGGAGAGTGGCCCAATGTTATATAGGTAATAATTCCAAGTAAATCTTTTAAATACTCTATGGGGAATCACTGATTTATACCTGAGAAGAAAGAGTCCACACAAAGCACAATAGGCACGAGTGAGTAGGGGAGGAACACACACACACACACACACACACACACACACACACACACATACACATACACTTTTTTTTTCTAGCCAATTTAAGCTCTATCTATGTGTCAGGTCAACAGGCAGAATGTTTGCCAGCCTCTCTCTTGACTATGTGCAGAGGGGATAGGAGCAAGTGCTTATAATTGTCCCCTCCGTTGTGAACAAGATGACATTAAGTCCACCAATGCTATAGTCGTTCTTTTACAACAATTTAAGTGAAAAATAAGAATTGCAGTCTATAAAAGTACTAGATGACTATATAGGACAGCGGTTCTCAACCTGTGGGTCGCAACCATCGGAAAACACATATAGCATATCAGATATTTACATTATGATTCATAACAGTAGCAAAATTACAGTTATGAAGTAGCAATGAAAATAATTTTATGGTCGGGGGTCACCACAACATGAGGAACTGGATAAAGGGTCGCGGCATTAGGAAGGTTGAGAAGCAGTGATATAGGAGGATATTTTTTTATAACCATGGGGTGGAGCCGAAACCGGTTTGGCTCAGTGGATAGAGCGTCGGCCTGCGGACTGAAAGGTCCCGGGTTCGATTCCGGTCAAGGGCATGTACCTGGGTTGCGGGCACATCCCCAGGGGGAGATGTGCAGGAGGCAGCTGATCGATGTTTCTCTCTCATCGATGTTTCTAACTCTCTATCTCTCTCCCTTCCTCTCTGTAAAAAACCAATAAAATATATTTTTAAAAAAATAACCATGAGGTGGAGAAGGCTTTACTTAGCATAATAAGAAAAGTATGCAATTGATCCACATAGGGAAAGACACTCTGCTATATTGTCAAGTGAAAAAAAAGTAAAATGCAAAACCATATTAATAGTTTGGTAACACTTTTTGAATCCTATACATATGTATATGAATAAAAAATGGTTGGGAAGAACATAAACCCCTACCAGTAGTGGCACCTGGAAACTGAAATTGACAATTGAAACAATTAAATGGAGAAAAATATTCTTAACATCTATGTGCAAAAGAATGAAGTTGAACCTGCACCTCACATCATGTACAAAAATTATTCAAAGTAGATCAATCATCTAAATGTAAGAATTAAAATTACAAAATTACTAGAAGAAAACAAAGGCATAAATGATCTTGAATTGGGCAATGGTTTTTTATACCACGCCAAAAGCACAGACAACAAAAGAAAAACTAGATAAAGTAGATTTCAATAAAACAGTTTTAATGTGTGTGTGAACAAACACTATCAGGAAGATGAAAAGACAGCTCAGAATTGGAAATCATATATATGACAAAAGTCTAGTGTTTAAAAGATATAAAGAACTCTTACAACTCTAAGATAAAAAGACAAAGTAACTTAAAAATGAGCAAAGAATTTAAATAGACATTTCTGCAAAGAAAATACACAAATGGTGGAGAAGTACATGGAAAGGTGCTCAATATCATTAGCTACCAGGTAAATGCAAGTCAAAACCACAATGTAATACTACTCCACACCCACTAGAATAGTTATAACAAAAGACAGACAATAACAAGTGTTGGCAAGAATGTAAAGAATATAGAAAACTTGGGGGGGGGAGGTGGGAAGAGATTAACCAAAGAATTTATATGCATATATGCATAGCCCATGGACCCACACAGTAGTGAAGTGAAGGCCCAATAAAAAATGGGGTCATTCAGAAAAAAATAGAAACTTTATTCATTGTTGATGGGAGTATAAAATATTGCAGTCACTGTGGTTAACAGTCTAGCAGTTCCTCAAAAAGTTAAATATAGAGTTACCATATAACCCCAGCAATTCCACTCTCAGGTATCTACCAAAGAGGGATGAAAATGTCCCCACACAGAGACTTGTATACAAATGTTCATAGCAGCATTATTCATAATAGCCAGAATGTTGAAACAGCTTAAATGTCTATCAAGAGATAAATGGATAAAAAAAACTGTTGTTTATCCTCACAATGGAATATTATTTGGCTTTAAAAGGAATGAAATTCTGATACATGCTACAACATGGATGAACCTTGAAAATAATATACTTAAGTGAATAGTTTAGTCACCAAAGGGTGGGGTTGGGGTTGGATGGAGGGGAACAAAAAGGGAGAAAATGGGAGACATCTGTAATACTATTAACAAAAAAAAATAAAACTTTAAAAAAAATGATTACCTGCTCTGCCCAGGTAGCTCAGTTGATTGGAACATCGTCCAGTACACCAAAATGAAGTGGGTTCAATCCCTGGTCCAGGCCTGTACAAGAGGCAAGGGATTGATGTTTCTCTCTCACATGGATGTTTCTCTCTCTCTAAAATCAATACACATATCCTCAGGTGAGGATTAAAAAAAATGATTACCAGGTCTGTGAAGCTTTGCCACATTCCCTGAACCAGATACCTTCTCTCCTGACCCTTTGTCCTATCTCCTTCACACTGATTCTCATCATGTGTTGTAATTGCTTGCAGGTTGAAGATTTAGATAGGTTCTGAGGACAGAAGAAATATCTTATTAAATGCTGCCTTCCAGGACCTGGCATATAGCAGGCACTTAAAGAGTGGGTTAATTGAATGGATGAATAAAGTGATAGTAGATGAACAACAGTCCTTTAATTTTACTGTAGCTGCTTATTTGAAAGAACACTAAATGAGGTCAGGGTTCCTCGGGGCTAAGAAGAAAATGCATAGCTACAACTCAATCTTCCCCAATTTACATAGCACATTCAGATCCATTGACACTGAATTGCTCTATAGGGCAGTCTTTAGGGCCCTTGCCATAGGCCTTAAAATGTAAACTAACATCTTTGGAAGTAAGGTCCTTTAGGATTTCATTAATGTTCTTGGATGAAGGCTAAGGGTAAATTAGCCTTATAACAAATGCCTCTTTCTAGTAACAGTGATAAAGTTTCACCTAATTTGCCTGAACCCATAAATCTCAACTCTTCAAGGTAGAACAGAGGGAATTTTAGTGACAGGGAATATTATTTTATTACAGTAAATTAGGCATAGGTTTTGAGAAACTACAATCTCTGAAATGCTGAAAGTGGAAGGTGACAATCAAGTTAAAGGTATCCTGATTTGCTCCTTATAACCTTTGATTTTGAGAGGTCCTGCAGAATTCAGGAAGTCTATTAACATGTGAGAAGATTACCAACAAAAACTTACTTGTAGAGTAGGAATAATAGCAACCTCACAATTTACATAGATTAAATATGATCATATTATAGAAAGGGCTGTATCAAGTTTCATATTGCCTGCCCAGCATCTATATACTTCAATATTCCTATGGAGAATCTTCCTTGCCCCACTCTAAATCCATGTGATTCAGACAAGATCGCCAGTAACCCACTCCCCACCCGACCCATACCCCCATCTATCCAGGATGGGGAGGTGACCCAGGCCTAGTAAATTAGTGTATTACAGGGGTTTGCCACTGTGATAGGTTTAAACCAATGAGACACCATCCCAGGCCTTTCTGGAAGCAGTTAAAGGGAGAATAGCACTTCCCTAGGATTAGGTATAGGGGTGAGGTAAACCTGGGGCTGCAAATAGAGCCTGCCTAAGAATGAAACAAATGCAATAAAAGTAGCTATTTCGCTTAGACGGTTTGGCTCAGTGGACTGAAGGGTCCCAGATTCAATTCCGGTTAAGGGCACATACCTCAGTTGCCGGATCCTCCCCAGCCCAGGGCGTGTGTGGAAGGCAACCAATGGATGTGATAGAAACACCACATCAATATTTCTCTCTGTCTTTCCCTCTCTCTTCCACTCTCTCTAAAAATCAATGGAAAAAATATCCTCGGATGAGGATTAACAATAAAATAAAATAAAATAAAATAAAATAAAAAAATCAGTTATTTGAACATCTGGATCCAGCCATACCCCAAAAAACTTCAACCCCTGGATTTTTCAGTTACATAGATCAATAATTTTTTTCTCTACTTAAACCAGTTTGCAATTGAGTTTCTATTATTTACAACCAAAAGAATCCCAACTAATGCATTATTATTAATGATACATATAATTTAACTGTGGATTGACATCGTGAAACCTTCTCTAGATGCATATATAAACCCAGGGAAGCATGTTAAATATGGGGAGCCTCTCTGATACCCTGGGCTAATTAAGTTCAAATTGGTTAATGAACTACTTAATGTAACTCCAGGCCCTGACATTGACTTAAAGTTTACCCTTTCTCAGGAAATTGCACAGAAATATTTCATTTTTCACCATTTTTTAAAATTTCCATTTGTTATCATTTTAACAACCAAAATTTTGATTTCCATGGAAAATATTGTTTCAGAGGCAAATATTTTTTATTTCTGTTAGTTTTTAAAGAAAGTGACTGCTTCAAACTTTGCTCTGTTCTGAAGACCAAATACATTTTCTTCTGTTTTTTTTTTGTTTTTTTTTAGGTAAAATTGACAAATACTAAACCAAATACTCCTTAAATGCTTTAAGAATATTTCCAATGCAATTATATTTGTAGCAAAGCAAACAACTGTTCCTGTAAATGTTGGCAGTCCTTTTATAAAATGTTCCAACTATGGCAATATATTGAAAATGTAAATGTTAACTACTTGGGACAAAATTTGAGTCCAAAGTAGAAATTTTGAACCATTACCTTCCAGCTCTTTAATTTTTTACTAGAACCGCCTCTTTCCACATTAGCCATAATAAGTTTAGGCCTAAACAATGACATGGAAATAAATTGTTTACTACTGAATTTCTATACTAACCAATCAAATATTTATTTAGGTGAATTGGACCTCAAGACTGGCATCTGAAAAAGATGATCAAGTTAAACAGCTTGATTTAAGAAAACCACTTTCACCAGAGTGGTCACATGAGGATGAAAATGTACATGAAATAGACCCAAGCTGAGGTCCATAATTATACATAATATCTGTTATTTCTCAAAAATATATATATTCTTTGGTAACAGTGACCAATGAAAATTATATAACGTGTTATTTACTTTGTATAAGGCCAATTTTAAAAATCTAAGTTTTTATAAATTTAGCAGGTCACCATCTTAATTTGATATAAGCCAGAGTTGCTGTTACTACTACCACTAATAAAATGAATGAGTGTACCATCTTCATTTGCACACTTCATCTTCATTCACACTTGCAAGTACTTTTTCCTTTTTCATCTATTTAAGCCTCCAAACAAACCTGCAAGGAAGGCCCACTTTATTTATCCTCACTTTTCAGGTAAGAAAACTGAGATTTAGAGAGTCTAAGAGAGTTGCCCAAGCTCAAGCTGTTAGTCTGTAGCATAATTAGAACTAGACTGTAAGCCTGCTAACTAACTACTAATTGAATTTCTGTCTCCATGGATTTTTCTATTCTGGACATGTTATGTAAGTGGAATCATACAATAAGTGGCCTTTTGCTCCTTCTTTCATTTAGCATAATATTTTCAAGGTTTTTCCATGTTTCAACATGTGTCAGTACTTCATTTCTTTTTATGGCTGAATAATATTTCATTGTATTATATGCCACATTTTGTTTATCCATCCATCATTTGATAGATACTATGCTTTTTTCATATATAAATATTGAAACCTTGATATTTTTGAATCAAAAATATGTTTTCTTCTTAGAACACAGTTATTTTAAAAATCAAATCTCAAGATGTTAGTAAAAAAGTATATCCTACACTAAAATTTCAAACCAGAGATACATTCATTTTCAAAGTGTTTTAAGGACCTCCCTCCTCTGTGTAAAGCCCTTCCAAGGTCTCTTACTGTTGTTGCAATGACTAATTCAGGGTTAATTGTGAAGTTGAACATCTTTTTCTGTTTCCTAGTAATCTAGCTATTCTCTTTGAGTCTGTTTTCAGAAGTCTCTAATGGAATAAACTTAGGATGGGATGTGGATATTAAAATAAAAGGGCTGTGAAAGAAGAAAATAATGATGGGGAGATGATGAGAGAAGAAGGATGGGGGCCAAAGATGTTCTTAGGCCCAATTCTCAGAGCTTCCCCTTGAACTTGACCACCTCCTTTCCCTGATATAGGTTCTCTTTTTTTCCCCTTCCCCATTTCCGTCCAGGCCAGATCTCTTTGTTAAGATCCTATCCCTCCTCCTCTATGATAATTTGTTCTACCGAGGACCTTCTTTTTCAGGCATCTTATCTAGAGGCACTCAACTCAGAAGGACAGAATATGTTATAGGAAAGAAGATGATAACTATATTTCAATTTTTGATAAAACACTGATATTTTGGTGTAACTAGGAATACACTTGCAGCTGAAGGAGAATTCCACCACCACTACCAAGCCATGGAACCAGAGGCCTGGGACATCACTTAAAATTTAACACTGAGCCCTAGCCAGGTAGCTTAGCGAGTTAGAGCATCCTCCCAATACACCAGCATTGCAGATTTGATCCAAGGTTTCAGTTTGATTCCTAGTCAGGGCACATAAAAGAAGCAACCAATGAATAAGTAGAAAAACAAATATAGCTCTCTCTCCCTCTCTCTCTCTCTCATCATCATCATCATCATCATCATCAAAAAAATTTTTAATCTACCATTGAACTGGATCTCTTCCCCCACCTTCTTCCCAATGTTTAACCAAGGCTATTCCATGCAAAAGTTAGTCTGAGTGATTTGAAATTGCAGATGGAATGCACTATGTTTCTTGTTGTAAGAGTCCACACAGCTTTTGTTTTTTGATTTATAAATCCACAAAGATGAAGAGAACAGGAAAGGGCCTCTGAAAAAAGAGATTTTAACACAATTTGGAAATCAAAAGGAAATAAAGGGCATGGGTATTGGAGGAGTGGAATGATTCAGAAAAAAAATGTTTTTTTAAAGAGAAAGAAATCATGGACATGGACAACAATGTGTTGAATCCAGAGGTAGGGGCTGTGTGGAGATTAAAAGGGTATAGGGGGAATGAATGGTGATGAAAAAATAAAATAAAGGAAAAAAGTAAATAAAAGCATGATTATTAAACGTGAGAGAGCTACAGATTGGGTAGGGTGGGGGTGGGCCTCACAGAAAGAAATTAGGATCATAGGTAGTTTGCCTGGCAGAACCCTGGAAAGTCTTGGGATTCAGAGATAACAGGTTCTGTGCAGGGTGAGAGTGAGACTTGCACTGAAAAACACCAAGACTCATTAAAAGACTCTGGGAACAGTTTCTACTTTCTCCCCAGCCGCATCTCTTACACCTTCCACCCCATTCACACACAGCACTATTCACCTTTGCAAAAGAGCAGAGACTTCTCTGGGGAACTTGGAGGGCCTCCTATTACATGATTTTTTTAAAATTATACTTTTACTTTTTCCATACAATAAAAATCTTAAGCATGTTAGAAAAAAAATTATTTTTATTGTTGAAAGTATTACAGATGCCTCCTTTTTCCCCCACTGACCCCTCCACCCCAGTCCCAGCCACCTCCCCCAGGCCTTCACCAAACTGTAGTCTGTGTCCAGGGGTTATGCATATATGCATATCCTATATAATAAAAGATAAACATGTAAATTGACCATCCCTTCGCTACGCTCACCAGCCAATCAGGGTAAATATGCAAATTAACACTACAAAGATGGTGGGTTAATTTGCATACACAGGCGCTGGGTGGAGAGCAGAAGTGGGAGAGCCAGCAGGTTGGGGGAACGTGGCTCCCTTAGTCGCTGGGCGGAGAGCAGAGCAGGAGAGCCAGAGGCTGGGGGGCCGTGGCTCCCTCGGTCGCTCCCAGCACGGGGAGCACCAGGAATTCTGGGAATAGTAGTTCTGGTGGCAGACAGATCTCCTAGACACTAGAGCAGCGGTTCTCAACCTGTGGGTCGCGACCCCTTTGGGGGTTGAATGACCCTTTCACAGGGGTCGCCTAAATACATCCTGCATATCAGATATTTACATTATGATTCATAACAGTAGCAAAATTACAGTTATGAAGTAGCAACGAAAATAATTTTATGGTTGGGGGTCACCACAACATGAGGAACTGTATTAAAGGGTCGCAGCATTAGGAAGGTTGAGAACCACTGCACTAGAGCAAAGTGAGCCTGGAGCAAGTTACTGTTGCAGTTGGGGATGGAGGGAAAGCAAAGGTGAGAGACATAAGTAAAATTAGAGTGTCTAGGAAAAATTAAAGGGAAGATATCCTAAAACTTCCAGGAAATCTCCACCAATGAAGCAAATAAAAAAAAATGCCTCTATTATTCTGTGAGCAACAAAGCAAACTGGGTTTGGGGTCTCAGACAATTCGTTCATATGATTGCAATGACAGACAGAAACTCCTGGATTGGAGAGGGCTCCCCTGAGGGCTCCCAGATTGGAGAGGGTACAGGTCGGACTGAAGGACCCCCCCCCCCCCGCCCGTGCATGAATCTTCGTGCACCGGGCCCCTAGTATGCATATAAATTCTTTGGTTAATCTCTCCCCATCCCCCACTTCCACCTTCCCTCTGAGATTCATCTGTCTGTTCCATTCATCCATGTCTCTGGACCTATTTTTTTCCTCAGTTTATTATGTTCATTAGATTCCACATATGAGTGAGATCATATGAGAAAGACAACCATCACATGATTTTACTCCTAATCTTTCTCACCCTAAAGCAAAGACTTTCAGTTTGTCAGCCCCACCTATAAACTCCCCAATAAGCTTTTCTGGGCTTCGTTTTTAAATATGAATAGGCTGGTAAGGATCACTAAATGTGTGAAGTCAATATGCCTATTTGGTTAGGCTACAATTATCTAATCAAACACTAATCTAGGTGTTGCTCTGGGGTATTTTGTAGTAGTCAAAACTTCTACAACAAGTTGACTTGAAGCAAATTGTCCTTGAAAACCTGTCTGGACTTATACAATGGGTTGAAAACCTTAAACAGTGTCCTAGCTGGTTTGGCTCAGTGGATATAGCATCACCCTGTGGACTGAAGGGTGCCAGGTTTGATTCCGGCCAAGGGCACATGCCCGGTTGCGGGCTTGATGCCCAGTAGGGGGCATGCAGGTGAGGTGGCAGCCAATCAATGATTCTCTCTCATCATTGATGTTTCTATCTCCCTTTCCCTTCCTCTCTGAAATGAATAAAAAGAAATTTTTTTTTAAAAAAGAGAAAACCTTAAACAGAAGAACATAGGTTTGCCTAAGGAAGAAGAAAAAAATACCTCAGGACTGTAAGTTAGTGCCTTCCTGAGGTTCCACCCTGTAGACTTATCGTGTTGATTTCAAATCCATAGACAGTCCCCATGATAGCCATTGCTTGAAATAAATCTCTCTGTCTCTCTCTCTGGTAAAGCCTGACTCACCCAAGTCACCAAATGCAAAGAGAGACTAAGATAAGCAGTGAAAATGATCCGCCCTACTCCCTAGTTTACCAAACTTATTTACTATCACTCTGCCTCTTGGTGCACATTATCCAGCCACACTAGCCTTTTTTTTTAAAAAAAAAATATGCTTTTGCCCTGACCTGTTTGGCTCAGTGGAGAGAGCACCGGCCTGCGGACTGAAGGGTCCCAGGTTCGATTCCGGTCAAGGGCATGTACCTTGGTTGCGGGCACATCCC
>NW_005370538.1:1364361-1373277 GCF_000412655.1 Myotis brandtii
CTCCCCAGACCCTGCCAGACCCTCAATCCTGCAAGCCCCTTTCCCAGGTCCCAGGTAAAACCACTGGAATGTTTCTTTCTTTCTTTTTTTAAAATATATTTTTATTGATTTCAGAGAGGAAGGGAGAGGGAGAGAGAAACAGAAACACCAATGATGAGAGAGAATCATCGATCGGCACACCCCCTACTGGGGATCGAGCCTGCAACCCAGGCAGGTACCCCAGCCAGAATCGAACCGGGGACCCTTCAGTCTGCAGGCTGACACTCTATCCACTGAGCCAAACCAGCCAGTGCCACACTAGCTTTCTTGCTGTTCCTGTGACACAGTATACTTGTGCTCTTCTCAGAGCCCAGGACCCCTGGGGCTGCCTCCCACTGCAATGGTTTGTCTGGCCTGCAGGGACAACTTCCTAGACCACTCCACTTAAAAAAAAAAGACACCCCCTCCTCCCACATGCTTCATCTATAGCACTGATTTTTTTTTTCGTTCATAGCAAAAATAACTTCCTAAAATTATGTATTTGCACATTTATTAGTCTATAATCTGACTGTCTCCACTAGCATGCAAGCTCCAGGACAGGGACCTTTTGTGTCTTGTTCACTGTTGTATCACCACCACCTAAAACAGTGCCTCATCTTTTATTTGAAGAGTTGATATATGGATGAATGGGTAAGTGAAAAAAATCCGTGGAAGTAACAGACATAATTCTGGAAACAGAGAACTTTAAAAACAATGTTAATTGTTTGTACACTGAAAGATTCAAGCCATTATTGTCATCCATAAATAATATTGTGATACTATGAAAAGGTAATAATCAGAAAACAAGAAAGAACCATCTTATAACTGAAAATGATTGGCAAAATTTTTTTAAAATATATTTTTATTGATTTCAGAGAGGAAAGAAGAGGGAGAAAGAGATAGAAACATCCATGATGAGAGAGCATCATGGATCGGCTGCCTCCTGCCAAGTCCCCCCTGGGGATCGAGCCCACAACCCGAGCATGACCGGAATCAAACCTGGGACCTTTCAGTTTGCAGGCCAACGCTCTATCCCCTGAGCCAAACAGGCTAGGGCTAATTGGCAATTTTTTTAATTTCATGGAATAGCCAATTTTAAGCTATTAACTTGATGTCACTAACTGCTAAGTTGGAAATAGAGGCACAGAATCATCTCTGACAGCTGCAGGTAGGCTGTTGTGTTAGAAGCTGTGATGTATCATTCAGATCTCCCTTCAGAAATGAAGGCTTTATTATCTCATCTGTTGAAATGCTGCCAGATAAAAGTCTTCATCTGTCAGCCCCCTGCAAGGATTGTCTCAGCTGCAAAGACCCACCTAACCTATGGTCACTGAACCTGCCAAGGGCAACCCATATCCAATGACTAAATGACATGGGGTATCAAGATCTAGCTAGCTCCTTTGCCTCAGACAGGGTTCACTCTGACAAATTATCCCATCTTCAGAACTTTCTCTTGGGCTGGATGAGGCTTTTATTGAGGTTTCTTTACAGTCTGACTTCTTCCTCTGCCCAATTTTCCTTCTCTTTCTTACTCTTGTGCAAGAGTTAATCTCATAAATTTTCTATTTTCTTTTTGAAGTCATGAGTTGAAGTCATCAGATGACAATGAGGAGGAGGAAAAGGGATGTGTGCAGGAACTAAGGAAAGAAGGGAGAGGTGAAATGGTCATTTTAAAGCAGAAAACTGGGTTTCTAGGAAACCATGGTGGGATTGCCTCATGGTGTTGAGTGAGAGAAAAGAGACATAGAGAATCAATTCTGGAGGCCCAATATCCCACAAGAGCCCAAGAAAGAAAGAACAACAAAAATATTGTAACTTTATATAATGACTTGTTGTGGTGATCATTTTACAATGTATACAAATATTGAACAGCTATGTTGTACACTTGAAACTAATACAGTGTTATAAGTCAATTATACTTCAATTAAAAAAGAAAGAACAGAGAAGATGGGGAGGGGCATTTCAAAGAAATAATAGAATAGAAATAATTTTTCTAGAACTGAGGAACATGAATATTTGTATTGAAAGGGCCCATCAAATGCAAAATGAGGTGATATTTTTAAAAGTACACTGAAGCACACCCTTATGAATTATTAAAGACTCCAGAGATATGAAAAGCAACTAAACATTTCCAGAGGGAAAAAATAAATTCCTTACAAAGGATAAGAAGAAAAATGTCATTGAAATTCTCAGTAGCAATGCTGGTTTCTAGAGAGTAATAGGGAAAAAAAACCCTCAAAATTATGGGGACAATTATTTTTCATCTTAGAATTTTTTACTGAGCCAAAATCTCAAACAAATATAAAGGTAGACTAAAGAAAGACATTTTGAGACACACAAATAATATTTTAAAAGCTTATCACATATAAACCCTTCTTAGGAATGCTTTCCCCCAAAATGAAGAAGTAAATCAAGGAAGATGAAGACAGCCCTAGCCAGTTTGGCTCAGTGGATAGAGTGTTGGCCTGCGGACCAAAGGGTCCCGGATCCCATTCCAGCCAAGGGCAGGTACCTGGGTTGCAGGCTCCTCCCCAGCTCCTGCCCTGGTCAGAGCGTATGCAGGAGGCAACCAATCAATGTATTTCTCTCACAATGATATTTCTCTCTGTCTTTCTCTCTCTCTTCCACTCTCTATAAAAATCAATGGGAAAATATCCTCAGGTTAAGATTTAAAAAAAAAGATGAAGACAAGGAATCTAGGAAATAGTGATCCAATTAAGGAGCACAGACAAAGGAAATTCTAGAAAGAGAGTTTTGCAGCAAGCCTGGACTACAACCAGTTCCTGTGGGAAAAGAACAGAGGGCTCTGAAAGAAAAATACTCCCAGCTGTTTCTAACCAAATTCAGTAAGTGTTCCCTGGGGCCTTTAGTCCACCCAAACAGGCTTTAAAAACTTTGCATATCAGAGAATGAAGAATTGGAGTCCAACCCTTAATTCTTAGAAGACCTCCAGGCTCCCTAGTGTCCACTCCTTTCCCAGAATCTTTCTACATACACAAATTAATACTATAGAACAAGAATGAAATGTAAAATTTTGCATCACTAGACATTCTACCTTTAAAAAAGTGAGAAATGACACTGTGTTCTTTTGGAAGATAGTTCTCAAGACGTATTTTTCTTTGTTCTCCAAGTCTATGCTTCCCAGCTACCTTCTGGGGACCAAAGAGGTTTCCAGGCATTTTGGTATTTTAAAAATGTGCTTAAAATGAACTGGACACAAATAGTAGAAAGGTCTTTTCCCCACTGAAAATGAATTACAAGCCAATCTTGTGTAAGTTTAGGCAACATGAGGTAGTTTCTCAGAGACTGAGACCCTTGGTTTCCATAGCAACTCCACCAAGGTACAGATATCCCATAAAGCCCAAGCACAAAAATACAGATGATCAGATCTGTTCCACTAGGAATCCCTGCTTTACTACGAGTGAAGTCCTAATCCAGAATTAGGAAATTCATGCCTGCCTTTCCTTGAAGTCCCTAATTATTTTAGGAGACACCTATAGAGCAGACAAATAACTGGCAGAGAAATCTGAAATAGGGTTTCTCAATGTGTATGTATAAATGCACCTTTACAAGAATTGCACTATATAGGCAAATAATTGGTCCTAGATCTGTGGGATTCTGAGGAAAAGGAGACCACTGCAAGAAATGGAAGTGAATGCTAGTTTGTATAGAAATATTCCAGGACTGACCCATTTATGCCTAAATCTATATCTTATATTAGTCTAAGGCAGTGGTTCTCAACCTTCCTAATGCCGCGACCCTTTAATACAGTTCCTCATGTTGTGGTGACCCCCAACCATAAAATGATTTTTGTTGCTACTTCATAACTGTAATTTTGCTACTGTAAACAATATGTAATTATATATGTGTTTTCCAATGGTCTTATGAGACCCCTGTGAAAAGGTCGTTCGACCCCCAAAGGGGTCACGACCCAAAGGTTAAGAACCGCTGGTCTAAGGCAAAGAAATCCCTACCACAAATTTTTGTCCTTAAGATAGTCACTGCTCATTCTTTGTTTCCTCACCCAAAAGGAACCACAGTACATCACAGCCTGTCTCTCCGCCTGCTCTGAGATCGGACTCATTCTTGTTCTTAACTTCAGATTAAACATGAAGATTTGGAAACATGTTTCAAAATCAACCGCTATCAGCAATTACAAACTTAGAGAAGCCTTGACTTGAAGTAGAACACAGAAAACATTTTTATAAACCATACACTGTATCATAGTAGAAGAAGGGGACCTACAGTTGTTTTCTTTACAAATAAAACACTGGGGAAATGGAGCTTCCACTAAAAAGAGCTAATTGCCAGATTGGAAGTAAAATATTTTTCCTCAAAATGTACAGGGGGCTGGAGCAGATCTTTACGGTACCTCCCAACCTTAAGATAAGCATATATATTAATATATATCTGTGCAATATGTGTATCCCTAAAGGCTTATTAAAATACTGTTGCCCTTACTTAGTTTTTGTTCTTTTGATTTTTTTTTCTTCAGCTAAGACAGCAGAAGAGATCTTTTATTGTACATGTCACATTCAACCACAACTGAGACCAGAACAGGTCCAGAATATCTCAGGTCCAGGGCAAAGGACCAAAAGGGACTGTTTTTACATGAGCAAGATGGCTCTTTCAAAAGGTGGTCATGGCAATCAGATGGTGACAGATGTTCTAGAGAAGGTGTGAACAGCATGCATGCAGTCTAACAGTTTGTATCAGTGTCTTGGCCTCTGACTCCCCTTATTTCTGCTCCTGTGGCTTCACAGGTGCACAAGCCAATGGTTTACTTGGACCTCTGCCTCTACTTTCTTCTTTTGTACTTCAGCCTGCGCATTTGCTGCTTCTTCCGTTGGTTCTCATGGCACCAATTTTTCTAAGAAGATAGTGTGAAGGCAGAAAGCTTTATACATTTCTATATTATTTACATATTTCAAAATGGACATATATTTAGTTGATAACAAGAAAATATAAATCCTATTTAAAAATAGACAACTGCCCTGGCCAGGTGGCTCAGTTGGTTATAGCATTGTCCTGTGCACCAACAGATTGCGGGTTCAATTCCCTGATACCCCAAGGTAGTGAGTTTCATCCCTGGTCAGGGCACACATAAAATCCAGCACCCATCTATGATAAAAACTCTCAGCAAGGTGGGAATAGAGTGATCACACCTGAACATAATGAAAAACCTACAGCCAATATCATACTTAATGGGCATGAACTAAAAGTGTTTCCCTTAAGATCAGAAACAAGATAGGGATGTCTGCTTTCACCACTCTTATTCAACATGGTGCTGGAATTCATAGCTACAGCATCAGACAAGAAGAAGAGATCAAAGTCATTCAAATTGGAAAGGAGGAAATAAAAATATCATTATTCACAGATGACATGATATTGTATGTAGAAAGCACTAAAGACTCCACCAAAAAACTACTAGAACTAATAAATGAATTAAGCAAAGCAGCAGGCTACAAAATTAATATCCAGAAATCAGTGGCATTTATATACACCAATAACAAACTTTCAAAAAGAGAAAGTAAGAAAACAATCCCATTTACTATTGCAATAAAAAAATAGTACTTAGGAATAAACTTAACCAAGGAGGCAAAAGACCTGTAATGAAAACTTTAGGACATTGAAAAAAGAAATAGAGGAAGATGCAAACAAGTAGAAGCATATATACTGTGTTCATGGATTGCAAGAATTAAGGTCATTAAAATGTCTATACTACCCAAAGCAATCTCCAGATTCAATGCAATCTCTATTAAAATACCAATGGCATATTTCGCAGATCTAGAACAAATACTCCAAAATTTATATGGAACCAAAAAAAGACCCCAAATAGCCTCAGCAATCTTGAGAAAGAACTAAATTGGAGGGATCAGAATACCAGATATTAAAATATACTACAAAGTCACTGTAATCAAAACAGCCTGGTACTAGCATTCAAACAGGTATATAAACCAATGGAATAGAACAGAGACCCCAGAAATCAACCAATTCTTTTATCGTCAATTAATATTTGTCAAAGGAGGAAAGAACATACAATGGAGTAAAAATAGTCTCTCAATAAATGGTGTTGGGAAAATTGGACACCACCAACTTACACCATACACAAGAATAAACTCAAAATGGATAAAAGACTTAAATGTAAATCACAAAACCATAAAAATCCTGTAAGAAAACATAAGCAATAAAATCTCAGACATCTTTCAGAGCAACATTTTTGCCAATATGTTTCCAAAGGCAAGGGCAACACAGGAAAAGTAAACAAATGGGACTACGTCAAACTAAAAAGCTTCTGCACAACAAAAGAAACTATCAACAAAATGAAAAAGGAACTCACTGTTTGGGAAAATATATTCACCAATGATTCATCTGATAAGGGGTTAATTTCCAAAATATATAAAGAACTTACACAACTCAACACCAGGAAGGCAAACAATCTAATAAAAAATGTGTGCATTGAACCTGAATTGACACTTCTCCAAAGAGGAAATGCAGATGGCCTGTGGTCATACGAAAAGATGTTCAATATTATTAATCATTAGGGAGATGCAAATTAAAGCTACAAGGAGCCCTAGCTGGTTAGACTCAGTGGATAGAGCATCAGCCTGCAGACTGAAGGGTCCCAGGTTCAATTCCAGTCAAGGGCACATGCCTGGGTTGCGGGCTCAATCCCCAGTAGGGGGCGTGCACGAGGCAGCCAATCAATGATACTCTCCCATCATTGATGTTTCTATATCTCGCTCCCTCTCCCTTCATCTCTGAAATCAATAAAAATATTTTAAAAAACTACAACAAGGTATCACCTCATACCTGTCAGATTGGCTACTATCAATAAATCACCAAACGACAAGTACTGTCAAGGATGTGAAAAAAAGGGAACCCTAGTGCACTGTTAGTGGGAATGCAGACTGTTGCAGCCACTGTGGAAAACAGTATGGAGTTTCCTCAAAAAATTAAAAATGGAACTGTCATTTGACCCAGTGATCCCACTCCTAGGAATATATCCTAAGAAATTAGAAACACAAATCAGAAAGAATATATGTACCCCTATGTTCATAGCAGAGTTATTTACAATAGCCAAGATCTGGAAACAGCCCAAGTGCCCATCAGTAGATGAGTGGATAAAGAAGCTATGGTACATTTGCAGATTGGAATACTATGCAGCGGTATAAAAGAAGGAACTTCTACTCTTTGTGACAGCATGGATGAACCTGGAGAGTATCATGCTAAGTGAAATAGGTCAGTCAGAGAAAGACAAATACCATATGATCTCACTAATATGTGAAATCTTAAAACAGAAATAAACTGAAGAAAAAAATAGAACCAGTGGCATGGATACATTGAACAGACTGACAGATGTCAGAGGGGCAGGAGGTGGTGGGGACTAGATAAAGGAAGGTGTAGGGATTAGCTAAATAACATATATGCATACCCCATGGTGAGGACCAAGGGAGGGGGTGTGGGGGCTGGATGGAGTTGGGCAAAGGACATCTGCAATAGTGTCAAAATAACAAATTTAAATTAACCAATGAATGCATAAATAAATGGAACAACGAATTGATGTCTCAAATCAAGAAAAACAAAATGGCATATTACAATGTTCAAATGTATTACACTTTTATCTTTGAGAATAACTGGTTCATTTTTATTATGTTTTTGTGTGGTTTTTATTATTATTTTTATTATACATTCTCATTGTGGAAGATTTGAAATCTATGGAAAAGCATAAATACACAGAAAAGCAAAACCCTGCTTTAATGGACACCATGGTTTATATTATAGCACACACACTCCCCCAGTCATTTTGAGATCATGCTGTTTATAATTTTGAACATTTTTTTTTACTAAACATTAACATTTCCCATTGGCAATATCTTTTTAATGAGTGTGAATAAAAACATGTCAAAGCTTCAAATATCAAACTAGTGATGAAATAAGGTTAATAGATTATATTTGCACAATATGTTCTTTCATACTTCTATCATTAAAATCTAAGGTCCTACATAAAATTGCATTTTAAATATTACAAGAATAATACATTAAAAAACCCTCAGAAATCTAAACATTGAATTAGACAGTGCTTTCAGTCAAGTGGTCAGAAGATTTCTTATAATTAAAAGGACAGTATTTGGCGGGGGGGTTAAATATGCCACCAGTGAACACAGTATTACTTACACCCTTTGATGACACTTCAGTAATTGACAAGAAAGTTAAAATTGCTATTCAGTTTATATAAAGACCAGTTTTAAGGCATGGAAAAAAATCTGTCATCCCTTTCTAGTTCCAAAATCATTAACTAGAACAGATAATTTAAATGTCAGGAAAAGGCCTTTCAAAAGTTTTCAGAAACATTGACAAATTACACAAATAATCTTCACCTGAGTAGTATTTTTGAAATTTAAGATGTATTCTTAATTTATTAAAAAATACTCTGAAGTGTTCACATCTGTTTCACCTGTTAAACAATAGTACACTATTCAATTAAAATTCAATGTGAATTTATATTTAGATTTCAATAGTACATCTTCATCCTTAAAGGTTATAATTTGTTTTAAATAGCACATTCATCTGTCCTGTGATGGCTCATATGAGTTTAATTATCAAAGAGGTCTAAGTGGATTTTCTCCCACAAATGCAGATCCTGCTGATCTGTACTGAAAACATGAGATTTGACACTGGTACTTCGATCTTACAAGGGAATTACAGTCTTGAGTTCACTATTTTTCAGTAGAATAAATCACTAATGTCTGCCACCTTATACATTACATTCAGCTAATCATCTCCTATCTATCTACACTAATAAAAGAGAAACATGGTAATTGGCGTACGACCGCTACCCTTTTCATTGGCTAATCAGTGAGTATATGCAAATTAACTGTCAGCCAAGATGGCAGC
>NW_005370538.1:1374349-1384167 GCF_000412655.1 Myotis brandtii
CCCCCCGAGTGCACAAATTTTTGTGCACTGGGCCTCTAGTATATATATAAAAGCCTAAGCGATGGGTCAGCTGGACAACCAGACGACCAGCTGGTAGCTGTGATGCGTACTGACCACCAGGGGGCAGACACTCAACGCAGGAGCGCTCCCACAGCTGGAGCGTGGCTCAGCTGACCAATGGGTACCAGATGCCAGGCTCACAGCTGGCAAGCACAGCTGTGGAGGCGTGAGCCTCTCCTGCCTCTGGCAGCACTACCAAGTGGCAGTGAATCGAGGCTATGATGAGCAGTAGCTGCACCCCAGGGCTTGCCACTTCGAGCACTACTACATCCCTCGGGGGATGTTGGACTGTGGGGATCAGGCCGAAACCAGCAGTCTGACATCCCCCGAGGGGTCCCGGATTGCAAGAAGGCGCAGGCCAGGCTGAGGGACCCCCCCAGTGCACGAATTCGTGCACCAGGCCTCTAGTATATTTATAAAGCAGTTACTACATATAGAATTTTCTTATTCATGATTGTTGACTTGTTATTGCAATGAATATACATTTAGGTTTGCCCTGTACACAATTTTCAACATATAGAGTTTGTGCAATAAATTGAACCAAAACAAAGTTTTTTATTTTGGATCAATAACTTAAATCAAATTTTAAAAGGCAAGTCTATCAAATTTGCACACATCACAGAGTTTGGAGGTAGCATTCTTACCAGAGATTACAAAATCAAGATTTAAAAGACCTCAGCAAGTTGGGATAGTAGGTTAAAAACCAGTGTAGCAAAGACTCCAGCTCAGACATTAAATTGTGCTGTTCTCATGACTCATCTATAAGGTAGCATGTTTAGATCTGTAAGATGACTTTGCAATAGGTCTAGACTCAGAGAAAGAGACTGAGGAATGAAGTCACTTAAGTGATGTGTCAAGGCACACGGACAGTAATTAGGATAGTTATTAGGAGAAGAAACAGTGAATACAGATGATTCGTTAGCTCAATGTTTGTTCATTCAACAAATGTTGAGCTTATACAATTTTCTAGACATTGAGTGATATATGGAGAGCAAAAACAGACAGGGGTTCTGCCCTCAGGGAGTTTACACATGTAGTGGGAGGAAATATGTAAACCAATAAAGTATGATGTTATTATTTGGTCAAACTTAAATAGGACCCACTTTGTGCTGGGTACTTTTCTAAGTGCTTTAAATGTAGTTCATCTACACAACAACCATATAATGGAGGCACTGTTATCATCTTCAATCTACAGACGAGAAGCTGTAGTATACAGTGACTTGCCCAAGGTCAGCCCCATTAGTAACTGGCAGAGTCCACACACTTAACTTCTATGCTGTGCTGCCTTGGGATGACAATGGTGCCAGTATAGGGTGACAGAAGTGACTCTCACAACTTTCTCTCAGGTGACCTAGTGCCACCAATTATTCAGCATTTGCTCATTCAATAAACATTTACTAGGGGTCCTGCTGTGTGGCTGGCACTGCATTGGGCAATAAGGACATAGTGATGAACAAGACTAATTTAGTTACTGCCTTCAATGGAGCCTGCAGAGCAGCAGGGAAGGAAAATATTGAACAAGTGACATGAAAAGGGAAGTGCAGAGGGTGATAGGAGAAGATAGCCTGAGTCCTTAGTCCAGGTCAGGGTGCAAATATCTCCATCAGTCAGACCCACAGGCTCTCCTCCAACTAGGGGAAAACAGCACTCTATGACATCTGTGTGAAAGATAGGAAACACAAGGGAAATTATTTAGGGACTGCAGATCAGGTAGAGGGACGGCTTCTCCCCATGACAACTACATCTAGGGGGGCAACATCAATCGCATGGTGGGATCCATGGTGGGAAGTAGTACTAGTGTCAGACCTTCACAGCAACTTTGTGTATGTGGACACTTCACGGTAGGGAGTCAGAGTAAGAGTAGAGACAGATGCCTTATGGAGAGAGCTCTTATGAGCGCCTGCAGCAGAGATAACTTTGAAGGGTTATTAGAGGTTCCACAGTAGCAGGTAAATGAAAAATCCTCAGGGGCTGTTCACTCAGATCCTTTCCCTCATCATTTCATATGCAGTGTCTGATCTTCCTCTCTGAAGAGAAGGGCAAGCTAGAGAGGCTGGTCAGCAGCACTTTGGGAGCCTCAGTTTTTGGGCTGTGAAGCATGAAGATGAAAGTAAAAAAGAGTAGCAGTGTCCTGTGGAGCTTCCATAAAAGGGGAAAACAAATGGGAAGGCAGGTTGTAGCTCCTTAGAATTCCATGCATGAGAGGCTCAGCACAGGAAGCAGGTAGAATCTGCCTGGAGGGATGTCTTGAACCAAGGAACTCAGATAGCTACAGTGTTTTTATATGATTTCTGAGGTTTTGGGTGGGAAGGAGTGGCTACTATCCCTGAGAACTCAGTACAGTCCAAGATCAGCACCCACGGAGTTCTAACAGGAAGGAAGCAGATAAAAATAGCAAAATTGCCTAGCTAGTGAAGCAACCTCTGCAATTTAATAATTTTTAAATGTAACAAGATAAATGCTATAAATATGGCATTATAATAATAATTGACAATGAGAGCATGTGAGGTGCCAGTACAACTGCAGAAAGAAATCTGGTATCCATTTAAAGCCAAGCAGTGTGGAGGCACCCAAATGTGGGCAACACTGTACTTCTTGCCTGACAGTGTACTGAATATCCATAAGATGACAGTGTCATCAACAGAAGGTGATGTGTTATTCTGTGCCTTCTGTATATAATGGCAGAAAAAAGTGCAGCACAGTATAAAAAGACTTTAATTCAAAAATGATCTAGAGCCAAAACCGGTTTGGCTCAGTGGATAGAGCGTCGGCCTGCGGACTGAAAGGTCCCAGGTTCGATTCCGGTCAAGGGCATGTACCTGGGTTGCGGGCACATCCCCAGTAGGAGATGTGCAGGAGGCAGCTGATCGATGTTTCTCTCTCATTGATGTTTCTGATTCTCTATCTCTCTCCCTTCCTCTCTGTAAAAAAACAATAAAATATATTTTAAAAAAATGATCTAGAGAAAATGTTCTGATGCCTAAATGAATAAGTTATCTAGAAAATCCAATTAGGTAGACATCAACAGTGCAAGATGAAAGAGATAATGCTGTTAAGGAAATGTAGCAAATGCAGGGGCTAGTATGTGCTCAATCAATAGAATTTAAAAACAAATTCAGTTTCTGACCCTGCTTGCCCCCAACCTGCCAGGCTGCTTAAATAAACGAATGAGCAAAGGAATGAAAGAAAATAATTGTTCCTGTGGTTCCCTTTTCCTCTGGGTTGTATTATGGTTCTTGGAGCTAATGCAATGTCCACGTATTGGAAATGGATGAGGGCACCTATCTAGTCCTCATTCATCATCTACACACCTTACAGCGGTTCTCAACCTGTGGGTCGCGACCCCTGAAAATACATCCTGCATATCAAATATTTACATTATGATTCATAACAGTAGCAAAATTACAGTTATGAAGTAGCAACGAAAATAATTTTATGGTTGGGGGTCACCACAACATGAGGAACTGTATTAAAAGGTCATGGCATTAGGAAGGTTGAGAACCTGAGAGGTCCATTTTTCCAATCTATAAGGTGTCTCCTGCAGTCAGTTCTCCTGGCTCTTGCCAAAGCAGGTTAGGATCTTCCCTGCCTCGATGCATCCCCCTGATGATCTCTCCATTCCTGCTATTTCCCTGAAGATGCTTGCTGCTCAGTAGGAGAGCTTATTTCTTGCCTGCTCTTTGCATTCAAAGATACCTTTCTCATTTCTCCTCCAGCAGCCTGGGGAAAGGTGCTGTAATAATTAAATTCCAAGACACTTTATGCCCATGACTCCCCTTTTCTCCTCTGCAAATCTTCTACATTCTTACTAGTGATCCTCCCTTGAAACACAAAAACCAAGTCTGTGCAGGCAATTTTATGCCTTTCTGGTGCTATATACTTCTTAAGGTAATGAGCTTGGCTACCTGAATATGAAGGTAAAGGAGAAAATGTGAAGAACGCCCGCCCCCCCCCCAATATATTGTAATATCGCTCTCCCCTGTGAGTTCAAAGCCAGTTGAGAAATAGGCTCAGGCAGCAATCACCATCTATGGTCCCAGCATGGCTCTAGGCCATAAAAATACAGCAAGGTCTAACTCAGACAAAATAGCCATCTATTATTTGCAATCCTGCATTTTAAAGTTTAGCCTTGCCTGAGGCCCAAATGACTTCCCCTGAATTGTATTTAAAATCCATTTAAAAAGATGTGGTATACTTGAAAATGATGTAGGTAAACTTCATTTATCTGGATACACTTACTCCTTCATTTAGCTCTAGTTTTCTAGGTTTTTTAAAATATATTTTTTATTGATTTCAGAGAGGAAGGGAGAGGGAGATATATATATAAACGTCAATGATGAGAGAGAATCATTGATCAACCGCCTCCTGCATGTCGTCCCCCTCCTTTCCCCTTGGGGATGGAGCCCACAACCTGGGTATGTGCCCTGACAGGGAATCAAACCATGACCTCCTGGTTCATAGGTCAATGCTCAACCACTGAGCTATGCCAGCTGGGCTCTAGTTTTTTTTAATGCTAAAGTTTCTTTATTACTAATTGAGAATGTGGTATTATACAAGTGTCTTCTACTTCCATTAATACATGCATCCATAAAAAGTATCATCTATATCACACTAAATATATTACAAAAGTGAGTTCATATTAAGTCCTCCACATTTAGCTTCTTAATCTGGGAAATATAAAGAGTGAGGTTTATAAAAAGGCTAAAATCTAGTGTCTTAAAATTTCATCTTTAACATACACTCAATTATAACAATAAATTTGAACCTGACTCCTTAAATCCTAGATGTGCCAGCTCTGGGCCTGTTTTCCCTCAGATGCATTCCTCACCCTTCACAGCTCTGCTCTGTACTGTAGGGATGGTGAGTGACCCCTTCAAATTGTTTCCAAGGCTCCCATGTTAGCTGCTTCCAGTCAATTGAAGGCACTGGCTGGAAGCCTGGGGACAGGCAGAAATGAGTGTTTCTACTTCAGGCTGCATCTCCAAGTGACTGAAACTCTGTGGCCCCAGCTGCTAGATAGGTCCACAGTGATTCCCATTCCTGCCCAGTGACCAGGACATAGTATCCAGGAATTCCACCTTTTTTTTTAAAGATAGAGTGGAGGGGGGGGGTGAGAGAGAGAGAGAGAGAGAGAGAAACATCTATGTGAGAGAGACACACTGACTGGTTGCCTCCCACACATGCCCCAATGGGACAGAGATAGAGCCGGCAACTGAGGTACATGCCCCTGACTAGAATCAAACCCAGGACCCTTCAGTCCACAGGCTGACACTTTACACTGAGCTAAACCAGCTAGGGCTCCACCTCTTCTTTGTCCCACCAGCCTAACAGTGGTTCTGACCTCTGACTTATAATCTGTGGGCTGCTTTGCATAGAGTTCCCAATTGGCTTTTCAGTTCTGCCATCACGTATGCTATCAATTCCCTATATTAAGTATCCTCTATTTTAATTCATGGGATGGTCTCTTTCCATTTTGGGCCTTGACTGATGCTTTTCGCTTAAAAATGATATTTACATTTTTCTCAGATCATGAAAGTGAACTCCATCAAGCGAATGGGAAGGAGTGTGTGATTTGTATAGTTACTAGTATAGAGAACCTACTATTGTTTTATTTCTCAAAGTGAAATACCACACAAAACTGGAATCCAATGATTTGTTGTGAGATAACCTACACAAAATGGGTTCCTTGGTCCAGTGTTTGAAAGTAGGCTAAACAAAATCAAATTTCTCTCTTTAATTTTATAACTCTCAGACTTGAATGTTCTAGTATGCATTGTAACTTCTCAAATGGGACAATCATACACAGAACTTCCCAAAGTTATCTGCCCAGGTGTTGGTGCTCTTGTTCCAGCATTAAGAAGGGTTCAGCAATCTGGAGAAAGGCTGTGTGTGTAACTTAAAGAGTCCAGAGACGAAGTATAATTTTGAAAGGCATATGGGGGTCAGAGGAGCCTAGCTAAAGAAACTAAGATCTCCTAGTCTCAGGACCCCATGCTTTTTATTAACATAAATTGTCCTGAGGCGAGGCAGAGATATACACTTCAAAGGGGCAGGGTTTTGTATACAGAGGCATTGTCAGAATGGGGGAATTAGCCTACTCAATAACGTAGATTAAAATGCCCTGAGCTGTCTGGCAGCAAACAATCATCCCTTTTCAGGTTTGGGGAAATGCCATCAGCCATTCCCAACAGGTGACAACATATGTGACTGGGCCCTTGTTGAGTCCCCAAGTTCCATCAGCCTTTTGATGAAACTCTTGCAATTATGACATGCTGGAATTGGCTCCGGCACCCAGGGAACCCACTCTTTGAAGAAAACCGAATAGCATTTTCTAGGACTCTAGTTTCATACAACCCAATTTGGGAAATGCTGAATAACAATAATCTCAATCAGATTTTGATAGAGGAATGAGGTGGAATCATTTGAGATGGAGTGCTGGCATATATCCATGTTCTTGCATTAAGTGAAGTACATACTTTAGATCCCGAGGTAGAGGTAGGTGATTAACCTGATGCCTCATAATTAAATTGAAGGAGCTTGCTTGTATTCTCACTCAGATGGCAGGAGGCAGGGGTAGGCTAAAACTTGCCTGGGACACCTGAATAAGCAGTACTTGAGGGAAACCCAGTTTAGGGATAAAAGGGAAAACCTAGACCTGGGGCATTCTGAGGCCACCCACCTCAACACTAAGTGTTGACATGACTCCTGTTAATGGTTTGATTTGGAATATGAATGACTGCATCCTGATGGGCCCACAGGAAAATGACTGCAGTAAGGTTTGTTTTATTAATCTCTAGAATCCAGTGGGACATGTTTTTAGAAGCCCCAAACTGCAGTGTGATGTAGTGGGAAAGGTGTGGCTGACACCTGGGTTCAGTCCTGTGGGACCAGGGGCAACATACTTAACCTGTCTGAGCCTGTGTCTTTATATGTAAGAATCTGGAATTTAATGTTCTCTAAACAAGGCTGTTGTGAAGATTAAATGAGGGATGTAAAACCATTCCAGAAAGTGCTATGTAAATATCAGCTAATGATTTATATTTGTCTCCTACAGTTTCAATTTAATGTTCTCTCCCATTATTTGTATGCTTGTTGTAGTGTAACTTTTCAAATTATAATTTGAAAATTTCAGACATTAGTTGCAAAAATAGTAGAAAAAATCCCCATGTACTTTCCCCTCAGATTCCTCAAAATCTAACATAATCACAGCACAATTTCAAAACTCAGGATATTAACATTGATATGATTTATATATCTACCATAGTCAAACTTTACCAATAATCGCACCAATGTCCAATTTCTGGTTCAGTATCCAACTGAGGACCATTCACTGTACTTAGTTATGTCATTTTAATTTCCTTTATGTGGGCATCCTTAGTCTTTGTCTTTTAAAAAAATATATATTTTATTGATTTTTTACAGAGAGGAAAGGAGAAAGATAGAAACATTGATCAGCTGCCTCCTGCACACCCCCCACTGGGGATGTGCCCGCAACCAAGGTACATACATGCCCTTGACCGGAATCGAACCCGGGACTCCTCTGTCTGCAGGCCGATGCTCTATCCACTGAGCCAAACCAGTTAGGGCAGTCTTTGTCTTTCATAATCTTGATAATTTTGAAGATTACAAACCAGTTATTGTGTAGACTACCCCTCAACTTGGGCCTCTCTGATGCTCTCATGGTTAATGTTTTGTGTTAATATTCATAATATTACATGAATAAATGCTTTATGTTTATTCATGCCATCAGAGGTAGTATAATGACGAAAATAGGGTCCTTGTTAAGTGCATAAACTCCAGTCAGAATACCTGGGTTCAAAATCTAACTCTACTAAACTGTGTGACCTTGGTTTATGACTAAGCTTCCCTATCTGTCAAATGAATACATGTAAAGTCATTACAACAGTGCTTGGCTGTGTTAGCTAATGAGTTGGGATTTTAGTGACTTTACTAGTAGGAAATATGCCCTTGCAAATTGATGAAGAGAATAAAGCAGTGACAGGCACTTAAAAAAATAACCTCATCTTTTATTTCAAAAAGTGGGACTCAGGGAGAGACTATCTGTGTCTCACTAAAGCAGGGGGTTCTGTACCATGAAAGCTACTAATAGAAGTTTCCAATATTCCCCAAAATACGTTTTGCTTCCCTCATACTCATTGCTCAAGCCTGAGCTTTCTTATAAATCTTTATTTTTGAGAGTATTACAGATGCCCGCCCCCCTTGTTTTCCCCATTGCCCTCCTTCACCTGGTTCTGGCCCCACCCCAGGCCTTCACCACCCTATTGCAGCAGAGATTTTAGCCATGAGCATCCTTTGCCCCTTCCACCCAAAGAGCCAGAGCCAACAACCTGCCGCTGGCCAAGAGGTGCACTGTTTGTTCCTTTCAGATATCGGCCTGCAGCAAGAACTAGCTCCTACCACACAGGAATATTTATTCAGCATAATAGGTCTGCGTACTAGGAACTGAGCCCATTTCCTTGACCATCAGTTGCTGGAAAAAAATGTGTCAAAAAAATTTTAAATGTCATGAAATAATTAACACCCTTTTCCCCTGACAGCTATTCCCAGAACTCAGCCCTTCAAGCTTCATTAGTATGCGTCCAGCACTTCAGCCATGGACACATTCACTGAATAACCATAGTGATAACCTCAGCTCCTAACCTTTGCATATGCTTCTTGTTGAAGGGGCCAAACTACTCAAGACCCTCACAATACTTATTTTAATGGCCAATCCTGGGTAGACTCAGCAGTGAGACAGCTCCCCAAAAGGCTGGATGGGGGAAGGGAAGGAAGCCTGAATAGACTAATTCTAAGAAGGTAGAAAGAATCTAAGACACATTTATGAAAATTTGGTAAATGACAACTATTCATTTTAAAAGTAAAAAAATAACCCCTTAATATAAAAATAATGCTTTCATCTGAATAAGAAATAAAATTTTACAAAGTAATTTTGATCCTTTACCTCATTTGACCACCCCTCACTCTCAAGACACCATTTTGCAGGTGAGAAAAGGATTGAGAGACGAAATGGCTCTAAGTGGCAAAGCTGAAACTTTAACTCAGGTCTCATCTCCAAATACAGCACATTTCCCACTTAAAAAAGGCCACACAAAAAAGACTGAAGTGTGAAAATGTAGCGCATCAAGCTGCAGTGGAGAAACTTTAGTTTCTTAGCAGTCAAGTAGAGCAGGATTTTTCAAAAGGGACTTTCACAAGGCCTTGGATGCAGGCTGAGTGTGTCAGAGAAGGTGGGAAAGTAGGTAGAAAAGTTGGGGAGAGGGAAAAGAGAGAGGAGCACACACATATTTTGGATCAAGTTTCAAGCTATTGTAAAATTCCTGCATTTTGGCTACTTAAGAATCAAATGATTTCAATGGGATGGAGACAAAAAACATACATCACATCACCTCCAATGTGTGGGCAGCAGCAAGCACACAGTAGCCTTTCAATATGTATTTGCTGATTTGGCTGGACTTTTACTATGCAGTAAGAAGATACAGTCTTATTCAATACTAGAGGCCCGGTGCACACAAATTTGTGCACTCAGGGGGAAGGGGGGTCCCTCAGCCCGGCCTGTGCCCTCTCGCAGTCTGGGACCCCTCAGGAGATAACGACCTGCTGGCTTAGGCCTGCTCCTGGGTGGCAGAGGGCAGGCCCAATCCCTAGGTGCAGCCCCTGGTCGGGCTCAGAGCAGGGCTGATTGGGGAATTGGGGCGCCGCCCCCTGTCATGCACAGAGCAAGGCGGATCGGGAGGTTG
>NW_005370538.1:1387567-1404066 GCF_000412655.1 Myotis brandtii
GCGGGGAACCTGGCTTCCTCCGTCACTGGAGCAAGCAAGCCTCCCTGTTCGCGTCAGCTGCCTGGCTGCCGGCCGCCATCTTGGCTGGCAGTTAATTTGCATAAGGATATGATGATTAGCCAATGGGAAGGGTAGCGGAGGTACGGCTAATTATCATGTTTCTCTTTTATTATATAGGATTCCTACCAATACCATAAACTTCACAAATTATATACCGCCCTAAAATGCCAGTTGAACACATATATAAATGGTCAATCTTTTGTGACTTGTACAAAGAGATTAGAAACTTCTCCAAACTGCTTCCATATTGTTTTTTTTTAAACTTTACTATTGAAAGTATTACATATGTCCCCTTTTGCCCTCCATCAACCCCTTCCATTCCATATCATGTCAAACTGAGATGTTTCCAGAAAAGAGGCTAAAATATCAATCATATTAAACCAAAGTTTATTGATTAGATCAAACAAAATTTCTGTAATGAAAAAGTTGCATTCATAAAAGATGGCATTCACATTCATTATAGAAAGCAACAACATAGATGTAAAAAATTGCTTAAGTGAAAAATGTCATACTGCAGTCCCATTTTGCAAGCTGAAAAATGATTTTATCAACATTTGCATAAAATCTGCACATTTATATACTGCATGTTATTAAAAATTTCATCACTAAATTATTATGAATTTTGCAAATTTATGCTTGCATTTATACTGTTGCTGGTGTAAATGTGGTAGGTATTGAATTTATTTTTTCAGTTTAGTAGGTAACATCCTCAAACAATTGACAACAGTTGTGAAATTACAAGGACATTTTGATAGTTCAAAATTATTCAAATGATGTAATATGATCCTAGTGTTACATTTTCTTCCCTGTCACAAAATAAGGTGGTTCGATTATAGGGCATACTGGATACCTTACTTCAAGTTATTCCATCTGTTAACCCCACACTAGCCAATTTTTTAGCTCATTAATAAAATGTCTTTCAAAAAGGAAAGTCAGGTCCCTCTCAAGGATCTAAACCATGATATTAAACATCACTGCCTTTGTGAATTTGAACTGCAGTAATGTGTAGCTGAGATATAATTCTAAATGCCCCTTACTCATGTTTCTTCCAGGCTGCAATGAATTTTATATGCTACCAGTTATATTTCCACTACCACAGATATTCTGATTATGTCATATCTCCAATGGTTCTGCATTAAACAAGACTCTTTATCCATTGTGGCTCTCTCATTTGTATTCACAGTCCCTATAGTTCTTACATAAAACAATAACAATACAGCAACAACTATAAAAACAAGCCCTGGCGATATGGCTCAGTTGGGGGCATGGTCCCATGCACCTTAAGGTTGCCGGTTTGATTCCGGTCAGGACCTGTGCCTGGGTTTGATCCCCAGTAGGGGGCATGCAGGAGGCAGCGGATCAATGTCTTGCTCTCACATCAATGTTTCTCTCCTCTTCTCTCTCTCTCCCCTCTCTTTTCCCTCCCTCCCTTTCCCTTCCTCTCTCTCTAAAAAAAAAAAAAAATCAATTTTAAAATGTTTTTTAAAAAGTACTTCTTAAAAAAAAATCATAAGCTTTCCTGGGTCTGAGTTTTTGGCTCTTTGGAATAGGGAAAGAATATATGACTTTTCAGCAGACTACCTCAAATACAGGCTACCAGGTAAGGTGTGAATGACACCTAAGAAAATACTCAAAAATAATACTGAGAGATGACAACAAAGAAAATAATGAAATGTAATGATGGAATGGTTCTGATAAGTGAAATATGTCCTTCTAGAAGTTAAGAAAAATTACACCTAAATATTAATACAAAATATACATGGAAGAATCAAATGTGCCATATGGACTATATAAATAGATTGGTACAGATTGAATCAAATACTTTTCCAAAAAGGTACAATATAACACTAATAATTGTACAGGCATGTCAGAAAAGACATCCAAAAATGGAAACTGGTATGAAAACACTTTTTAAAAGACCATTTTAATCGAGTTGTCAAATGAAGTCATTTATATCCCCCCAAATATGTTTAATTTTACCATGTAATAAAGATATTTCAATTTTTATGTTTTAAGTGGATTCATTAGCAGGATAAAATCTCTTTCTAGCCCAGTAAGTTGAGGACTTTACCAATGTGAATCTCATGATTTAGTATTAGACCATTACCCATTCAAGTTTGCTAAGAGAGACAGCATATATGTTCAGTTATGGCTTTGCCGGCTGAAACACCATCCTGGGATGGATCCTTCCCTCCCAAATTGGCAAGTTAAAAAAAAAGTGCTGCATATATGCATATGTGTAGCCTCTTTCAAATAAAAACCATTAAGTTTGAAAGAAGCTATTCTTATTTCCTCTCTACACAAAGTCATAAAAGACTGATGTTCAGAATGCCCTTTGCTTTCATATAACTGTGGTTTGGCCCACCTTACCTCAGATCCTAGTAAAATATGGGAAAAATATGTTATATCTGAACTATTTTGAGGGGCTACTAAGTGATTGGAAATGTTTTATTTTCAAAGCTAGTAGCCAAACACTCAATACTTGGGGTTTATTCAGAAGAACAAAAATAAAATTAAATAAAAAAAATTTTTATTCTCAGGAAAACACCCAGGGCTAACACTATTTCCACGTAAGTGTTCATTTCTTGACAAGGACATTCTATCAAGACAAAATTAGCATGTGGGTAAACAGAAAAAATTAACTATTCTATCTGATGCATTGATATCATTTAGTCTTCTTATACTTTCAAGTATTCCTTTCATGTGTTGAAAAAATAATTTAAGGTAGATCATCATTCAGCAGGAACAAGAAGTATGATCCAAAGAGCTGATTTCTTCCACCAGGCAGAAAAAGAAATATTAGCAAAATCTATTCATTCCCATTGCATGACTTCTATTTTATACTATTCTATTTAAATCCATTCACAAAATTCATGGGTTAAAAGAACACCCACTTGGTAATTATATTATTCTATCTAAAGCCAGTAATTGTAAATATTCTTGCTTTCAACTTTCATATAATTTGTAACATAGAGCTTTGGCCATAATGGCTACTTACAATAACTGTAAATGCTTACAATAGTCATTTGGTATTTTAATGGACATTTATTCTGAACCCTAGACATAAGAGAGTTGTTTAGTTTGTTGCATATCGAGTATCCTGAGATGATTAACTTTTTGTAGTTGTTTCTTCATGCTTTCTTTTCTAGCTGTAACCACTGTCAATATGCTTGTAGGACAATAACATAGGCAGTTCAAGATTCTGATTCTGAAAAATTTAAAATATACACAGTTAAAAGGTTTATTTTAATAATAACAATGTAAAACCATCTGTATAGTATTTTCAAAAATAAATCAAGTAGTAAATTTTGTTATGAGAGTAAAGCGACTGTCTTAACAAAGTGCCAAGTTTTATTCACATGCAGGGAAAAAGAGTGACATAATAACCAGTTTTTAATGATCATTTGTTAGCTGAGTAAGATTCAGACTTGCTTTTTGCTTTTGGATTTCTCCAGGGTTCTCCTAACAGTTGTTATCACTAGGACTATCCACCACAGCAGAGGCTTACCTCACCAAGATCCCTTCCTGTAGCCCATGAGCTCCTTGAGAACAGGGACATGTTATTTATCTTTCTATCTTCAGCACCTAGCACAGTATCTGGCACATAGCAGATTCTCAGGACATGTTGAATGAATGAACAAATTACTGTGTTTTGGATGTACAAATTTTGACAGAGTATCTGAAAATGTATTGTTTTGAAAGAATGCTGTGGAAGTACTTTTTCTTTATTGAAAGAAACATGTTTCCTCCTTGTAATATTGAAGTTAATTTTCTTTTTTTAATCCACACCCAAGGAGTGAGGATATTTTTTTCCATTGATTTTTAGAGAGAGAATGAAAGGGAGGAGGTGGAGATAGAGAAGGGGAGTAGAGAGACACATCAATTGGTTGCCTCCCACATGTGACCCGGGTACATGCCCTTGACTGGGAATCGAATCCGAGACCCTCTGGTGCACAGGCTGGCACTCTAACCACTGTACTACACCAGCCAGGGTGAAGTTAATTTTCTTTTTGGTAGATGATGTATCTAAGGGTCAAATGACTCTTGTTTTTCTTATTTATTATCTTTTTAGGAAAGAAAAAACTATCCCTAAAAATCTGTAGATTATTTTCTGTCCTCTAAAGATCATCAAATGCTATGATTGGGATGGGGCATGACAGAACAATGGATAACTGAGTGTAAATCAAGTATGTTGAAAAGTAGAAGCCCTATGTCATGGGAGGGAGACTAACTTTGGTTCTCTATTCTAAAATCCAACCTTTTTAAACCTGAGTAGTGGAAGGCTTTAAAGAGGTGTGCTATTTTCTTGGTGCATCTTCCTCACCATGGTTGGACTAGAAGTCCTCCAGAGTACCTTCTATTTCTTTTTATGTTCCATATTTTAATATTAATTTTTCAGATAAGGTTATGGTGACTAACGAAAATAAGATTGCCATTCACATTGAGAACTTGTAAAAGGTGTCACCTTATCAACCATGGGACAAACTCAGTGGGGCTAAATTAATTTGTCAAATATTTTCCTTGGAGAAGAAATAATTCCACATGAATATGAATTCCTGGAATAAATTTACGTTAAAATAAAACAATTGCTTAAAAGCTATAATTTCCTCAGCTCTATATTAGGCATTGTAGGAGTTAAGGCCCTGGAGAGTCCAAAAGCAATAGCAGTGTCTGCTACCCAGCCAATCCCCCAAATCACAGACCAAGCTAAAGAAAGCAATCCAGGGGGATACACAATTAGCTGGAAACAGTATGGCTAAAATGCACCACACAGCTTAGGACAAGGCTATCTGGGACAAAGGGGCAAAAAACTTTGAAGGCTACTGGGAAGCAGATTCATTACTGAGGGAAAATATAAGCAGGTGAGTTGCTCAAAATGGGGGTTGGGCGAGGGAGATGCTGACAGAGGCAAAATTAGTCAGCTTCCAAAATAACACAGCAGATGCAGAAAAAACGTTATCAATCCATTCGTTCAATATTTCTCCTTTGCTGGACTGTGGGGAAGTTGATAGCTAATGAAAGAGTGGGCCTATGAGGTGGATTTATAATTCTTAGCTTCAAAATGAACTGACTTGCAATTTCTTTCATGATGATCATTCATTTTTATGTGTGCATGAAAGACAGCCCTGCCATAAGCTGTACAGAGTTGTTTCCAAGCTGACAAGCTCGTAAACCTCATTAATAAATTACTTTAAATTTCCATTAATGGACAAAAGACCTATAAAGGTCTGGGGTAACAGAGGCCCCTGCAGTGGGAAACAAAATACATATGGAGGAGTCATTCCGAGTTCAAGGATTCCTCCCATAGCATATAAATTCCTCCCAAATAGTTTTTGGGCAAATGAAAGAATGATATAAAAGGAATTTACTCATTTTTAGAAAAATTAATTATGAAGCATTTTATATAATTAGGGTAGCACCCCCCTGAATGGCTAGGAAAGATTTTACTACCTCTGAAAGTTGAAACATTTAGCTTGAATAAAACTTGGCATTAAAAGTGATTAGACTGGCTCATTAATATATATTTGGGGATCAGACATTTACAAGGACATTAAGTTTAAACCTGCAAACACACAGACACAGCACATGGAGATACAAACACATTGAATTATTCTCACATAATTCCCAAAAGAACATGCAATGCTAAACTGACTTGATATTATACAGATGCAATTTTGGAATATTTCTTTTCAATTTTCCAAACACATTTTAAAATCAAAATTATATTTCTTGATTACTATTGAGCATTTTCATATGATGGCACTGCCATGACTACTTGCCCCTTACAAATTAAATATATTGGATTACCCTTCAGCTCTGGAAAATACCTAAAATTTTATTTGGGGGGGGGTAGCAAATTTAAAATACATATTTCCACATATTCCAAGTAATGCATCTTTATATTTTAGCAAAGAATAATATAAAGTTCACCACACCAACAGCAGAAAAAATTTAGAGTGATAGTTTCATTTTTTCTTTATAATGCTGTTAATCTTTTTCTTTAAAGCCAGCCCACTTAACACTAGGTACCTGTTACAATATATTAGATTCGTCTGAGAATGTTCGTAAAAGAAGAGGTCTGACTGAAGGTCTGGCGGATAATGAGTCAGATGCCTTTTTACAGCTCAGATTTCTCTGTAATAGTGAGGTAAAAATACTTAAAGGATTTGAAGATTGGTTAACCTACCTGGTGCTAAAAATGTAGAAGAAAAAAATCACTTTCTATAGACTACTCTTCTGGCCAAAAGTACAAATGATTACAGTATAACAAATGCATAACATTTAAATGAATACATTTAAAGACCTAAGAAAGTGTCCAACTTGAATTGAATTGTTTTCATGGTAGAAGTATACAGACATTAGTAATATGTGCCAAACTTGGGTTTTTGAAATGACACTGGTAGGTTATGTGGTAGATGAGTCAATATATTTTGATTAGTAAACCATACCATCCTTTTGGTGAACACCTCTGAGAGTTGTAGCAGTGCTGTCAGTGTACCGAACAAAGAGAAATTGTGCAAAACAGTCCTGTGTTGGTGAACTGATTGGCTCTAACACGCCGTGGCTTCTATTGCACAGTAGGAATCAACGAGACCAGAGACTTACTGTCCAAGTTTTTGAAATAATTTCCTGTCCAGTGTGACAATTTGAGAAGATGAACAAATGATTAAAGGAAAATGACAAATACTCTTTTAAGTATCAGTAGAAGATATAAAAATGAGTCATGAGAAGTAATTTTTCATAGAGAACCAGAAAATGGTGTCAAGCAAATGAGAATGCAAGCAAGTTGGTACATTAAGAAAGGAAATCACCTTATTCACTCCAAGAGAAACTGTGATTGCTGGAAGTTTGAGAAAGCATGAAGATAGTAGATGTTCCTGAGGAAGGGAGGCGTTTCGTTACCTTGTTCACAATTGCACAAAAGGTGGAAAATTGCAGTAGAAAAAAGAGAAATGCAGAAACCAAAAAAAAAAAAAGTAAATATTCTCTGAAATGTAAGACATTTAAAAAGAAACCCTGAGAATTAAAAGTCGAAATGGCATGTTAGTATTGAAGACGTTACAAGTAAAAGTAGAATTAGAGTTAGGAATAGTCTATTATATGTGCAAACTACTACTTCTCTATATATCAATTTAAGATTATTTAGTTAATGGGAAAATTGATTATTTTGAATAAAATAATTTAAAAACATGCTTCTCATTGAAATAAGGCTTATCTCTAATCATTATTTCACTAAGCTACACTGTTCAAAATCCACTGTTTGGAGAGCTATGTCCAGGCTGCATCACCAACCTACCTTGAAGTGACTAGCTCCCTTATGCAATTACACAGATACAATATGAAGGGACTGACTGCCTTTGGGCAGCTGCAGGTTAAAAACCTAATCAAAACAAGCACTGTGGGGAAAACATTTGATGAAACCACACTTTAGAATCATTTGTCTCTGGGCTAGTGCTTAACTACATTTATTCTAACATAATTTGATGGGTTTCTTACTTTTTCTTACAGAGCCTTCTTTAAAAGGGTAGGCTAAAGAGCTATAAAATTTTCCTTTAAAACACCTAGAAAAAGCAAGTGTTGATATAGTTTAATCAGAAAACCTAAAAGGTTATGTTTTTCTTTCTTATTGTATGCCTGAGACTTGGTTTTGGCATTGCCCAAGGCAAACAGAAGATGAGTAGTCAACTGCAGGGATAAATTTAACAATGCTGCTAATTACCCATATCATCTACTTAATGACTAATGACAATAGGCTTAAAAAAAGATACCAGTTAAAGTAATACATGTATCCAGCAGAATCTAATAAACAAACTTTAAAGGCAAATAGTTTGACTTATTCATGTTTTAAAATTACTACATTTTTCCTGTTCATATTTTACCTTAAATAAAGTTGGTAACATGCAAATTATAAATGGATAAAGCTAGAGAAATATTAGTTTATAATTTTTTTCATTAAAAATTGCTTTGTCTTCTATTTTGTGGGCAAAAACCTTACAAGATTAACATGATACCAAGTCCCTCAACCCCATGTTTAATATACAAGCCTATCTACTTAAGACTGTAATGACAAGCATATTTTGGTGCACTCAAAACCTTGTATCCAACCATCGAAGATAAAATTATTTCTATGAATCATAAAATTTAGAAGCTTATAGATTCGGTTACTTTATAACGGAAAAAAGGAAATATGAAAGTACAGAAGGCAGTAGAGAGCATGGAAAATATCTAAAGCAATCAAATTGATATAGCTAGCAATTGGTAGGGGAGAGAGGTGAGAAGGATGGGAGATAATGAGCTGAAACAGTATGAAATTTCCACATTCCTTTGCAGTCATCTAGAGAGCTTTGACACCGGCTCAGTTAGCAGTATGTCAAAGAGGCCAATGCATAAATGTCCATCTCAACAGCCATGACATTAGGATTCAACTTTATTTTTGTCTAACCCAGTTCATAGTGTTATTTTCCTCAGAACCAATGGGTGTACGTGACTGTCAGCATTTCAATAGTAATCATGATTGTCACTGTTGTTATTATAAAGATAAATTACATTTTCCAAAAATTTCAAAGTGCTTTCTCTGGGAATTTTGCTCAGGTAGCTGACAGTCTTCCTTTTCCTGTCTTCCACTCTGAAAGAGCTTCCTTCATAATGGAGTATTTCTTTTTGTTTGCGCAGACATCCCATACTAGGCTTCACCTTGTTGTTGGGTCCCTTCCCATTGGATTATAGTGTCCCTATGTCTAGTAGGCAAAGTCAAGCCTCCCTTTTGATTGTTGTGGTTTACATGGGAAAATTTATATGTGGAAATTCCTCCATTGGAAATGGGAAGTGGTATTTATTACTTGGCCAAAAAGTCTAGATGTATTTTACTGACTGAGAGATAGCCCAACAATTGTGTTCAGAGGGGAACACAATTTTTTAAAATACCCCAAATCCTAAACTTTAAATTTTCTTCGAAGTGTTATCCTGCTGCTCCACTGTTCAGTGCTCAATAGTAGTTTCATAATATACTGGCAGCACTATGGCAGTGCAGCTTTGTTGAGTTATAAGCAACAGAAAAGACCTATGATCCTTAATGATGGAATTTTAGCTAAAAAAATTAAGCATATTGCTGAAAATATAGCTGAGGAATATATAACTTAACCATATCTTTGATTTAAATTACTTAGGGAACCTATTTCTGAAGACAGCAGAATTCCTTTTTAGCCTCACCTTTTAAAAAATAATTTACTTTTTATTTTTCGATTACAGTTGGCATCCAACATTATATTAGTTTTAGGTATACAACCCAGTGATTAGACATTGTATAACTTACAAAGTGATCATCCTGATAAATCTAGTACCTATCTGACACCATACATAGTTATTAGAATATTATTGACTATATTCCCAATGCTGTACTTTACATCCCATAACTATTCTGTACTTTTCAATCCCTTCACCTTTTTGAAGATAGCATAATTCTTTACAATGCTACTGCCAAGGCAGAACTTGGCTATGGTGGCTTCAGGAGGTAGTGATGCAGACACTGAAATACCTCAGTTGTCTTAAATCAAGCCATATCATTTAGTCTACTATTCTGATTTATATCACATGAATCCACTTTATAACTTAATCAGAGTGAGACTCCTTATGACTGGAGCCTCCTCTGATTCATCCCTGAATTACCAACACCTAGTATAGTAGCTAACTTATAGTGGGCCCTCAGGGAATGGAAGTCACCAGAAGGCTGCTTCTGTAATTGTTACATGTAAATGTCTTAGCTGCTTTCTCTAAAGTCATGGAGATATTTTCACTACCCACTGATAAATTCCCTTCATGTTGGCAAGACCAACATGAGGATAGCACTGTGAGCCTACTTGCCATAGGCATTTCTGGCAGTGTGTACAAAGTACCAAGATGCTTACTGGTTGGTGGTCAAAGAACCTTCTATTTATAGGTAGGGACACATCCTTTATCCCATTAGGGAGTGTGTCAGGTGTGAGGCCAAACTAGTGTAAAATAATATTTTACTTCTCTTTAAAATGAGGCCAATGCCTTAACAAGGGATATTGAACAAAGTAGTAAGTCACCCAGATGGCAGACTGTTGGTCATTAAGATATTCTTTCTCCTTTATCTTAGAAGTGGGCTCTGTCTCTTTGATATAGCCAAATAGGGTCTTATGTAAACATGTGACTTATCAGAATAACCATGGCTGCCATGTTTTAGTTGGCCTTTATGCATTCATATGCACTACTTTGCTCTTGCATTTTCTCACATGAAAAAAAAGTAGCAGCACTGCTGAGTGCCCACAACATTCTGTCTCATCTGCAACTCTCAAAATCACATAGTGTCTGAAACCATTTAGTCTTTCAGACATTGCATATAAAGAGAGATGTTCATCATTAGGTGGTTCAACATGTTCATTGGTTCAATGAAGGTAAGAATGAATGAATGAATGAATGAATGTGATTATGGAAATTCTCCTCATCATTCTAGCACATCAGCATGCCAAGCTACAGCACAGACACTAGAATTCTTCCACCCATGGCAAACAAAGTTCATGCTGAACCCCTAGCAACATTCTATGCTTGCTATGTAAATAGGGCTGCAGTCCCAGAATTGCATGCTTTCAACAGAAGTTAGGAATGTTCTAGTCTTTATCTGTGACTGCTTTGTAGAATTCCTCCATTTAATTTATATAAAAGTCACCATCAGCCAGTATCTAATTTTTTTATGTCTGTTAGTAGCTCTCATCACCTAAGTAATTTTTTTAAAGAAAGGGCCTAAAGAGGAGGATAAGATAATATGTTTGAAAGTTTGGATTTCTGAAGATTTTTGTAACGTCTATAGAGCATGAAGCTGGGTGTGAGCCATTATTTAGTATGCGCTCCACTACCCCAAATAAGAAAAACATTTAGGAGCACCCCAAAGTATACTTCCAAATAAGGAGAATGGAAGAACAACTCAAGAGATTCTTCAAAGACAAATTCTCTATTATAACAAGTCCCCAAACCATTTATTATTGTGACATTTTTTATTTGGCTTTATTTAAATTGCCACTTGAGCCATTTTGGGAGGAACCTATTATATCAATCTGTTTTACCCCTGTTCAACTGGTATTAAGGTAAAAATCATGTAAGTAAATGTCACTTTCCCATCCTAAGACTAAATGCCAGGCTGAAGGAAGTTAGTCAGGGGTCTACTGGAAAGATTAAAGAGCAGACCAAGGCAGTCTTAGCTAGGTTAACATTATTGTGTCCAGTTCTACCCATAAGGCATGCAGAAGCAGGGAATTAAAGCAAGTTCTAACCACTTAACTGTACACTGTCTGGCCTTGTATACCAAGAATCAATGTGGCTTTTGCCACTGGTAGTCTATTTGCTTTTGATTGGGGCCAATACTGAGTTGTAACAATGATGCTCCTCTTTTATATATCTAATCACTGAAGATATTCCCACTATAATTATTTTAGTTCCTTATGTCTGTATGATGACAACCACTGGATTCTATCAATTCAACAGGCCAGAAAAAAAAATTGAGACAAACCAGCACTGTGGCTAAACTAATTGGCAAATTTGATCAAATAGGTCAGGAGATATAGCTTAGACTATTACATGAAAATGTTGCCCTGGGGGGGAGGGCTTCAAGATATAGTTGGTGTCAATATGATAGAAACGGGGTTTTGTTTGGCAAAATGAGAGTGTTGGCAGTAATGACATATTTAATTAACGTGTTGGTCAAAATTTGCCAGATTTCCTCCCAGGCTAATCTATCCCTTTCACTGTAAAGACTTTTATAGAAATGTTCAAAGATATCAGACAATGCAGGACCAAGCAATTAGGCTGCCAGAGGGCAATAACTTCTCATTTCCACAAAATGTTACAATTTAAGCAGTAATAATAAAAACACACTTATAAAACAATCTTGAATTTTTACAAGTGTGTTCAGGAGGGTAAGGATGTAGAAATCACATCCAGAAAATTTTCTTTGGTTCAATTATACTGCTGGACAGACAGGGCTAGAAGCAACTCAGAGATTAAGCAGCACTATAATTAAAGGAATGGGAAAGTTTTGAAAAAGGCAATAGGGATTATCAACTGGAAAAAAAAATCTGCGAACAACCCACAGTGAAATATCTAAGGTTAAAGCTGGAATGTTGGTGTGGAAATTCCTGGTGTGAAAATTCTAGGCTAAAGAAAAAAATCATTTTTCCATTTAAAATTCCATATGGAGCATATGTAATACTCCATATGGATTGCTAAAGGTCACATAGAACACTATTAAGGAAACTACTTACCACCTGTATTGGATAACGAAGTTTTTACTATACTTTTTATGCAGAAGAGGAAATTAAGTGATGAACCTGTAAGGAGGGGTTTAACATGCTGTAACTAATGCAATTTTCTAAATAAGATTTTTATTTCATGGTAGATATTGAAGCCCCTTCCAAAAATCAGTTTGTAATATAAACGTAGTTCTTACCCTGGCACTTCTTCTTCTTACATTCTTTAATACTATCAGGAGAATCTCAGGGAAAAGGCTGATAAATATTAGAAGAACTATGGCCAACCATGTGGATACAGAAGACAGCATTTGAGCAAATACAAAATACATTCTCTGTTGTTTGAGAAAAGGCCTAGAGTGGAAAGAAAATACATAATGGAAAAACAAATCAGTTCCTGTCCTATGAAACAGAAGTGTAATTAAAACTGTCTTTTGTATTTAAAAGAAATTTTCCTTATTCACATTATAAAAGTAAAGTTCTTTATAACATTCTAAAGTAATAAACAGATTTCATTTATCAAACATTTGAAAAGTAATTATAATAAAAAAGATAATAAAAAGCACTTGACTTTAAAACAACCAAGCAATCAACTTTAAAGCTGCTAACTGGAAAATATTTATTTACATTAGAAAATACTGGAGCTCCAAAGATATGCAAGAAAAACATTCGTTAATTTTTGTGTTAAATAGCATTTTATTTACTTGGCTGTTTTATTAATATGAGAGTAGATTTGTGCTCTATGTTCAAATTTTAAAATACATTCTTATAATCCCCCCCAATCCCTATGTAAATACAAAAAGAACTGTAGAGCTTATCTCTCTCAAATGGGATGACTCTACAATTCTCATCCACAAATATATACTGAGTACTACTGTGAGTCAAATAGGTTGACAAGACAGCAGAATATTACTAAAAGGACATAAGTGTTGCAGCCCAAAAATCCAGGAGGACCTCTCATTCTGATGTTGGATTTCATTCCAAGTCATCCACTGAACTGTTGGGTAACTACTGAGAAGCACAGCAAGTTTTATTCTTCTGCCTGAGCTAAAGCACAGAACGGCTAATCAAGGTCGGGATTCACAGATTATTCTTGGATTAGTCAGATAACTGGTTGGTCCCATTTATTAGGTCACACATAGTGCTCACTGAAGATAAACTGGATTCTCCTTTAAAAATTGATATTTATGCTCTCTTATGAAACATGATAAAATCAAGCTTGTGGCTCTATATATGAGGACCAGACTGAGGAATAAAAAGTGAGAACAGTGAGGTGGAGAAATTTATAAGGCTTGGGTTAACAGGCTTTCTAGGGTCCCTACTATACAGAAAAAAACTTCCTCAGAGCTCTACCCCCACTCTAGTTTTGAAAAGCATCCTAATTTTTAGACAGTTAACTGAGCCATAAGTTCCAGCAGACAACTGACAGCTAGCCACAGAGCATTCCTTTGCATAGTACCTACAATACTCATGATTAATATCTCTAGATTTTTCTTTTTTACCTGGGCATCTATGGAGCTTTGCAGGGGAGCAGTAAAAAAACAGAAGATATTACTGGACTGAGTTTGGGGCTCAGAAATCATCATTCTTACTGCCCACTCCCCCAAAAAGGAGTGCACTACAATGCCTTAAGGTTGAACATGTCCAGAGATATTAGCTGCAACTAGCATTCAGCTGAAGTTTCACATGGTTTCTAGTCACAATTTGCTGGTTATTTTACAGTATAAATTTTACATTCATGTAGTAGCTTAGACAGTTCTACTTAAGGACAACACTATAGGCAAGAAAATAAAAGATCAATATTTCATATTTAGTAAGTACCTCTAATGAATTGAAACAGACATGGTGATGTCTTAATCACATAAAGGATTTATTTAAATCAATAAGGATAAGAGTTAGAAAGTGGTTTTCGAGACATTTTATTCTTATGGAAATTTTGCATAATTAGCTCAGATGCTGATTACACAGATTCATAGATAGAATTATGGTACTGTAAGAATTATAGTTGCATATTATATTTGGCTAATCAACTTTGATTCATTTGTTTTGTTTTGTTTTTAAATAGACTTCCTTCAGCTTCACCACTTCAGTAATTACCTATATAGGCACCAAATATATGCTGTAATTACATATTTTGGAGCAGTACTTCCCTAAGTGATTGTGTTTTTTTCATATTTTTACTTCTTAAAGCCTTTATTTTGAAAAGCTTTTCAAAACAGTAAGAATTTCTTCTAATTAAGTCTCAAGGGACAAAAACATGGTCCTTACATCTCTGTGATAACATGGAATGTTTTGTATATATGATTTTGCTCAAACCAGTGAAAATACATACTCCTAGAATCTTTATGGCTTACTCCAGCCATGTTCTGTGCTGCTGACATCATTATCAGGGGAAGCCACATTAATTATACTTTTAAAAGTTTTGATTCTATAAGATGGCATGTCCTCAATATTAAATACTAGCCAGTAACACTGCTAATTTCAGGGATATTTCAAATGCAAAATACTTCACAAGTTACTCAAAAGACCTCCCTTCTGGTAGTCCCCGGTCAAATCTTTCAACTTGAAAGTGTGTAAACACCTTTCTGTGAAGTGAAACTAATTTCTAGCATAACCTCCCATGTGATTTATAGTGGAAGTACTCATCCTGTAAAGATTCTACACAAAATAGCTACATTATTATCTATTTGGGCCCTATTCTCTCTTTATGGTATATAGCTATCATTCATGTCACTACAGATGTATTCAGGGTATAGAATATATACTACTCAATACTCAGAGGGTTATATCTTAAAATCACCATCTCATTGTGTTGTTGTGTGTTTTTTTTTGGGGGGGGGAACATATACAATGTATATATATATATATGTATATATACATATACCTATTTTCCTATTTACATATTACTCACATATATACAGCTGCTTACCAAATAATTCCTCCCCAGAAGAATGAGAAAAATACATAAAAGGCTAAAGAACCCCATATCACAAAGTGATTTATCCATGTCCAGAAACGAGTATCCAAGGCAAGCTGAAAAGATATAACACAAGAGATTTCATGATGAGTACAGACAGCACCAAGCTATAATACACTATGGTACCTGATAACTTGTATACAATATGATACGTACGGGAGCACCTAGCTTGGGCCAGGCTTCCAGGAAAGAATGGAACTAAAATGAGAACAGAGTCTAAGATATTCAAAGAGCTAGGGTATGAAAGTGCTCAACTCTGTCCTAAGTCCTCTAGACTCCAGAGTACAGGTGTAGTGATGAGGTCAAGCAAGCAAGTATGGGGCTACAGATGTCTCACTAGTGAAAGAAGGGCAAAGAATGAGGTAATAATAACATTTAGGAGTCTGGAGCCCCAAGTCCTCAGGTAGTGGTGGCCAGGGAGATGATGGCAAAAGGAGAAGGCTAGCTGGTGGAGGCAGGTATACTAAAAACAGGAGAGGGAAGGGGTAGCTAGGAAGGGTAAACAAACTACACAAAGAATCTTGATAGCTCAAGCACAACAAAGACAGGGGTTGAAGGGGTTTACTAAATACAAAGGAAACTAGCTCTATATGCCTGCATCATGTAGCAATGGATCATGGGTCTGACTATGTAGTGTGCCTTTCAATTGCAAAATCCTTACCTATTCAATTAAATTAATAACATTTTCAGTTGCCCTAGATCCATGGTCGGCAAACTGCGACTCGCGAGCCACATGTGGCTCTTTGGCCCCTTGAGTGTGGCTCTTCCTAAGCCTTAGGAGTACCCTAATTAAGTTAATAACAATGTACCTACCTATATAGTTTAAGTTTAAAAAATCTGGCTCTCAAAAGAAATTTTAATCGTTGTACTGTTGATATTTGGCTCTGTTGACTAATGAGTTTGCCGACCACTGCCCTAGATTAAAATCCTTCATGTTTCTGCCAGGGCTGATTGTTTCTATAGATTGTGGAACTGGGATTTTCAAATGCAATCTAAAAACAAGGGAGTAAAGTCTGCTTCACTTGCTTATAATTTCTGGGTCACATGAATTAATATCCAGGGCATTGAATTATTATTATTTTTAAAATATATTTTACTGATTTTTTACAGAGAGGAAGGGAGAGGGATAGAGACTTAGAAACATCGATGAGAGAGAAACATCAATCAGCTGCCTCCTGCACACCTCCTACTGGGGATGT
>NW_005370538.1:1404316-1423728 GCF_000412655.1 Myotis brandtii
CCCCTTCCAACTCTCCCATCCACACTCGTCTTGTATACTTTTTTCAGATAGATGAGTGTGGATGGGAGAGTTGGAAGGGGCCGACCTCAGCGAACGTAGCTCAAAACAATGTACCTCCCCTGCGCTTCGTATCCCGCGGCCCCCCTGCGTCTCCCGTTGCCCGGACCGACCAACACCCCCCACTCCTTCTAAAGCCACTTCTTCAAAATAGACTCGCCCAGGCCGAAAACCAACTTCTGCCCATGGGCCATGAAGTTTCAATTGCACTGTTATGTGCGCACCCGCACGTGGTATTTTGTGGAAGAGCCACACTCAAGGGGCCAAAGAGCCACATGTGGCTCGCAAGCCGAAGTTTGCCGACCACTGGGCCAGGGCACTGAATTATTAAAAAGGAGGTGGTATCTCAGTTTTGATACTTGTTGTGACACCATGGTCCTTAGCTCTCTGTTAGTTTCACACTCATAAACAGGATGTTGATAACATTGTTAATGTAGCCCAGTCCTGAATGCTCATCCTCTGGGCTGTCAGAGATAATGTTACAATAATATCCATCCAAAGAAAAGGGAGTGGATGTCTTTTGAAGGATTAGTGAAAGATGTTGCAGTAAGGCCAACTTTAACTATGAAGGGCACCTGAAAGCCCTGGGACCACACACAAGGCCAGGTGGGAAAAAGGGTGGGGAGGCTTCTATTTCAAATCATGACCCTGTAAATCATAGTAATAAAAAACAACTAACATTTATTGTACTGAGCACATTCTAGGTGCCAGCGTCCATTGCAAGTGCTTTATGTATCATTAGTTGACTTCTCACAAAATATCCTAAGAGAGGTAGGTGCTACTTTTATCTCCATTTTATAAAAGAGGAAATAGAGATACTGAGAAACCAAATCACTTGTCCAAGGTTATACCCTGCTATTAAGTAGCTAAACTGAGATGAATTGTAACATTTTTGGTAGTCCCAAAATATCACTGAAATAGTAGATGCAAACATATGTTAGTTCTTTTTGGTATAAAAAATTAACCAGGAATTAAATTTTAGAGGGGAAATGATTAGAAGTCTATTACATTTCTTTTTTTTTTTAAATATATTTTATTGATTTTTTACAGAGAGGAAGGGAGAGAGATAGAGAGTTAGAAACATCGATGAGAGAGAAACATCGATCAGCCGCCTCCTGCACATCTCCTATTGGGGATGTGCCCGCAACCCAGGTACATGCCCTTGACTGGAATCGAACCTGGGACCCTTCAGTCCGCAGGCCGACGCTCTATCCACTGAGCCAAACCGGTTTTGGCTATTACATTTCTTAATTCTAGTTCTGACTACTGGGCATACTGGAATTCATTTATAGGCACTCATTCTTGGACCACATGTGAGGTGTTTATTACTGGAACCATTAAAAGAATTGGATTATTTTTTCAACTATAAGACAGTCCCAATTCATGAGCCTTAAGGGTAGCATTTATCAAGGCTTCAGAGCCATTATTACATGGCTGCCAATGATTTTGCCTAAACAACCCTTCTTGTATATTATCTGCTATATATTTTTATGCATTTGATCACTAATATAAATTTCAGTGGTAAATACATTATATAAAATTTCACACTACCAAGTTATTTTGCATAGTGATCTTGCTGAACTGTCTTAAGTACTCAGATTCATTTAAGGCCTGGCATTCTTAAACAAATATAAAACTTTAAAAAATATTCAAGTACTTAACATGGAAAAACACACACACAGTCTGATTATATACCACTTATAACATCTTGAAAATAGCTGGAAAGAAGGAACAGATTTCCGACATAAGTATGGTGTATGAATTAAAAACAAACAAACAATGAAATAAAGAGGATAGACAACATACAGTAAAAAATGAATCACAAATAGTATACAAATGCCTAAATCACTAATATCATACATATTTTAGTAAGCATTCATCTTGGATGACAACCATAATAAAATTAAAGATTAAAAGACAAAAAAGAAGTATTAGTACAAGACTAGAAAGTATTATAAAAATGGTGTTAAACATACTTGAATAAATAAAAAATCTAACCTTCAGAGTTACAGTGAATACTAAGATTGTAAAAACAACGGTTCCAAAAGTCCAGTTTCCATACACCTGAAAAAAAATTAATAATTACATGTACCAAGAATACACAAACCTGCATAAAAAAGAAAAGTCAAATATAATCTTGTGTATAACTGCAAAAAAGTATTGTATAAATTGTTTGGGGAATATCAAGTTAAAGGATCAGGCCAAATTGCTAGATTTAATTGTGACTGTAAATTTTCTTGGTCAGGGAAACCACATTTGTGGTTGGTAGCACTTATTTCCATTATTCCAAGCAGCATGAAACAGGGAAAACACTGCTATGATAAAGGCAGAAAAAAACACTATTCCACTAACAATGTTCATCAAAACAAGTCACTGCATGACTCATATTTCTAAAGAGATTGATATGGGCTTTTTCTATAATATAAAACAAAAGCTCTGAACTAAGGACTAATATGCAGACAAATGGACTCACACTTTAAAAACAGTCTAATTTTTGGCTGTAAACATTAGAGCTGTTAGCATGTGCACATCAAAGAAAAGCGGATACCATGTATAAATCCAAATGATGGCAATGAATGGCACATATGCTTACCAAATGCTGTCAAGATCTGAATGCATAACATTAAAACAGAAAATGAAATGTAAAAGGTTTCCAAAAATAAAAACAAAAAATTAAGGTTAATAGAAGCAAAAAAAAAGAATTTGATCAAATCATACATGGGCATTATGTTTAACTGCTGATAACAGTTCTTACACTTACTGTAACTTTAGCAAACATTTAGGAAGGTGACATATACAGTAAAATCTAATTAATCTGGACATCATGGACTGAACATGGGTGATGGATTGGACGTAGGCTGTGTTGAGGCTCCCCATGTACCACCTGAAGAATTTGCTGAGCAAAAGAACCATGTCAATGGGACTGCAGAATATCCACCTACTCTGCAGCACATTTTTTAAAAAGCAAGAGTCAGCTCTATATAATTTATGTGCCAAATAAAAAGTGAAAGTCACAAAATCATTCATAAAGCTAAAGACTTGAGAAATCATAAAATTGAATTCCTTCTTCTTACTGATGGGCAAAGTTGACTTGGAAAGCTGAAGTGACTTGCCCAAGGACACGCAGAGAGATTAAGTAGGGCACACTTTTTGGTAAGTGCTACATGAACCTATTCTAAAGTACTAGATTTGTATTTCCTCAAAAGTTAATGGTGATTAATAAGTTTAATGGATTCATACTAAACTGACTTGTCAATCCAAATTAGAGAGGTTTTGACTATAATACCTAATTTAAAGTATCATTCAAACCCACTGAGCCTATCACTTCCCTAACAGATACTGATTCTAGGTTCTATCTAGACACAGTCATTGTACTCAGTAAATTCTTTTTGAACCTTAGCTTTGCTTCACATTATGATGATAAATAATGAATTACCATAAAAGAGGAAGCCCAGAAATAGCAAACACAGTGAAAGCAGCATACAAGTTGGTTTGATTTTCCACTGTGTGGCTGTAGGAAGACATCATTCCATTCTCTTCCACAGCAGACAGGGCAAAATCATTCCAATGCCAGGGCTAAACTATTTGGTGCTTGCTGGGAAGGCAATGGCAGGATCAGTGTAGCCTTTCAGGAAAATACTATGCTACCATGTGGAAGGGAAGGAGGAAGAGAAGGGAATTCCAAATGTCAGTTACCCCCTTGAACTCTAAGCATGGAAGGCCACTATGAATAAGAACTGAGTGGGTCTAGACTTTCCTTTTAAAACAGAAAAAGCCTTGCTCAAATCAAAGTACAGTGGCCCAAAGTCTGAGGTCCCAAGAACTTTGTTCATCCAATAAAAATTACAGCCAAGTTAAGTTAAGCTTCCAAACGTTTTGCACATAAGCTCTCTAGTTAGCCATGCACATAGGAAGTGATTTTATACTTCAACACTTCTACTGTTCTAAAGAAGTTGTGAGAATTAGTCTACCTTTAAAAAAATTGCAAAATGATTACAGCTAGAATATGTGTATGCTTGATCCAGTGCTCATGGGAAAAAGATAAGCCATACTTATAATACCAAAAGAACAATGTCATTTTTTTACCTTTGCATTTTCTTCTAGGGATGAATTCTGAAAAAGAAAATAAGTCCCAAAGAAGAATACTATCCCTTCAAATGCAGCCAGAAATGTCCAATATAAGAAGGGGCCCCACTGCAGCATGGCATTGCCAGAAATTTTCCTATTGAGAAATGGGGGGGAAATGCAGGTTAATGAATCTCTGTAGTCTGTTTATTTAAAGTTATGGTAAATTGCCAAAAGTGCACATGGGGTTTGACCCTGTTATAATGAAAGGAGCTAGCTCTGAGGGACTGAAAGGCTTTCAGTAAAAGGTCAGACTGAACCACAGGTTTATTTTTATGCAATCACCTCCTGATTGAGGTAATGAAGTAAACTGTCCAAGCATTTCTACGTTAAAATTCTGGTCACCTGACAGCAATAATATAATCAATAATAATTAGCTCCCATTTATTGAGCACTTATTATATGTCAGAAAAGTAGGTTACAAGATATATATATATTCCATTTTTATCCACATAAAAACCACCTGAGATAGGTATTTTTATCACTCCTATCTGTAAATGATAAGGAGCCTCAAAAGATATACCAAACTTTGATGCACATTGGAATCACCTGGGGATCTTTGAAAACACTGATGCCTGGCTCCCAACCTCAGTCTGATTTAATTGGTATAAGACTAAGCTGGGCATCAGGATATTTTTAAAGCTCCTCAGGTGATTTTACCATGCAGTAAAGTTTGGGAACCACCAGTGTAGCAGCACATCAGAGTTCACTCATTTAGTAAGAGACAGAGCTAGTATACAATTCCAGATTTACTTGACCTAAATCATATGCTCTCAAACAAGATACTTCTGCTTCCCAACTACAATTGTTAAAATGTTTCTTTTAATCAAGATTTCTTCCTGGGAGCTTAACCATTTTTGGTCTTGGGATGCCCTTTATACTTTTTTTAGTTGAGTCAAATAACATGTTTGAAGCTGTACAGTCATGATTTGATAAATGGGATGTGAACAGAGCAAAAGTTTAAAATCTGTCAAAAATAGTACAATCTTCTTAGTACAAGTCAGAATATTACTAACATACTATGATGTCCCTGCCTATCTTCCCACAGTGTATAACGTAACTCCAGAGAAGGTATGGAAACACAGGGACTACCTTCTGCGTCACTCAGCCCATGACAGTGACTCTCAAAAGCCTCATTGGCTGGCAGTTGGTGGGCAATTCTTGCAAGGATCTTTAGGGAGGTGCCTCCCCTGTAGAGTAATCTACAGTGACAGGCCAAGAGCAGTGTCTCATCAGAGCACACAAAGAAAACTGAATTTTGGGCTGGTCAACAGGTATGTCATGGCTTTCATTTCTGCATCAGATGTGGCAAGTATACCCTCTATGCCAGTGGTTCTCAATCTTAGCTGCACATTAGAATCACCTGGGAATCTTTTTAAAATCCTGATTTCTGGGTCTCATCCTCCAGAAATTGTTTCTTTGTTATTTCCGGAGGATGAAGCCCAGAAATCAGGATTTTAAATAGATTCCCAGGTGATTCTAATGTGCAGCCAAGGTTGAGAACCATGCTCTATGCAAAATGGTTCATTACCTACACCTGCTGTTCAGTAAGTAAAACTTCAGAAAACCCTTACAATAATTTGTGCTCAACAGTTTTCTTTAAGTTTTCAACATTCTTAATGTATGAAAGTGCTCAGCACAGCCCAGAAGTCAAGTGGAAGAGAGTGTTAGAATAATATCAATAGCTACAATCTATGAACACTTACTATGTTCCAGTCACTGTTTTAAGTTCTTTTATGTGTTGTCACTCATCTAACCCTCATAAAATCACTGCAGATTAGGTGTTCTTGTTGCCCAGATTTTACTGAAGATGAAATTGAGGCTCATTTCAGTTAAGTAACCTGTGCAGGTCACACAATTAGTGAGTGGCAAAGCCAGAACTGGAACTCAGACAATTAGCTTGAGCACTTGCTGGGGCTGCATGGGAGGGATTCTGCGCACTGCTCCCCAAACTCCACTCCAATCAGAGCAATAGCACTATTGGGCTTCACTTTTGTTGTTTGTCATAAGACAGAATACACTGTTGGCTCAGTGTTTGAGAATGATCATCCTGCTGGGAAGAGCACAGGGCTGATTATCAGGAGGACTGCATTCTAATCTTAGTTTGGCTTCTAGTTATACCCTGTGTTCTTAGGCAAGTCATTTCTGGGTCCTGGTTCTTCATTTTTTTTTTTTTAAATGAGAGCATGGGAGATGATACTCTGTAAGATTTCAACCAAGGTTTCTATGATTCCCTCTAGATCTAACTATCCCTTTGCAACAAATACAGGAAAAGAAAAACGTTAAATGATGCCATCAATGCAATCAGCAAACTCTAGATCAGGGGAAATCTATAAGATAAATGATCCCATATCATCAGCAAATAAATTGCCAGGTTAACCTACAGATTAAAAGAGACTCAAGAAAAAAAAAAGAGAAACTCAAGAAGCATATTAACCAACGGCAACATATGGACTTTATATCCTCATTAAAACAAGCCTGCAATTCAAAGAAATGAGTCAGTTGGAAAAATCTGAACATTGGCCGAATATGTGATATTATGAACTTGTAAAATTTTAAGGTATGATAGGGTACTGTTATTTTTAAGTCCTTATCATTAAGACAAACATACTGAAATAACTATTTTAGACAATGCTTAATATTTGCTCCAAAATAAGTCTCTGGTGGAGCAGAGATGGTTATTAATGAAAGAGAACTGGCTCTGTATTGATAATTGGTGAAGCTGAGTGGTAAGGACAGGGAAGTTCACCGTATCAATAGTATTTTTTTGCTACTTCTGTGCATGTTTGAAAATTCCCATAATAAATACCTTTAAAATGATGATGATATATTTTATAAATCTGGTTAGGTCTAATAATTAAGGTGAGTTTTATGCGTCATACTGGTTAAAGAAATCCCTTAATTTGTACACCTTCACTTCATACAAATAAGCCACACAAGTCTATGTACTGCACTTGACATCCACTATTTAGCAATGTTTATAATCTGCTGTAAATTAACATCTTTATCCTTAGCTTTAAGGCTTAACTTATAAAAATCCAATTAAGTCATAGGTTAAGCAACTGGGGCTAGTGCTAAGTCCCCATCCATACAGAAACACATGCATTTCCAACTGACACAAAATGGATATAATGGCTTGATGAATTAATTCCTTCAACAAACAGTTTTTGAATGGGCCTAACAAAGGGAGAGAGAAGCTATGCTTCAGGGGCAGTTTACAAGATAAGTCCTAACAATATCATCAGTTCAATCTATTATAGGTAGAAATCAATGTTCTAAACTAATAAAGATCTTTGTGTGAGGCTTTTTTTTTTTGGTAGTTAAAATATCGTGTCTTCCTCTAAGACTCCAGAACTCTATGACAATGTAGATGCAAGTTTTAGGAATTAATGATTTTTAACTAAATGGCTCAAACACATTCAAGTACAGTACCTACACCTAGGAAATATATGATTTTCCTGTTGAATGCCAGAGAATCATGTGATCAAACCAGGTGGGCAATCTGTGTCTTTCCCTTCTTCATACAAAGTGAAACCCACAACTTTGTAAGTCTGAGGAAATCTGAACTGTAATGTTTAACTTACATATACAATCGTGGATCTGAAGTCAGAGTGTCAATGTTGACGTGCTGTTCCAGTAGACTGTAGGCTAGGATGGGCAAGGATGTGAAGCAGATATTGTACATTGTAAGGTAAGCAGCATCATACAGTGGCTGAAATGACAAACAATGAAAGAGAAAAAAATGTACTGAACAATCATCTTCAAGAAGTTGTGTTGGAAAAAATCACAAGCTAAAACAAGACAGTTTGAAAAAGGAGTTAAAAAATGTTTTAAATATGTTTTTGTTTTTAAATTACAGTTGACAATATTATATTAGTTGCAGGTGTATAATCCTGTGATTAGATATTTATATAACTTACAAAGTGATCCCCCTTGATAAATCAAGTACCCACCTGGCACCATGCATAATTCCAATATTATTGACTGTATTCCCTAAACTGTACTTTACCTCCCATGACTATTCTTTAACCACCAATTTGTGCTTCTTAATCCCTTCAGCCATCCTGTCCTAACACCCCCAAAATATGGCAACTGTCATAATGTTCTCTGTATCTATGAATTTGTTTCTATTCTGCTTGTTTATTTTGGTTTTTAGATGCCACATATAGTGATCATCTGGCAGTTGTCTTTCTCTGACTTATTTCACTGAGCATAATACCCTCTAGGTCTACCAATGTTGTTGTAGATGGCAAGACTTCATGCTTTTTTATGGATGAATCATATTCCATTGTGTGTGTGTGTGTGTGTGTGTGTGTGTGTTTGTTGTTGCTTCTATATTTTGGCTATTGCAAATAATGCTACAATGAACATGTGGATGTATATGTCTTTTTTCTTTTTATTTATTTATTGTATATGTCTTTTTGATTTAGTGTTTTAGGTTTCTTTAGATAAAGAAGTGGAGTTGCTGGGTCCTTCTTTGTTTCTTGTTACAGTCTTTGTTTTAAAGCCTATTTTGACCCGTATAAGTTATTGCTATCCCAACTTTTTGTTTGTTTGTTTCAATTCACATTAGATCGCTGTAGCTTGAAAAAGAGTAAAGCGGCCCCTGACATCATAGAGTTGACCTGTCACTTATAGCTAGGCATAGGTGTTCTCCTGCCAAACATGCACAATTTCACAGAAATGCAACATCAAACAAGGCCATTCTGTGACTATGATGGATCAAAACAAAAACAAGACCACTCCACAATCACATCTGAACACAGACAGAGCATGAATATTTTTCAAATCATAAATAATGACCAACACCCCTATTCTGGCTAAGATGAGTAACTGTTGCTTCTTGACCGATAAGAGGGTTAGCCTCCTTCTAGTCTTCATTCCTTCTGGGTAAGATTTACTAAAACGCCCAGTCATAAAATTAACAGCACCCAATCTTCTTAAATCCTTCCCAAATTACCTAACTCAATCCAAATCTTATAAGACCTTTCTAATACTCTCTTCCTGAGAGGCCCCACTGTTCTTCATGGTGTATATTCTTTGTCATTGCATCCGGTAATAAACAAAATTTGATCAACTACAAATGTGTTCCTGGTGGTGTTTGGCTAGAGGGCTTTGACAACCTTCAGCTCTTACGACAGCACTTGGCATATAAAAAGCATTCAATAAATATTGGATGAATGATTGAGTAGATAATGGAAGCCACAGCACATTTGGAAAAGAATGATCTGATATTGTAAATTTTCCTTTATGGAAAAAAATTAAGGTATTATCTGATCCTCATTTTAATGAATATACTTATTGAGTTCAGTATTTTTCTACACAGTGCTAGATGTTTTCATACAACCATTACCTGTGGCCTGAATGAATAATATCCCATATTTATCTGTACTTTCACACATATAAATGTTATTTTAATTAAAATGTATTTAAATGTGACATAAATTAATACAATTATGCATTTTCAAACAATAGTTATAAAGATTCACTTACTATCATAATGGGAGTTGCCTCAAAAACGTTGAGAAAAACTTGAATAGAACATTGGTTCATTCATTAGTTGACTTCAAAAACATTTACTGAGTGCTTACTAAGTGACAAGCACTGGGGACAAAGAAGATTAGTACCCTGTCAGCTGAGGCACTCAAATTGCAGAGGGGGAGGCAGGGTGGTGAAAGTACAAAGAGTTGGGGGAGCCTAGAGGAAGGGACAACTCTTACCTATTGTAGAAACAAAGCAAGATAATGTGCATGCAAAATTCTCAATGAACATGGAGATACTTCTCATATACAAAGATTTAAACTCAGTAAAAATATTTTACTGAATTCTCAAGGGAGAGTACTAGTCTGTTGATATACAATTACCCATTTTTGCTAATGAGAAAATTGAAAAAAAATCTTCCGATTGATTGGTGTATAATTTAGTCTCGAATTTCATTCAAACAAAAGAAGCATCAGGGGAGAAGGTGGGGTGGAAAGAGATTAACCAAAGAATTTATATGCATATGCATAACCCAAGGACACAGACAATGGTGCGGTAGGCCTGACGTGGAAGGGGTCAATGAGGGGGGGAATGGAACACCTGTAATACTTTCAACAATAGAGATAAATGAAAATAAAATCTACTTTTGAGCCCTGGCTGGCGTGGCTCCTTGGTTGAGCCTCGACCTATGAACCAGGAGGTCATGGTTCGATTCCCGGTCAGGGCACATGCTCAGGTTGTGGGCTGGATCCCCAGTGTGGGGCGTGCAAGAGGCAGCCAATCCATGATTCTCTCTCATCATGGATGTTTCTCTTTCTCTCTCCCTCTCCCTTCCTCTATGAAATCAATAAATATATATATTTAAAAAAATCTACTTTTGTTCCATTATGGTAGTTTGAGGTTACATGAAAGAGAATTGTAATTCTTAGATGCATAATTAGAGAAGATAGAATGTCCTTAAAACAACAGCTTTACTTGATAATATTATTTGTTAAACCTGTTGTAAATGTTTTATTTATTCATTCATTCATTCATTCATTCATTCATTTATAAGAAAAGTAGTACATACATCTATTAACACTTTTATGCTTTATTCTCATGTTTGATGTATTTTGCAGAAAAAAGTCTTATCCCCTTTAATATATAAATCTCTAGTGAGAACCAGGTTTTAGAAAGAAGATATAAAAAGCATTATCTTAGGAAGGGACTTGAGCTTTGAAAATTTTCTTCAGTGTAAACCTTGAATCTTGGAATTGGATTTAGAAGTTCTGGGTTTCCTCTTGTCCCCTAGTTACTTACTGTTAAACGTTTTATTTTCATGACCAGTACTACTCTAGCTTTGCTAAAGAAAGACCTGCTTTTTGCTAAAGAATCAGAATCCTGGTCCCACTTCTACTTCTCCATAGCACAACCCTCCAAATTTCAGGCTTGCAGAGAACACCTGATGTGGACCTAAGTTGAAAAAGGTTCCAAGAATATTTGCAAAAAAAGGTTGCTACATTCAGCGCAGAGCACTAGGCCAAATTCAAAACGAAAGATGTTATACACCAGGTCACCACCTCAGAAACCTTCTGTTTACTTTAAGACATCCATATAGCTCCTTCCCTTATATCCTTCACATTTCCACCTAAAGGTCACATCATCAGAGAGAACTTTCAAAATCATCTTCTCTAAAATAGTGGCCCTCTTCCCCAGTCACTCTATCCATTTGTTATCCTTTTTCACCCCCTTCAGAGCATTTATCAGCAACTGACAATATGTTTATCTAAATGTAGTCTGTCTTTCCCCCAGCATTACGGGGGTAAGATTTTTGATCATTGTTATATCCCCAGCACTTAGCCGGGCACATACTAGACACCCAAGATATATTTGTTAAGTGAATGAGCATACTAGTTGAGCAACTAACGAAGCCAAACATCAACTCCTATGAAAATCTAAGCAGTTAAGGTAACCTAAACAGACCCCAGACAGCCCAGAGTCTGAATCTCAGCTGACCTTATTAGGAGTAAGTCCTTCCTTTCTTCATAAAATTTGTGCTTTCATAAACATGTTTTAAAAAGATAACAAAGCAACAGGCTCCTTCCAAAATAAAAAACAATGTTTTAACCAGATTAAGCCAATTTCCCTTTAGTATTTTGCAACAAAATTTGAAATGTTTTTTAATACTTGCATTCATCTAAGTGAGGAATTAGAAACATTTGGATCAATAGTAATTTCAATGTTCAAGAAAAGCAGACTCATCAGAATCCATAAAACTCTCTGTAGCTAAAACTGTAAGTTTTGAATACAAGAAAGTTGATAGCACTTCCTACAGCTAGATGATTAATTCATAAAGCAATCTGCTTAACTGGCCCTATGTGGCTGATGACATGGCAGTACCGATGTAAGTAAGAGACAGCATACCAAATGGTAAAGAGGTAAGTTCAAGACAAAGAGAGCAGTCATTTCCCTTTGACAGAATACATTCGCTTAAAAATTCTGCCAAGAAATTAGAAAAAAAAATCACTTCCTACCACGAGGAATTAAACATACCTTGAAATTTAGAAACTCAATCTGTAATACCTGTGGTGACGTTACCAGTAGTTCAGTTTGGCAAAATCACTGAACTGCTCACAGATTACCTATGAAAATTTCTGAGTCACTGAGCATTATAGTTCCTATATTTAGCTGCACTTCCACTAGAAACAATGCAAAATCCATTTCAGTTGTTAAAACAAACTGACAAATGTGTCTGCTTATCCTGCCACTTAAATATCAAGTTAACATATGTCATATTCTTTATGCAATAAATGTTCAGAAGACAATAGAGGGTAAAAAATGTAGAGTTACTCAAGTAATCCAAGGTTTTATCCAGGAATCACAGCTTCGTGGCCAGCTTACTAGTAAAGGTCAACGTTTCTCTAGAAAACCAATCTGAGAAACTGCAAAGGTGTGAGATATTATTTGATGAAATATTACACTATAACATTTTAGGATTATTGGAAAACATTGTATACACTGATACAAAGAAAAAACCCCCAGAATATTCTTTTAAAGGTTATCTCAATTCTAATCAGATATATTAAAGAATTTTCAAAACAAAGTAACAAGAACACTGTTAAAGCAAAAACGCAAACATTTGCTATTGTCAAAATGCAAGCCAAGATTAACAGTTGAGTAAAAAACAACAACCCTCCTTTTACTTCGGACATACCTCTCCAATACCTATAATCCAATACATAAAAAGGCAAATTATTAATAGCAAATGTAAAGTACATGACAACAAATAACTAGGGAAACAAACCTGTTGTGAGAATCCGCAGAAGAACTGGTACAAAAATTGTGGCAAAATGAAACAAAGGTTCTGGGGGGGGAAGTGGAGAAAAGCGTTAATGTTTTCAATTAATCAAATTTTTAAACTAAAACAGGAAACTATTACATACAGTCAGTCCTAAGCCCTTCTAACATCAGAAGGCAATAAGTCTGTATTCTAGAGTTGTAAGTGAATAACCCCAAAATAAATGACTAATTCATATTAATAAGAACTTTTGCCCTATCAAGGCAGAAGAGAGATCTCACTTTATAAAAACCTGTTGCTAGTCTTCTGTGTGAAGAAATTAAATCACACAATACAAGTACCTAATAGTACTGCATCTTAAATGCCAATTAGATTTGCAAAATCATAAAGTAGAATGACATAAAGCTGTAAGTATATGAAGGGCAGGACAAAAGGTTTACAGTTGTTCGTATGGGAAAAGACATGAAGGTTATGATTATTACAATAGCTTTATTAACTGTTTCATGTACTCACAACTATAAACCTACTTTTGCCCACTCTGTATTTTAAATCAATTAATGCCAATAAGAGTCAGGAAATTATTACAGTGTATGTTGACACTAACAGTATCAGCTAATGTTTTACTGCCTTTACCACTGCTTCATCAAACAACTGACATATTAATATTGATCATTTACTATATGCAAAGATGGCACTGTGGATGACATACACAAAAAAACCCAAACGAAACTTCTTATTCCTAAGGGACTTATAATTTAATTGGGAGAATATGAAATACAGGTTTAAAAAAATTCAAGCAGAGAATTTAAATAAGGCAGACTGTGACATTATCTGAGTGCTGCTTGTCATCTTCTTGTGTTTTCTCTGGATTTCCCTTTGGGCAGCACCTTCAAGAGCCCATTTTTGAGACATGTCAAAAAACCAGTCTACTTCCTTCTGTCACACATTCTCACTTAGATAATTTTCTATACTGGGAGACCTGAGGCTGTTTTTAAAAATCCAATGCATCCTCAAAGGATGAGCATCTGCCACAGCTGAGGATATTCAGGTGAGTATACTACAGGCTCTGGAGGATGTTCGTAAAGAAAAGTGCTATACATGTTTTGAATAACTCATACAGCATCAGAGTACATGCCATAGCTCCAAAGGGCTCATCACCTGGAAGGGCAACACTCAATTGTATGTATCAATTCTAGTAGAATGCAAAATGTACGTAGCATTTCTAGAGTCATACTTTTTCTTTTTTATTGAAATGAATGGTGTGCTATTGGTTAATACAATTATATAGGTTTTAGGTGCACAATTCTATAATACATCAAATGTACACTGTATTGTGTGGTCACCACTCCAAGTCAAGTCTCCTTTCCTCACCATTTATCCCCTCTATACCCTCTAAATTGTGAGGTCGGAGGAGGCAGTGATTGATGGGGATTATGGGATAGTTTGTGGGAAGAGGAGGTGTGACTTTCCTACTAGGATGTGATTTCCATGAGAACAGGGACTTAGTCTGTTTTATTCCATTATGAATTCTCAGGGTCTAAAACAGTGCTTGGCATAGGGTAACACATTCAAACATTTGTTGATTGAATAAATAAAGAATCAGCATCTGAACTAGGTGCTAAAGATGAATAGGATATGTTAATAGCAGGAACCAAGATAAGGCCTTCTGTATCTTAAACAGATAACAAGACAGGGTGAGACTGTGGGGTGCCTTAAAAGCCAGACTAATCCTTAGACAATGGAGAGTAAAGTTTCTGGAGTACAGTTGAAAAGTGGCATTTTCCAAACATTAATCTGGCTGAATTATGCAAGGTAGACTGCATGGAGAAACAGAAATAAGAACATCTGTCACTGAAGTACTCCAGGGGTGAGGCAATAGCAAATTGAAGATGCAGGAGAAGGGCTTTTTAGCTCAGCCAAAGAGGGCCAGAAGTATTAGAAATCATTTTGGGATGAACAAAATAAAGTGACAAATAAAATAGATCGGGAGACATGGAAGCATGGAATAGACTGATGAATCTCAGAAAGAAGGGGAGAGGGGGACTGGAAAAGATTAACCAAAAACTTATATGCATATATGCATTACCTATGGACACAGACAAAAGGGAGTTGAAGGCCTGGGGCAGGGAGGGAATCAGGTTGAAGGGGGCAAAGGGGAACATCTACATCTATAATACTTTTAACAATAAAGATAAATTTAAATTTTTAGAAAAAGGAATACTGCTAAGTCAGTAACTAAGAGATAATGGACATAGAGATCCTATGAACACAGAGGGTACCACCTACATAAATTATTCCCTCAATTTGGGAACCATTAATTACAGATCACTGGTAACCATTAGCCATTCTAATGCTTGTTTTGTTTTCCTTAACAGAGTATTCCTTCCATCTGGTGGCAGTTGAATGAATTGCAGGCCACAATGGTAGGCAAACCAAGCATCTGGAATTAGGGATTAGACTGGTAGGTAGATCTCTATGGCAAATCTTCATGAGCTCTCCTACTAGGGAGAGGTAAGAGAGAATAACAACCCATCTCCATGTGGGGCTGTTAAGTTACTGAGTCCAAGGCTTGGTAAACCCAAACTATGATGTACAAGAGTCCTGGAATTAGAGTCAGTAAAGCTATTGTGGAAATCTTGTTCTGTCACCTCCTAGATGGCTCCAAAAACAAGTTATGTAAATTCTCTGAGCCCTAATTTTCATATATTTTAAATGGAAATAATACTAATTGCCTCACAGGAGATTTGTGAGGATTAAATAAGAAAATAAAGTGTGTTTTTTTGTCAAACTGCAAAGTACATTACACATACTGGGTTAATTATCATTATTAGTCACCATCACTATTTGGCCTGGATACCAGGTGATACTGGTTAACAGGGTCTTGGCAAATCTGTAAACCTGATGTGACAGTTATTTTTGAAAATACAAAATTAATAGGACCTGGGCTTGATTATAAGAAAACTGACACACAAAAGCAGTTTCTAAGCTTTCCCTCCTGTGAAATATAGGGTATCAAACACTCTAGCTGCTTGAACCATTTAGAACTGGTACATTAACTTGATAATATACCTATAAACTGGAATCTAATTCATATCTTTAGTAAATTTCTATTATAGAAATAAAAAATGAGTATGCGGGATCAGTTTAAAATGTATGCTGATTGGTGCTAAAAGAAAATCAAGATGTTGGGGAAACTACTTCAGTGTCCATGGGCGGGTATTTTGCACAATTATTGTGTTTTAGGTGAATATTTAACTGGGTGAAAAAATGCTCACAATATATTAAATAAAAAAGGGCAAAGTGCAAACAGTATGTTTTGGGGCTGACTGCTAATAGGTTTGGGGTTTCTTACTGGGGTGATGGAAATGTTCTGAAATTAGATAGTGGTGATGGTTGCACTTCATAGTGAATATATTAAAAGCCACTGTATTATACACTACAGTGAATTTTGTTATTTGAATTATAACTCAGTAAAATGGGGAAAACGGTATATATAGTGTATGAAAACGATGTATACACATATGAATTTGTATAGACAAAAGTACAGGTCACATAACAATGTTACCACTGGTTCTATCTATTGGTATTCATTTACAGATGACTTCAAATATCTTATTTTAGAAAAGAAGCCATGTGTAAGTAAAAGAGGTATTTGAGAAAAGTCACTTGTATAATTTTCCTTTCATTTAGAGCATTAACTCACTATGCAACATCATCAGAGAATCTCAACTTGAGGAGAGCCATGTCAGTTTCACATAACCAAAAATTAATCAAAATCAGTCAAGATTAGAGAGGAAGGACCCAATTGGAATGAAAACAAAAATTTAACCTAAATATATTACAAATAAATAACATAACCACACTGAAATGGTTGAAAAGGGGGGAAAAACAAAAACGAACTTTGGAAACAGTATTTTGACTATACTGGTACACTCCAACGCCAAAGACAAAAAGAAATGCACACAAATAGATTGCTCAAGTTAGTTTGTTTTTCCTAGGACTATAAGTTAACAGTTCTGAAACTATTGTAAGTGTATTCTAGGATTGAGCAAATAAGTGAACATATTGAGAATGAGAACTAGGTTTCTCATCACTGGAAAAAGGAGTTATATGTAAGGAAAAGAGATAGGTTAAAATAAACTTTGCGGTGTTGGCTGGCATCAAAGTTATCCATATAAACAGTTCACATACTGAGTTCAACTAACACCCAGATCTTGATTTCTAAATACCATTTGCAAATAAAAGAAACCAGTATTTCTTGAAGAAATGTCCAACTTTAGTATTGGAGCAGTAAAAATACAAGAAGAGCTTAGAAAATCATATGGTACTAAAAAATAAAGAAGTCTTCAAAAAGGTTGGGGATGGGGATAGGGAGGAATGGGGAATTGCTACTCAATGGGTATAAAGTTTTAATTATGCAAGACGAGTAAGTTATAGAGATCTGCTGTACAATGTTGTGCCTATAGTTTAACAATACTGTATTGTACAGTTCTAAAGCTATTATGTGGGTACAGCTCAGGTTAAGTGTTCTTATCACAACAAAATAAAAACTTAAAAATTATGGGGATATGTTGAAAGAACAGAGGAGCCAAATCGATGACAATCTGAGTAGTAGAATAAATAAATAATAGGAATGGATTTTAACTCAAAACCAAATACCTGTTTTAGTAGCAAATGCTTCCCGCCCCCTTTTTTATGGCAGGGGATCACAGGGTTTATGGTCCAGTAGAAGGAACACACTTTTCTTTGTAGATATACAAAGAAAGATGTCACATATGTCTCAACAATGGTTTTTATGGGGTACAATGGAAACACATGATGGGAGTGGTCAAATGTACACAAGACAGGGAGGGCTTCATAGAGGGTACTGAAGCCACTAACGTGTGTGTGTGTGTGTGTGTGTGTGTGTGTGTGTGTGTGTGTGTGTGTTTGTTTTTTATGGAAACCACTTCTAAGGCTACGGCAGGTTAAGTCTCCTTCTGTCACTAACAGCCTGTTTTCAAGACTTGGTGATCATAGGTGACCTTGGCTTTTCTTTTTTGTGTATGTTTAAGGTGTATGTGTTGATTTGATACATTTATATATTACAACTCATTACTAAAATAATGTTAGTTAACACCCCTATCATATCACACAATTATTTCTTTTTTTTGTGGTGAGAACATTTGCGATTTTGAGTCTTAGCAACTTTGAAGTATATAGTAGAATATGATTAACTATAATTACCATATTGTACATTAGTTCTCCAGAACTTATTTATCTGTAGTTGCAAGTTTTCACCCTTTAATAACATCTACCTATCCCTCCCCTCTTTCCCCAGTCTCTGGCAACCACCAGAATGTACTTTTCAAATAAAATTACACAGAGCAAAGATGAAGGGTCTTGAGACCCCCAAACAGCAATTTGATCAAGTTATCAAAGTTAACATTATCAAGAATGAGACACATTGACAACCTACTGACACAATGCACTGAGCAAGTTACAACATCGCTTTTGTGGTATTTGTGCCAAAAATGTCTAATCTGAATCCAATAATAAGCAAACGTTAGGCAAACTCAGATTGAGAGACATTGTACAAACTAACTGGCCAGTATTATTAAAAAATGTTGACAAAAGACAGGAACTATCCCTAGTTAAAGATAACTAAGGAGAAATGACAGCTAAGTGCAAGTGTGAACCTGAAACCAACCAAAAAAAGTATCAGTGAGACCACTGGCAAAATTCCAATCTCACATGGAGACTAGTCAATAATGTGTCAGCTAATATCAATTTACTAATCTTGATAACTATGTTATGGATTATCTAAGGTGTTAACAGTTGGCAAAGCTGGACAAAGAGTATATGAGGATTATTTCAGTAATTTTTCAACTTCTTTAAAGTAAAAAATTATTTTAAAATGAAAAGTGAAAAAAATTTTAAATAACTGTACTGAACAGTATATAGGACAGAAGATCAACTTCTGGGCTATGTTGGCTAAAAATGATTTGCATACTTTAGACCAGTTACTTCACCTTCTTGTATGATAGGTTTATTATGCATAAAATGAGTGGCTTAATTTATATTCATAGATTCAAAATTGTGCTTTGAGGAACCTCTGGGCAGGACAGGGAGGTTGAGCAAGTACACAGCCCTGGCCCCATCACTCTTTAGTCAATGCAATCCTGCTTCTATCTGCTTTTATCTGTATAACTTCATTGGAAGAGAGAATTCTACTAAAAAGAGTAGTTTAGCATACTGTTCAGGATAAAAAGGGAACCAACTATTGATAGATGATACAAAAGGATGAATCTCAAAAACATGCTAAGTGAATTAGGCCATACACAAGAGTACCTATGATTCTATTTAGTTCTAAAACAGTTATATCTAATTTGTATATTACATATTATATCTAAATTTATATATTACTAGAGGCCTGGTGCACGAAATTTGTGCAAGGGGCTCGGCCCTCGCAGTTGCGGTGGCTTGCCTTGGG
>NW_005370538.1:1423969-1426000 GCF_000412655.1 Myotis brandtii
CAACAAGACAATGCACCATGCCATGGTGCTCGTATTGTGCAGGAGTGGTTTCAAGAACACGAGGGAGACTTTACCTTGTTTAGGTGGCCCCCACAATCACCAGATCTCAATTCAATTGAGCATTTGTGGGACAAAGTTCAAAGAGTCATCAGGCAGCTGGTTCCACAACCATCAAATCTCACAGAACTGGACAGTGCTATTCATCAGGCATGGTGTCAGATTCCTCCCATCACTTTTCAACATCTCGTGGAGTCAATGCCAAGAAGAATCACCGCAGTATTGAAGGCAAAAGGTGGCCCAACGAAGTACTGATGGGGTGGTCATAATAATCTGGCCACTCAGTGTGTATATATATATATATATAATGCTAATTAGACTGGACAGCCAAATGACCTCCTTCTGAACGAAGCCAGGGCTGTGAGGGCCAAGCCCCTTGCACGAATTTCGTGCATCAGGCCTCTAGTGTTAATATAAATCAGATTAGTCATTGTTTGGATCAGGGGTGGAGGAGACTAACTGGGAAGGAGTATAGGGGAACTTTCTGGGATGATGGAAATGTTCTAGTTTTTTTGTGTTTTTTAAAAAATCTTTATTGTTAAAAGTATTACATAGGTTCTCCTTTTTCTTCCATTAACCTCTTCCAGCCTACTCCAGTCCCCCCACCCCAGGCTTTCACTGCCCCATTGTCTGTGTCCACGGGGTTATGCATATATGCATACAAGTTCATTGGTTGATCTCTTTCCACTCACCCTTACCTCCGCCTTCCCTCTAAGGTTTAACCATCTGTCCACGCTTCTATGTCTCTAGGTCTATTTTTGATCATGTTTATTTGTTTCATTAGATTCCACATATAAGTGAGATCATGTGATACTTATTTTTCTCTGACAAATGTTCTAGTTTTGATTAGGGTGCTGGTTACATGAACGTATACATTTGTCAAAATAGAACTGCATACAATAAAACTTCAATATCCATAATAATAAAAGGATAATATGCTAATTAGACACGATGTCCTTCTGGATGTCATTTCGGGCGTCCTTCCAGACAAAGCCGGGGCTGGAGCAAATCCCAGGTCCTGTTTGCCTGCTGGCAGCCAGAGGGAAGCCAGGGTCCTGGGTGCCAGAGGGAAGCCAGCACCAGCAGCTGGGGAAAGGAAGGGCTACTCTTGCACAAACTTCGTGCATTGGGCCTCTAGTAATAGACTAATTCAGGCAGGGGAGTGTCCCTTAAAGCTGAAAGTCCATTATATAATAAAGTAAGTTTTCTGAATGAGTATATTAAAAAGATGACAAATTAGTTAGTTTATGTTTTTACTTATGTAGACACGTGTAGTTAAAAGTATGTATGAAAAGTTTAATTTCAGAAGAGAGAAACCAAGATGGCAGCATAGGTAAACACCTGAAATTGCTGCCTCGCACAACCACTTCAAAACTACAAATAAAAGGCACAACGTACATCATCCAGAACCACAGGAAGGCTGGCTGAGTGGAAATTCTACAACTAGAAGGAAAGAGAAAAGCACACTGAGACTCAGAGGAGGTGCGGAAGTAAAGTGCAGAGGTATGGAGGCGCACGTGGAAAGGGCTGGCAACTGAGGACGCGGTTGTCTTTTTCAATCGGGAGGGAGGAGCCTCAACCCGACTGCTCTTAACTCCAGTTCCAGGCGAGACTCTGGGGACCCAGACTCATAAGGGGAGAAACTGGACTGTCTGGCATCATCCGAACTCGAGGGCGGCTTTCTCTCAGAGGTGCTTGCAGCGATTATCGGGTCACTGAGACATGGGGCGTCTTAGGGTAGGACTGAGGAGCAGCCATAGCTGCTTGCTCCGCCCTGTTGATCCCCTGAGACCCTGCCCCACCCAAGTTGTCCACAGAGGCTTTTGCATATGAAAGGCCTGGCCCTTTGCAATCTGAAAATTACCTAACAAACTGCAGCTTGGTCAGAGGGACCCAGAACTTCCAAAAGAAGGCCCAAGGCCCCACGGCAGCTTGCACTGCTTCACAGCTGGGCCTCATCTGGGCACCTCCAAA
>NW_005370538.1:1427323-1455343 GCF_000412655.1 Myotis brandtii
ATAATAGAATCAGGGGCATAGAAAGGGAGTGGACTGACTATTTTTGGGGGGGAAAGGGGTGTGGGGGTGCGGGAAGAGACTGGACAAAAATTGTACACCTATGGATGAGGACAGTGGAGGGGTAAGGGTAGAGGGTGGGGTGGGAACCATGTGGAGGGGAGCTATGGGGGGAAAAAAGAGGAACAACTGTAATAATGTGAACAATAAAGAATTAATTTTAAAAAAAGAAAAATTTAATTTCACAGAAACGTTTTCTGTAAATATTACAGTAATTTCAAATTTATACTGAATAGTGTTAGTAAATGTATGCATTCACCAGTCACCACGAGTAAAATGCACACAGCTGAGGCGTGGATTAGCACACTTTAGAACATTGCTGGCACACATTAAAAATGCTGCAGAGCCCTGAGCCCTGGCTGGTGTGGTAAGTGGTGAGAGCATTGTCCTGGGCAATGGGTTCGATTTCCAGTCAAGGGCACATACCTGGGTTACAGGTTCACTCCCCACCCCCAGGTCAGGGCATCTGCAGGAGGCAAGCAGTCCACAATGTCTCTGTCTCTCTCCCCTTCCCTCCCTCCCTCCCACTTTCTATGAAAAACAATGGAAAAAATATCCTCAGGTGAGGATTAAAAAATAAAAAACTGCTGTAGAAAGTCACACCATAACGAAATACCACCTGCAATACAGTGGGATCATGTGTTAATCATTCATCAAACATTGTTTACGAGCAATGACTCTTAGATTTAAATATGTAGACTATAGTTGTAGATATGTAATATTTATGACAGCAAAATGACTACAGTGTTTTTTTCCAGCACATGGCCTATTCGCTAAAATTTGTTAAAAATAAGTTAACTAACAAAAAAACACCACATCCTGTTAATTTAATATAAGCAACTCTTGGTTAAAAGCATTTTAAAATTAAAAGGGGGTTAATTTTCACATATGACATACAGACTGGAAATTTTGTCTGTTAAATCAGAAGTTGGTTAAATTGAAGTTCGCAAACTTGAGGGTTTACTGCACTATGAATAGGTACATTTTATTGTATTTAAACTATACTCCAAGAAATTTGACTTAAAATTTCATCTCAAATCTCTTGCATTAAAATAAATTTCTGGTTTCCAATACCATAAATAGATGTTTTGCTGTCTACAAACTTCAGTATGAAGACAGCAAAAGAAACATGGAAAGAGGAGGAAAAACACTATGACTAAATTGAGCTGGATTAAGTAGTCTTAAATTAAATTGCAAATACTTGATCACATACCTTATAGAAGAAATACTGTACAAGGTGTGCTATTCTCACATAATATAGATGTCCATGACCCAATAGCAATTTCTTTAAATGTTTAAACTTTGGAACAGAATAATCGCTATTTCTGGATGCTTGGCGACCTTCTTTGCCTTTAATACCTAAAAAAAGAAAATCTCTATAGGGTGAGTATTTTATAGAATAAACAAGCCCTGGACTTAGTATTTTCAACTTCCTTATGTGTTATAGCTCAGTTGTATAGTTTAGCTTAGTGTTATTTAACCAAAAAGTGCTTTCTTTAACAATCTCAATGAGAATTACCAATAAGTAGTAAAACTAAGTGTAATTGATAATTACCTATTTATAACACAATATACAACAATTAAATAGAATAATTATTTAATCATTATAAGGCAAAATTATCCTGAGAAAAAATTAAATCTGAAAGTTACTTTAAAGCCACTTAGTGCTTAATTGTGCATGGCACTAGACCGGGTACAATATTAAAGCAAATCAGAGACCTGGGGTTTATGGTCTAGGACAGTGATGGCGAACCTTTTGAGCTCGGCATGTCAGCATTTTGAAAAACCCTAACTTAACTCTGGTGCCGTGTTACATATAGAAATTTTTTGATATTTGCAACCATAGTAAAACAAAGATTTATATTTTTGATATTTATTTTATATATTTAAATGCTATTTAACAAAGAAAAATCAACCAAAAAAATGAGTTCGCGTGTCACCTCTGACACACGTGTCACAGGTTCGCCATCACTGGTCTAGGAGCTCAAAACTGAAAACTTACAATGAGACAGTGAAGTTCTTTCACTGAATGAAACTCTCAGTAGTAGCCCAAGTTTCTCTGAGCTCAAGCTGCTTTAGGCCATTTCCACACTGGATAACCATTGAGTAGAACTAAGAGTTCCACACAACATATGGCTACTTTCAAATGAAAAGAATTTGGGAATCCAAACTGCAGTACAATAATTCCCAAGATACTAATTCCATTGTTTCTCCCCCTTCAAAAACAACAACAACAACTTGCTGGGGTGTTAGGATTGTTGCCTACCAAGAGCCTGATAAGGGGAAAAAGGTACAGGCTGTAGAAAAGCCATTTTTACATGCTAACATATAAATTAAACACTACAGCCCAAACCACCCATAAATAACTCCATATGGAAAACCAGCCAAGCAATGATCATTTCTTAGTACCAAACAGTTAAGTATCTCAAAAGACAGTGCAGCAACATAAGGAGGCAATCTGGCCAGGAGTGGAAAATCAATAAAATTTCCTTCATTATGTCAAAGTGAGATCAATTGTGCTGCCAGTAAGTTTGGGAAATTCATTTTACTTGGATCATATAAAAAAATTCTCAACTTTGTATTTCTACATTCCCCCCAGAAATAGGACTTTGGGATGGACATAGTGCATGGTCAAATGACAACCTTCATTCAATTAACAATTATTATACCAAAATTTGAATTCAGTATGAGCAACCAAAATAAATCTCTAGAATATAGGACCACTCTACCTAAAAGCAATACTGATACCTTACAGCTGCCATCTCATTAGATGTTTCTTACCTATTCCCACATGGGATTCCAAGATCATACTAACATCATTGGCACCATCACCTATTGACAGTGTTATTGGGCTCCCTTTTAAATTCTTCACCATTCTGACAATCTAAACATTAAATACAAAAGAGGTATAAAAAAGGTCAAAGCCGAAAATGAGATTGTACTACATTAGGGTTAGATGCCTCATTCACACTTGTAAATTTTGGCCTTGCAAATAGAAAGGGAGTGTGTGCATATATGTGCAATAGTCTCGAATCTCAGAGGCAGAAGAACACAGCTTTTCAAAATATAATACTAAGGAGACTTTGATTTTGGGTGGTGAACACACAATACAATATACAGATGATGTATTATACAATACAATATACAGATGATGTATTATACAATTGGATACCTTAATGCTATATAATTTTATTAGCCAATGTTACCCCAATAAAGCCAATAAAAAAGAAAAAATATAATACCAGTGCGCACTTGTTTCTAGTTCTGTGAATGTATGAATGTCAAAATCCCTGCCTCTTATCTATATTAGAGGACAACTTGTTTCCCTCTTTTGTCATAGCTTCATGTGTCTTTTCATATCAGTGCTGAACGTGTGGCAGTAGAGACCAGAAAGCTGATTTGGGGTATCATGCATAGGGCTACCAGAACAAAAGTGGGAAGTGAGAGGACAATGTTTTGGGGAACCTCTCCCTCTCCCCTCCCTGCTGACACTCTCCCTTGTTGCATCCCAACCCTTATCCCGAGGGACTTTTCTGACATTAAATTATTGCACTCTGCCGAAACCGGTTTGGCTCAGTGGATAGAGCGTCGGCCTGCGGACTGAAAGGTCCCAGGTTCGATTCCGGTCAAGGGCATGTACCTGGGTTGCGGGCACATCCCCAGTAGGAGATGTGCAGGAGGCAGCTGATCGATGTTTCTCTCTCATCGATGTTTCTAACTCTCTATCTCTCTCCCTTCCTCTCTGTAAAAAATCAATAAAATATATTTAAAAAATTATTGCACTCATCTAGCTGCCAACTAAATTTGTCCCACTGCCCAATATGATTTCATCTTTCCTATAGGTAGCTGCATTTTATTTTTTAAAAATATTTTTATTGATTTCAGAGAGGAAAGGAGAGAGAAAGAGAGATAGAAACATCAATGATGAGAGAGACTCATTGATCAGCTGCATCCTGCATGTCCCCTGCTGGGGATCAAACACTTCCCAGGCAAATTTCCTTGACTAGAATTGAACCCGGGACCCTTCAGTCTGCAGGCCGATGCTCTATCCACTGAGCCAAACCAGCTAGGGCGGTAGCTGCATTTTAAAGGGGGACATCTTAAAGGTGGTGAAATTTGCAGAAGCTATCTGAGATATGTGTAAAAAGCCTGTCACTGTTCCTTGAGTGTCTCTTCAAGGTGTTGATGACAGAGTGTAGCTCAATGCTGTGTTCATGGTAGGTACTGAATAAAATAAATCTGGTGGAGTTACTTGTGAGAAGTGTATTCGGTAAACAGCTGTCCTCTCACCCTATGTTTTAGATAATGACTGCTTTATGTGTCAACCCTCAAAACCCCTGGGAATCTAGTAGCTTTTAGAAGTTTAGCCCTGACTGGTTTGGCTCAGTGGATAGAGCATCGGCCTGCAGACTGAAGGGCCCCAGGTTCGATTCCTGTCAAGGGCATGTACCTTGGTTGCAGGCACATCCCCAGTAGGGAGTGTGCAGGAGGCAGCTGATCAATGTTTCTCTCTCATCGATGCTTCTAACTCTCTATCCCTCCTTTCCTCTCTGTCAAAAATCAACTCTCTCATCGCTTCTAACTCTCTATCCCTCCTTTCCTCTCTGTCAAAAATCAATAAAATATATTAAAAAATAAAAGTTTATATAATCCAGCAGTCAAATAATGTCTTGCAAAAATTATGTCCTCATAATCGCTTTCAATAGTTAACATAAATAAAATCCATTTTTAAACTATGTTTTTATTGATTTTTAGAAAGGAAGAGGGATAGAGCGGTAGAAACATCAATGAGAGAGAAACAGCAACATCGATTGGCTGCCTTCTGCATGCCCCCTACTGGGGATCGAGCCATCAACCCGGGTTTGTGCCCTGACCAGGAATCGAACCTCTGGTACCTTCTTGGTTCCTGGGTCGATGCCCAACCACTGAGAGACACTGGTAGGGCAATTCATTTTAAACACAACTGAAGTAATTAAAAATAATTTATATACACCAACCCACAGTATTTTCTTTAAAAAAAAAATCAGTCAGGTTTTATTCAGTATTAAATAGTATACCCCCAAATCCACATCCAATTCAATTTAACTAAAAAATGGTGGTACTGTGAAATGCCAGCTTTCTGCCAATCCTTCTCATTTGGGTTCATTTAAAAAGCTTTATAAGACTGTCAGAAATTATCAGTAAGTCAAAGACAAAATTAAAGAACCCAAACTAAATTGATTTTTTATGGGCTACAATACTCATTAAACTAATTGCACTTCTTATACTAAGTGCAGTAATGATTTGCACCTCAAGGAAGAAAAACTACAGCCAGGAAAGGTAATGAAATTATCAAAGGTGACAGCTTCCACATAAAAAAATAGATTAAAAACAATAAAGCTTGTCCTTGTGGGAAGTAAAGGATATATGGTCACACACTATGAAATAATGACAGATTTATGGATTAACATTAATTTTCTTTTTCTGGGACCCAGGTCACCTGGATTAAGAATTTCTCTTCAGCCATAGCTGGTTTGGCTCAGTGGATAAAGCGTTGGCCTGCGGAATGAAGGGTCCCAGGTTCGATTCTGGTCAAGGGCACATTCCCGGGTTGCCAACTCAATCCCCAGTAGGAAGCATGCAGGAGGCAGCCGATCAATGATTCTCTCTCATCACTGATATTTCTATCTCTCTCTCCCTCTCCCTTCCTCTCTGAAATCTATAAAATTAAAAAAAAAACTAAAAAAGAATTTCTCTTCAATCTCTAGGATAGCTTCATGAAAAAGAAATCAATTTACCAAAAGTGATTTATTTCTCAACTATAACTTCATATAATTTAAAGTGCAAAGCAATATACAAATACCAAAAAAAAGATACAAGGCTTGGTCACACACCTTAAAAAGCATATGATGAAAAAAAAGTATATGATGAAGTAGCAGAGATAGGGAATGAATCAAGAATATTAGATAATCCAATTAAGAAACAACACTATGCGATCATCTGTACAAGGGAATATATAACACAAATGTCATCTAAGTCACCCACATAAGAAAACCTATGACCATAGAGAAGGAAGAGGACACTATATGCCACAGTGATCAGGAATAATTTTACATAAGAGTGATTTGATATCAATCATAATAGATTGGTAAGTTTTGCATTGATGGGGAAAAGGGGGTTGGAGTATGCCAGAGAAAGAAAATATCATGTTCTAAGACATACAGCCAGGTAAATACAGCATATGCTCAGAAAATAGATCTGGCTTGAGCAAATCAATGAGTTTCCATATAGGGGAGATACCAGGTACACCTGGGGCCAGATCAACAGGGAGTGATATTCTGAGTGGCAGTAGGGTACAAGAACAGAAAGAAAAAGTAAAACTGCAGGCAAAAAGAAGTTAGGTGGCTAGTTATAGCTGCCGTTCAATTAGTTGTTAAAAGCCTAGACCTGAAAAGTAATGGAAAGAAAGGAATAGATGGAAACGACAATGATGTTCTAGAAAACAGACAGAATTCAGTGACTGAAACCATATGGTAAAGCATGGGGGAAGTCAACAGAGATTTCAACATTTTAAATCTAGAAAACTGGAAGTATAGTGAGTTCAGTAATCTATATATATAAAAAGCCAGAGAATGGAATGCCGTAATGACTGGAACGACCAGTCACTATGATGCCCACTATGGCCAGCAAATCGGGGGGTGAAGCTGGCTGGCCAACCTCCTGCGGGCCCTCCCCCCGGCTGCCCAACCTCCTATGCCCTGTCTCTCTCTCAGGCCAGCAGCCCCAATCGGCCTGCCACCTGCCCGCTGTCATGGTGGCCTGGTGGTGAGGGAAGAAGGAGTGGGGGAAGCAGAGAACCACGCAGTGGAAGGGTGCCGACAATGGCAGCGGTGGCATCCAGCATCCATTCCTTCCACACCCGGCCAGGCGACCGTCGCCTCCTCTCCAACCCAGCCCTGATTGGCATGGCCTCGATCAGTCCTGATCACCAGCCAGACCTAGGGACACCACCCATGCATGAATTTTGTGCACCAGGCCTCTAGTATGGAATAAAAAAAGACCCCGAGTAGCCGCAGCTATTCCCCAAATCCTGAGAAAGAAGTACAAAGTAGGAAGGATCTCAATACCAGATGTCAAGTTATACTAAAAGGCCACGGTTCTCAAAACTGCCTGGTACTAGCACAAGAACAGACATGTATACCAATGGAACAGAACAGAGAACCCAGAAATCGACCCAAGCCACTATGCTCAATTAATATTTGACAAAGAAGGCAAAAGCATACACTAGATTCAAGGGCAATCTTCCACCATCTCCTCCTCCCGACAGGCCCGGCCCCGATCTGCCGACTGGACCCCACCTATGCACGAATTCATGCACTGGGCCTCTAGTAGATATAGAAAAAGACAAGAAAAATGATAGTTGGGCTCTAGTGAAGGGTGAGTTGAGGTGATAATGGCACACCCAAGATGTGTTCAATAAGAAGCTACAGAAATAAAGTTAAACCCAAAGATTGGAGAAGTGACTTGAAAATCACCCACATGGCCATGACAGATAAGTAGGTGATAGCCCAGAAGTGACTATAGAAAGAGAAATAAAACAGAATGAGGATTGCACCACAGGGAGCTCCATATTCTGGGTGGGAGAATTAGCATGTGGTCAGGAATACAGACACCAGCCTGGGCAATGGAATCAAAACCCAGGTAAGCAACTTGAGCAACGATTGTGATTGTGGGGGGGGGGTATTGCTTCTTACTAAATGGACAGATATTTTTGGATCCTTTTCTGGCAGGATGTGCTTCCCCATATGGGGCTAACCAGGGCTCTGAGAGTTGAGCAAAAAAGACAAGCACCTGACTGTGGTGGGAATTGAGAGTGAGAAGAAAGTAGAGAGAGACAATGTCTTCAATTAAGATGGGCATGTGCCGTAACCGGTTTGGCTCAGTGGATAGAGCATCGGCCTGCAGACTTAAGGGTCCCGGGTTTGATTCTGGTCAAGGGCATGTACCTTGGTTGCAGGCACATCCCCAGTACGGGGTGTGCAGGAGGCAGCTGATCAATGTTTCTCTCTCATTGATGTTTCTAACTCTCTATCCCTCTCCCTTCCTCTCTGTAAAAAATCAATAAAATATTTAAAAAGAAGATGGGCATGCGTGTGCATGCATGTGTGAGGTAGAGGGCAGGTTATATGTAAAGGAGAAGCCAAAGACAGTCCTCCCCTGCATTTAGAGTAAGTAGCTGAAGAATCTGAAGAAGCAAGCCTAACACATATGAAAGAATGCCGTGTGTGTAGCAGTGAAAAAGTATGTCACTGAGACTCTAAAGTTCCTTGGACCCAGTGAGTACAAGAAAGTAAGGTGAAGCAGATCAATGTGGGATGGAGGAGCTGAAAAAGACAGCATATGGGAGTGGGCTTGAAATGGGTTTTATTGAGTATACTTTTTGTTAGACAAAGAGCAATTCTGAGAGAATCCCAGATGAGGAAATGATATGAGAAGAGCTTGGAAGTTGGCAAGCGCACAGCATGTTGGAAGCACACAAAAGGGGAACAATTCACACTGGATATGGGAATTATGGTGGACCCAAGGGTCAACAGGGTAAGCCCACATTGAGTCATCTGTCCTTCCTCCTAAGAGACTAGGAAACTACTGAAAGTGCTGGAGCAAGAATATATGATGAGAGAGGTAGTGTTTTAACAAGATTAATTTGGGAGTGTGGGGAAAGAGATTAAAGGGGGAATTGTGAAAACAAGGAGACCAAATCAAATAGTCTCTGTGTAAAGTCGTTAGGGCTTAGACTGGGCTAGAGGTGAAAGGTTTAAAAAGATGGCACCAAAATGAGAGCTATGACAAAAGGTAGAATCAACAGGACATAGTGCCTATATATGGAGTGAAGGAGAAGAGCAGGGTCAGAGGTACTTTGGAGACTTAGAACGCAAAAGAAAAAAATGGCATTGGTAATAGGAATAATAAAGATATAAAATAAACTGGCCTGAAGGAGAAAATTGTAAGATCTGTTTTGAACACTAAAATTTAATGTGACAGTGGGGAATCCATATGGAGCTGTCGAGCAGGCAGCTAGAAATATGAGACATAATGAAAAGGAAAAATCAAGACCAGAGAAAACTGATAATTAGGGGAAAGACAGAAGATGAAACAAAATAAAAAGACACTAGATTGCCAAGTAGCGGGGGAAAGTCAGGACTGTGAACCATCATAGAAACCAAGGGAGGAATTTTAAGGAGATATAATTGATAGTGTCAACTGCAGCAAAGAACTGAGGAGGAGAATGAAAGATAGCATGATGGATTTGGCTAGGAGGTCATTGCTCTCCTCCAGGCGATCCAACAGAGCAAGATGAGAAGAAAGAACACATGGGACCAGGGTAGGCAGCAGGCACCAATCATTCATTAGAGAAGTTCGGAAGGTGAGGGACTGGACAGCCAGCTTGAGGGAACAACAACGCTGGTTTAATTCAAATCGGTGGGAAGACTCCTGACTTTGACCACAAAGAGGTTGATGCCAAGGAAGATGTAATAACGTAATAATGGCCCGTAAAAGAAGAAACAAATTAAAAGTAAAGTGAACATATGCACGTGTAAGTAGAAGTCCCCAGAACAGAACATTAACTAATATCCAGTTACCTGTGCTTTCTGCAATGGTGCCATCCGGCAGCAGAGCACTGCAGTGCACTTCATACAAATTTGTACGAAAATGCTTTTGTAATTGTTAGAACTGGAGTCATGATTAGAATTTAATATGAGTGATAATGTGGAGCCATCAATGATTAATCCATATTCCTGTTGTTCTGTCCATGCTCTGAAAATAAAAAAATAATGCTGTATTTGAATCTATTATACAATTCTATTTAGGAACCTTATTTCTTTTAAACTATAAGAAGGAGGATCTCCCATAAATCATCATCAATCTGATTCCTAAACCTATACATTCTAAAGAAAAAACTGCCTCTAATAAAGGCACATCAGAGACTTTCATCACATGTTTGAGACTCAAGCTGCCTATATAAATAACATTAAGTTCTAAATGGGATAAAAATAATGGACATTTAGTGGTCAGTCTCTATAAGAAACCGAAGGCGAATTTGGGAAATTACAGATCAAACTCTGATATAAAGACAAATCATTAGTCAATCTAAAAACTTCTTAACAATATAAGTAAAAGACAAAATGGCTTTGGGGTATACAGTCACAGAAGACCTTTTCCTAATATTTTTGCCTGAATGACATAAACTATCAGTAAACCAGGCTTCTCAAATGTGATGGAGTACCTAAAATATATGGTGTTCATTAAAGAATACCATACAACAATATATGTTCATTAAATAAGTATCATTTTATACTTGATTAATGTTCTCAGCCATAGCCTTCCCATTAGAATCATCTGAGCAGTTTTAAAAAATTGCCCATGTGCCCTAGCTGGTTTGGCTCAGTGGATAGAGCGCTGGCCTGCAGATTGAAGGGTCCCAGGTTCTTTTCCAGTTAAGGGAATATGCCGGGGTATCAGGCTCGATCCTCAGTAGGGGGCATGCAGGAGGCAGCTGATGAATGATTCTCTCTCATCACTGATGTTTCTATCTCTCTCTCCCTCTCCCTTTATCTCTGAAATCAATAAAAATATATTTAATAAAAATAAAATAAAAAATTGCCCATTACGTGAGGACTATCCCCAGATAAATTAAATCAGAGTATCTTGGGCAGGGCTCAGTTACATATACTGTATTAATACTTTAAAAAGCTCTTCAGGTGATTCTCATGCATAGCCAGGAAAGAAAAATGTAACCAGTGCCAAGTATTTAAGAAAAACATATGAGGGTAAAACTTACAACTGAGAAAATTCTACCAATTAACATGTCTTTATTTTTTTTACAATGAAGAAAAAACAATGATTAGTCAATGTTAGCTCAGGAAATTTGGGTGCTATTTGAGAACCACTGCAGTGAATTAGACACAGCTGGATCTCATCATTATAAATTCACTTGTCTAACTTGATGCTTCTCAAAGTTTAATGTTAAAAGAATCTTGTCAAAATTTCTGGGAATCTTGTAGATTCTGATTGAATAGGTTTGGGGTGGGACATGGGATTTTATATTTCTAACAAGCTTCTGGTGGTAATGGAGATGCTGTTCTATGGACCAAACTTTGAGTAGTGAGAGCCTAATATGCCTCATCTATCCTTTATGCCATATTTCTTTGTTGTATATTGCTAACACCATAATATTTTGTACATATCCATATTTTGCTTCATAATTTAACGACCATTTTTTCACTCACTAAAGAGATATCATTCATGTGTTCACCTTCTTTGCTCCCCTACCCACAGAGCAGACTTAATATACAGAAAACAGTGACTCAATAATCAATCAAGCAATATTTGTAAACATCAATTATATACAATGAAAAGAATTATTAATTACTCTTTCCTTGTAGAACAGAAAATCTCATTGGGATGACAAAAGCATACATGATAGACTATAACCAACCAAACAAGATATTAAATAGTCACTATCCAGTGATTGGGAAAATAAATACACAGGAAGAATAGTGGGTTCTTTGTGAGGTGTGATATCTGAAATGGACCTTGAAAGACAGGGCAGAAAGTGGTGTGTGGAGAGAATGTATCCTGCACTAGGAAAGCAAAATGAAAATGTCACTTGAGGCCTTTGGTGCAAACTGATTCTGTGGGTAATGGAGAACCACTTAAGGTTTCTGAGCAGGGACAAGATATAGGCAGTACTTCACATTTAAGGACCACTTGTCTGGCAGAGGGGCTTAAGGGACTTGAGGCATGGGTTGCTACAAAATTTGCTGTGGAGCACCGGTGGTGAAAATGAGAACATGAATAAGGCTTGGTGGCTGATCTAAAGTGGAAGGGACAAAGAAGCAGAAGCTGGCAGAAGTGATTCTAGGTCTGCCATCTATGTAACCTGGGGAAAGACTGTACCCGCACAACTCCAAACAGATGAGCCAGGAAGAGGAAATGTTCTGAGCTGAGAAGTGAAGGGTTCCATAAGCCCTGGCTCTTATAAAAGTGCTCCAGAGCTGCTGAATGGTGCTATGAACTGAATTGTGTCCCCTACCATGTCCTATTTTGAAACCCTAACCCTCAATGTGGTGGTATTTGGAGATGGAGTCTTTGGGAGATACTTAGGTTTAAATAAATTCATAAGGGTGGGGTCCTTATAAGAAGAGACACCAGAGCTTCCCCCCTCTCTGCAATGTAAGGACACAGTGTAAAGGCAGCTTTCTGCAAGCTAGAAAGAGGGACCATACCAGCTATGAGAAATTAGTTTCCACTGGATAAGCTAACCAGTCTATGGTATTTTGATATGGTAGCCCAAGCAGACTAAGACAAATGGAAAAGTAAAATGCTTGTAATTTTGACTGCCTTTAATAAGTATCATTTGGTTAAAGGAAGAAAACTTTAATCATAAAAACCTGTTTATTCTCATTGATGCCCAAATACCAGAAGAAAAACTGCTGTTTTAGAATTGACCATAGCCTCATGAATGTGTGGTATTCATTTCTAAAGTTGGTTTAAACAATGGAGATGAAGATGACAATATAGTAGAGTTGTTAAAGATATAGCATGGACTCTGGAATTGGATAGACTTATTCCACCTCAAAGCCTTAGTTTCCCTATCTGTAAGTTGAAGAAAATAAGATTGCCTTACTAGTTTGTAGTGAAGATTAAATGAGAATAATTATATAAAGTGCTTAACACTGTTCCTGGAACAAAGGGGGTGCTCAAGAAATGAAAAACAGTATTATCTAGGGGTCTTTGAATTTAGTGTAAGCACATCCTAAAGAGGAAATCAATTTCCTTATAGCCAAGGTAAATTCCAATAATTGCTTCAGACAAGGCTAAGCCCTAGTCAATGATAATTCTAGAAAAATATATCATTGAATTATTGTGGATCAGTGGCTTTCCTTGAGATCCGAGGGTTCCACAGTTCTTCATAAGCAGCTAGTTGAAAGCAGAATCCAAGTGTCCATGTCAACAAGAATTTGGTTACCTTTGGAATTCTGTGGCATGAAAATCAACACAGAAAATGGCTCCAGGGTCTCAAAATATATGGAAACTATTACAGAGATCAGTTTTATTACATTCAGTTTAATAGACTGTGAAAAGATGTATTTTTTTATTAACATGGACCAGGCCAGACTATCAATGCTAAATACCCAGGCCCTAAATATCGAGAAACTGAACTAGTTTCATAAACCTTGAGAAGTGCATGGTTTTCTTTTAAACTAGAGGTAGGAAGTACCAAATAATTTCAACTGGGCCATTAGCCACATCCCCAGGGAATGCTGTGTGTGTTTTTTAATTACTCAAAAAAGCTTCATTTTTAAATTTATTTAGCTTTCTGACTCTGTGCTTGTGCCTTCAACACTTTCACAACGATTTTCTGCTCCTCAATAAGGAAAGCACGCTTGATCCTGTCACGGACACATTTAGTACACATGGATCCACTATAGGCCCTGCTGATGTGTTTTTTTGTTTTAGACAACCTCATTAGAACTTTAGGCCTCACAACACAAATTCTGAGAAGTCGGCCTGGGCACATACCACATGCAGATTTTGGTGCTTTCCCAACCTTCTTGGTATAAAGGTAAACAATTCTATTACCAGGGGTTCAGGACAGTCTCGTTTTGTTAGAGGCGGTATTGTAGGACAGCCTCCGAATGTATGTCAAATGCTGGACCATGGTGAATACCTAAACTAAAGTCACCATCCCCGGAAGAGCCCTCAGGGAATGTTTTTAATTTATAAGGATAAAATACCTGCAAACAAAGAATGATAAGTAAAAAAACAGAGCCTTCTGCATAAAAAGCTGTGATTTATATCTGTACCAATGCCTAAATATAAGAAACTGATGCACTTTCTTACTTTTTAAGGCTTCTAGTACTTTTAGGAAATTCATGGAGCAACTTCTTACGGTATTCTATCAACAATTCATGTAATCGATCTTCTTTCCTTTCACTTTCTTCAATGGTTTTTGTGGTCAATTCTAAGAGCTCAGTGCTGGTTTGGAAAAGGCGGCAGGCATAGCAGGTGGATTTGGCTGTCTCCATCTTATCCCCAGTAAGCACCCAGACTTTCAGACCTGCTGCATGCAGAGCTTCAATGGTCTCAGCTGCTTGATCTTGTAGCCTGAGAACACAAAGGAAAACTCATTATCCTCAAAAATTCCCAACAGAGATTCTGCAAGAAGGCTTGTTAAAGAGAATATTTTTACAATACACAGCATTTCTGGAGTCCTGACATGTTATCACAGTTGGTTTTCTTATGTATCCTCTACTCTGAGAGTGTTCTCTCTGGCACAGTTTTACTTATTAAAGTGAATTTCAAAGAATGAGGTTTGGACAAATTCATGACATCTCTTGATATAACTGATATCCTATGGCAGAAGTGAGAATCAGCATTCTTAGCTAAAATATTCAGAAACTCACCAAGCATTCTTATTCATTGTCACTTTAGCATATTAAATTTTATATTATGTCTCACCACACAGATACTTAACATGGTTTAAAACAGAAAGGGCCAAAGACATTCAAATAAGATATTGAGGGAAGTTAGTGAATATCATCCCTGAGGAGCTTTAAGAACAGAAAAGCCAACCATCCTGAAAGAGAATCCTATATAATAAAAGAAAAATATGCAAATTAACCATCCCTCTGCTACACTCAAGCCACACCCACAAGCCAATCAGGAGCAAGTATGCAAATTAACCCAACTAAGATGGCAGTGGCCATGGAGCTGGAGCGAGCAGGAGGCTTGGGTTGCCCATGGTGATGGAGGAACCCAAGCTTCCTGTCTGCCCTGGCAGGCCTGGGCTCTGCTAAAGGCTACAAAGTTTCAATTATAGAAGATAAATAAATCCCAGGGAAAAAAAGAAAGAAAAAAAGGAGAGGCTGGGAGCTTGAGTCGCCAGGGGGCATGGCAAGCCTGAAAACAGTGCTCAGCTCCTCACCCAGGCTGGCCAGGCACCCCAGTGGGACCCCCATCTTGATTTGGGACACCCTTCAGGGCAAACCAGCCGGCCCCCACCCGTGCACCAGGCCTCTATCCTATTTAATAAAAGGGTAATATGCAAATTGACCCTAACAGCAGAATGACTGGGAATGACTGGTCACTATGACACACACTGACCACCAGGGGGCAGATGCTCAATGCAGAAGCTGTCCCCTGGTGGTCAGTGTGCTCCCACAGGGAGAGCTCTCCTCAGTCACAAGCCAGGCTAATGGCTGCCAGCACAGCAGTGATGGCGGGAGCCTCTCCCGCCTCCTCAGCAGCGCTAAGGTTGTCTGACCGCAGCTTAGGCCTGTTCCCCGCTGGCAAGTGGACATCCCCTGAGGGCTCCCGGGCTGCCAGAGGGATGTCTGACTGCCAACTTAGGCCCGATCCCCCAGAGAGTGGGCTAAGCCAGCAGGTGGACATCCCTCGAGGGGTCCCAGACTGCGAGAGGGCACAGGCCGGGCTGAGGGACCCCCCCCTCCCCAAGTGCACAAATTTTTGTGCACCGGGCCTCTAGTTTAAGCATAATTCTGAAAGGCAGGAATAAAAGAAGAATGATACTTTCTTTGATTCCTTTTGTCAAGAGAATAAAAATGAAATTAAACTAAATGGATTTCATTAGAATTGCAGTACCTTCCAATATGGCTAAATATATGTTTGTAACTTTGTTTGGTTGTCTCAACAATTGGGCATTTATAATTTCTAAAAATCTCTTCCAATATTAAGTCTAAAACTTGTTGGAGCCCTATAATTATGTCTGTCAGAGCTCAGCCTATATAATTAAAGTAAATCATTTTAAAGTATGCAAAAACAAGCTCTAGTCTGTTAAACCAGGTTAGAATGAGCTCTCATGTTATTTGCTCTACCTTGAAATTTCCTTTCAGCTTATCTCTGTCAAAAGTTTACTTATTCTTGTCCGGCTGGTATGGCTAAGTGGTTGAGCATCAACCTATGAACCAGGAGGTCACAGCTCAATTCCTGGTCAGGGCACATGCCCAGGTTGCGAGCTTGATCCCCAGTAAGGGGCATGCAGGAGGCAGCCAATCAATGTTTCTCTCTCATCATTGATGTTTCTCTCTCTCTCTTCCTCTCCATTCCTCTGTGAAATTAATAAAAATATATTTTAAAAAATTTTACCCATTCTACCAGGCACTAATTCAGCTTAAATGATGTCTTCAGCACAAAGCGCCCTATGCCTAGTAAGACTATTTCATAAATATCTGCATAAATAAATGAATGGCTTAGTAAGTATTCAAAAGACCTTAAAGATGACAGAGTCATCTTCTAACTCACAAATAATTAACTTAATAATCATTCCCATGAATAGTTCACAATCTGGTGTGTAGACAAAGCAAAATCAAAGATTTCAAAATTTGAGATTAAATTACTAATCTGAACAGATACCACCCTAAATGACTGGTCATTAAAATAACAAGAATATTATATTCTAGTTACTTGTCTTCCACTGCAGTGGCTCCAATTAAATTCATGTTTGTCTCAATATCATCAAAAATTGTTTCCAATTTTTCTTCTCTCTGTTGTAAGGCCATTTTTGCCTCTACGAGCTGTCTGTCAATTCTTTCATAATCATCTGGAGGAATTTCTTTGAAGGCTACACAAAGTGTCCGATACCCATCCTAGAAGCAAAGTAGGAGATCTCTAGTTATCTAAATAATAACAGGGGGGAAAAAACACATTTTCTTTAAGTACTCTTACTTTACCAAACAAAGAGAAATTCTGATATATTTTTAGTTTTAAAAAAAGAACAAATTACAACTAAAAAGGTAACATTCAATTAAGTTCAAAATAACAAAATATCTCTGGGGGCAAAAAAAAACCCCACAGAACATAATACATTCTTGAAAAGTCTTTAAAGCTCCAAATTCTGAAGAGAAACTTGCTCTAGAAAAATGTTTTATATTAAAATATGGTAAACACTATTACTAAAGCCCCAATTCTGAAAATAAACCATAAAGAGAAGCTAAAATTCACTTAAACAGATATTTAAATAAGTCATTTCCATCATTTCTCTATTTCTTGGGGGGTTAGAGTGAAGGCTCACCATTGAAGTTCGTTCCACATGGGCTTTGGTTGACTCAATGTTATGATTATGCACCCTGGGGAAAATTGCTGAGTCGGCACCTTTACAAAAGAGAAGTATGCCTCCTAAAATAAAAAACCAAAGTAGTCGACTTAGAATTTTAAGCCTTGTACTGGGACTTTAATAACATTGAATGATTAGGGTGGATATTCTCACTCAGCTGTTATGTATCCTGAGCCTGCCTTGAAATGCTCACCCAAATGGAATGAGACATCTTGACCTTTGCATTGTCAGGACAACATTCACCATCTCTTAAGACCGATATGGACATAAGTAATAACTCAGAGTTTACAACATGCACCTCTGTTAAAATATACTTCCTTCTAGTGAATCATGAAAGTCTATGCTTGTGTCAAGTGCATCTGAATTATCTTGGAAAATGTTGTCAGCCATGGTCTAAAGAGCACCTGTGGCATCTACTGATGTCAAGGACCAAACTTAATCTCAAACAAGGTAAACTCATTTTAAATAAACTATATAAATTAGCTTTTAAAACAGTGGCTTGACGGTTTTTACCAGAAACTTGAGACTAGCTTTGTAGAAGACAGTTGAGAATACATTGTACTTAGTAGCACAAGTAAAGGTTTATATCAGTCCATGCACTCAGGAAAGTAGTAATAGTTGAGCATAACGATAAACACTTCATCCTTATAAGGCAAAATGCTAAGTCCAACAAGTTAAAAAATAACAGTATTGCTCAGAGGTTAAGGCCCTTGGCATACCACTTCCCCAGATATCTCACCATTTGCAGTAGAATGCATATGTGCATGGGCACAGGTAAAAACAGCAAGTATTTAAAATGTTTGTTTGTTTTTTCATTTTCTCTCACACATCCAATTTGTGTAAAAGTCACAAAGCAAATTGTACATTAACATAATTAAATCATTTTCATTTGCAGTCACACCAAAAAGTATGAATAAAGTGGGATACATTCCCTCAAGAGTCTGTCTGTATCTTCCTATTCTCACATTCAGGAATTTGCAACAGATTTAATACTAAAAAGTAAATTACTAGAAAATTAATCAAGGATATTTTGAAAAAACCACCCAGAGACAGACACATGCACATACACAAACACAAATAGATACAGAGGTTTCTGAGAGCCCCCAAATGAAGCATTCTCATGAGTCTTGCTGAATTCGAACAGAAGATATCTTGACCACCATGGCTCCTCCCAAAGATACGGGGGAACCCTGGGATGATGGCACTGGTTCCCTTGCAAGCAAAGGGCAAGCTTTTTGACTGTCAAAGAGGCCAGAGTGCTGAAGTAAAATTACAATGCTCTTTCATATTAGGCTGGCCATTAGTTATCTCTAGCTCACCAGCGTCCAGGGAGTGTAAACCAATGGGGAATGAGGAAGGTCAGGGAGGGATAACCAGCAACTCTACACTCAAGGACTTTACGGCTAGTAATTGCAAACCCCACAATCGTACTGAGCTATTGCATGTAGACATTATTGGTGATTGGTCAGTACCCAGAACAAAAAAGTCACCCTTTCAGTTCCTATTTGGACAACCATGACTGAGTAGAGCTCAGTTTCCAAGAAAAGGCATACACTGTCATACCAGGGGTTCTACCAATGACAATTTGACAAGCGAATACATGTGCTTACTTATATAAATACATGAAGGCCTATATGAAGCTACTGCTTGATATGTTAGGTAATCATATACTACTACATTTAATGTTTTTTTTCTTGAAATTGTTGATTAAATATAAATCTAAAATGGAAAAAGAGAAAAAGTTATTTTTTCAAAAATGCATACCTTCTTTAGTCTGCACAATAACACTCATACGACGGCGGACAGAATCAAAGTTTAAGGTGTGAAGAAGTTCATACCTTTATGAGAAGAAAAATGAGAAAAGTAAAATACCTAGACCATACTGGGAAAAATAAATCACAAGAGAAATATCTTAAGATATTTAAACATCTTTAATGAACCAAGCTCTTCTCTTTGGGTAAGGGGTGCTAGTTATGTGTACAACTGGGGATTTTTACTGTGTTTTTTAAATGTCTCTGCATTTAGAGCATGCTGTCAGAGGATACCATTGTTGGTGAGGGGTATCTGTATCTTCTCATTATATTACCTAAAATGTAAGGAGTGAGCAACTATATAGGAATAGGGGACAAAAAGATGTCCCACCGAGCCATATCTGAAGGGATCTAGAAATAGTCTCACCCTGACAATTATTTCAATCATCTATGGAATGTCTAATATGTGTCAGGCACAGTGCTAGGTGCTAGAAAATAGACAGGAATCTCCTCAGACCCTTCCCTCAAAGGGCTCCTCATATGATAAGGCAATCAGAGGGTAAAGTAATAAGATTACTTTCCAGTCTGCCAAAAACTGTAATAAATAAAGGAACTCATAGGGGAGATGTGAGTGTGCAGAATGAAGACATCCGAAGGAAGGCTTCCTGGAAATAGTTGTACCTGAGTTGTGTTCTCTAGAAGTGTTATGATGAAGAAAGAGTAGCATGGCATTCTGAGTAGAGGGAAGAGTATGTGCAAAGGCACAAGAGTATGATTACATATGGACCATGGTTGGAATATACAGTAGTTCACTAAGGCTTGACATCTAATTGATAGGGGAAGAGTAAGGACTCTAAGCAGGGGCTGGGAAATGAGAACATTGTGGGCCACAGATTTGATATTTTATCCTAAGAGCAATAGAAATCCACTGAAAGGTTTAAACAGTGGAATGATATGATCAGATCTGTGTATGAATGGTTGAGCTATATTAATCAAATGAAATGATGCACAAGGGTAAAAATATGAGTTAAATATTTTAAAAATGTAAGATTTTTTTTAAAATAAACAATTTGGAGACAAGCATTTGTCCTAAAAATATCACAAAGCTTGTTTTTGATGGGAGGGAGGAGGTCATTATTTGAGGATATGTGTGTGTAAAACATAAACATGTAGTATTTCACTTGGTGTTGGCCAAGATGGGGGCACTGGTTGCAAACTGGTTAGAATCTGGACAGATGATGACTCTGGGTTCTTGGCAGTCAGGCCAAAGAGCCTTCCTCTGGTTTCTGAGCATCCCGCCCTAAAGGTGCATCTACATGTATTACAGGGTGTGAGATGGGTCTCATGAGATGTTAGGGGCCAGAATGTAAGTCAGGTAATTATATTTCAACTTCAGATGAAGGACTTCAAATTAATCATAGAGCCTAATTCAAATCTGCCGTTAAGCTAAAGTGGCTTTGTTCCTTGAGGTCTCCATAGGGGAAGACACTGATGCATTAGAATACTTGCCCCAAGGCTTAACCCTGATCATCTAGAACAGTGGTTCTCAACCTTCCTAATGCTGCGATCCTTTGAATTTAATACAGTTCCTCATGTTGTGGTGACCCCCAATTTCATTGTTACAAATTGAACATAATTAAAGCATAGTGATTAATCACAAAAAAATATGTAATTATATATGTGTTTTCCGATGGTCTTAGGCAACCCCTGTGAAAGGGTCATTTGACCCCCAAAGGGGTCGCGACCCACAGGTTGAGAACCGCTGATCTAGACCAAGACAAAGCTTCTAACACCAAAGCTGCCATGTTTGGCTAGGCTTGAAATCCCAGAGTTATTGGTTGGGTTCTGGAAATAAAGTTTTATGCATGTTCACTGATTTTTCTTGCAGCATGTGTTGGAGAGCAGAAATGGTATTTTAATTTCTGAAAGGAAGTCCAGGCAGACTCTCATTCAGGCTACTGGATCCATATGTGAACCAAACTGGAATCATTCCCACATCAAATCTCAGTTTCTGCCATTCTATGAAAAAAATAACTTTCTCCTCCTCCAACTACATTTACATAAAACTCTAAACTGGGAGAACAGAGTCCTACACTTGTAGATGCAATCAGTTTCCTTTGCTGCCCTTACTATATTCAGTTAAGGTGGACTGTGGGATTAAGGTGTGACAAACAAACACACAGTGCTACTTACTCTTCTATTTCTTGTCTTTGGTTCTCTATTCTGATATGGCCATTCTGAGTTCCTAAAAATGTGAACCCATACCTGTCAAAAACAATAAAAAAGACATTTGTATATCTCTAAAGAATGATTCCTTTCCTTTGCACTGGGGTTACTTGTAATCTTTTATTGTTTTCTTCTCTTTCATATGATATCAATCTATAATCTTCCCTTTACTGGCTGAAATGATAACACAGCAAATCAATGAACAGTCACAAATTGTAACCAAAAATGAGGCAATTTGTAAATCCAATTCTGTAACTAACACACTGCGTGACCTTTTAGTCACTTAATTATCTTGGCCCTCATGGGTCAAACGGGACCATCTTTACCAAATGATGTCAAAATTGCTGGGAGCACTTCAGATATAACATGTGTTGTACAAAAAGTGGCCACTGTTATGATATGAAAAATATAACATGAACATTTAGACTTCTGGCTGGTATGCATAAATAGTAATACAGTGGGGCCTTGACTTACGAGTGTCCCGACTAACGAGTCTTTTGAGATACCAGCTGTCTCTCCGGCGATTTTTTGCATTGAGTTGATAGAGTAATTTGAGTTAACGAGCTCCTTAACGAGCTCGGTCTCAGAACGAATTAAACTCGTAAGTCAAGGCCCCACTGTACAAGTTACACCTATGCATTACTATTTTCTTTTTGCTCTTAATTGGTTAGGGTTTGGGAATTTTTCCTAAACTTTCAGATTAAGGAGTCTGACTTTTTACTAAAGAATAACTATATTTACAAGATAAGGTTACTGAAGCAAACAGAGAGAAAAAAATAACTCCTGTCCTGTGATTTCACTTTCTCAGGACAAGTATAGAAAGTGCTTCATTTTTTTTCACTCTTCAAAAATGCTAATGTATTTCTCAACAACTTATCTCAGGGTTTTAAAACAGCTGTATTGAGGTATAACTGATATATGAAGAACTCCACATATTTAATGTATGCAATTTGATGAGTTTGGACACATGCAAACACCTGTGATACTAAAATACTGTATTGTTAACTATAGGTATGACACTCTAGAGCAGACCTCTAGAATGCATTCATGTGCTTACTTTTTAGCTCCTTTCACCAAAGCTATTTCATCTGGTGAAGAGGCCACATAGGTTAATTCAGCTGATTCTGTAGCTCCATCAACAGCATCATTTACTTTAATTTCTACAGTATGGCATAAACACAAGGCACGCAGAAAGAGCTCTTCTCGATTCTGTTAAACAGTAACAATAAAAAATGACTATTATTTTCACCTTGATCACTTGGTAACTAGTCCATGAACAGAGTTAGCAGAAATTTATAAATTCTTAATACTCGGCTGAGCTATATATCTTCCTAGTTCCTAACAACATTCCTGGTTCTCAGCTCACATACCGTAGGGGCTGTGTTAACTCATTCAGGTTAGTGTAGCGCTACCTAATACCCAAGGGGGTGACTTTTTCTTGCCTGAAAGAGTTCATTCAGTATCTAATTCACAATCTGGCAATAGCTCAGGCACAGGGAGACTCTGGTTCATTTACTGCCTAGACACTCCAGGGACTAAAATGATTTGAATTAGATATCATTCTCGGAAGAGCTCATATCTTAAAGACAAAGCACAAAAAATTTATGATCACACAGACAGGGAGGTGAAATTTTACCCAATGCAATTTCCCATAATTTTCTCTACTTGTTTACAAATTCCAGAGGTGTTAGTAAAACAAGAAAGGTGAAATGAGAGAAGAAACAAATGGTTATTCAAAAGTCTGTCATAAGCTAAAATTCATTTCTACTATGCAGGGTTAACACATGGATACATAGATTGATTTCTCAAAGTAAAATGGCAATGTAGAAAATGCCACCTTATCTGCTTTATCAAAATATGTTAAAGGTCCATCAGTTTGAGAGAGTCCATCAGTTTCCTGAGTTACACCTTTATACTTGTGCCCATCTATGCAGCATTCAATGAATTCCATGCTGTTTTCAGTGAGTGTTCCAGTTTTATCTGTAAATACATAGTCCACCTAAAAACAAGGACATAAACATACATTTTAACTTTGTTCAGTGTGATTAATGTTTAGTTGGGTGTAAGGCAGAGCAATTTTCTCACCCATAGAAAATATCTTTTCTAAGACTTCTTGTCAAATATAAGGTAATTACAGAAGCAATATTATCAAATGAATGAGAAACAAGAGTATTTTCAAGACACTGAAACAGTATCACATTTCTAAAGAAGACCTATTATAATATAGAAGATTAATAGGAAGGAAGAATGTGGCTATTTTATCAAAGTAAGGACCCTTCAATTTAACACCTAGCCTTTTTTATGTAAAGAAGTTACCAGTAAGTACATAAGAGCCCTGGCTGGTGTGCTCAGTAGTTAGAACATTGACCCGTGCACCTCAGGGCTGCGGGTTAAATTCCTGGTCAAGGGCAAGTACCTCAGTTGCAGGTTTGATCCCGGGTCCCAATCAATGTGTCTCTCACATCGATGTTTCTCTCTCTCTCCTTCCCCCTTTATCCCTCCCTTCCATTCTCTCTAAAAAGCAATGGAAAAAATATTATCCAGTGAGGATTAAAAAGAAAAAGAAATTACGTAAAAAGATCAATTTTCCAAGTGGGAAACAAGAATATACTGACCACTTATTTTATGTGCATACAGGCGCAAACACATACAAATATATAAATGATAGGAACCTAAACTAACTGGGATATAATAAAATCTTTCCTTAAAAAATAAAATATTCTATAAATATATTGGATTGAAGTGAAATGCATTGTTTCATATAATGCACATAAGAATTACAGAATATAGATGGTACACAGTAAGTCAATAATGATCAAAACCAATTTTAAATATTTTCAGATATGTCTCAAAAAAGGTTCCAAACTTAAAAAAGCAGTTTTATGATAGGCTAAAGTATAAGCATACTTTCATAAATAATGGAAAAATAATTTATGAAGTAAATTTTCCATGTAAAATAAGCCATTTTGAGCATTTCCATTTTATCTCAGTTTTTATCTTCTATTTATAACATCTGGCTTTTGGAAACCCACAATTTTATCTCCTTTTGGCAATTTATGCTTAAATAGTTAAAATTATGGGCTGACAGGAACAAGCAATAAGCACAAGATTAAGTTTTCTATTATGTAAGGCAGAAAGAGATGAACTCCAGCAACAGTTGCTCTCTAATTATTTTTCAAAGCTTTTCCCAGTAGCAGCATGGTACAAATATGTCCTTCTAATTTTCCTTTTTGTCCTCTTAGCTGGCCAAGTTTGAATTCTCTCTTTAAATTAATCCAAGTGGTATTATTCCTGTGTTGTTAGAGTTTTTCTAGTTAAATGAAAATCTATGGGGCTTTATTTTCTGGTCAAAATTATTAACCTTCATTTCCCCTAAAGGTTGTCCTGTGTTGTAGCATCTCCTGGACTAGGGTGGGAATTAATCCATTAAGAAATCTTTTATGAAGCATAACCAATGGACATAAGACACTGGGGGGTAGGGGAGGCCAGGGGATTGTCAAGGGCGGGGAAAAAAAGGACACATATGTAATACCCCTTGTAATACTTAAAGCAATAAAAAAATTAAAAAAAAAGAAATCTTTTATGAGTGTCAAAGGTGGTAGTTTTAAAAATATAAAATACAATTGTTTGCCGATATACTAATAGGTTGTGTAGTATGGCTCTGCATACAATTATTCTCACAGGTATAGACAAACAAACTATACCCTAATACAGTAATTATCAAACTGTAGTATCGATCACACTTACTTGGAGGGCTCACTGAAACTCAGATTGTGGGCTCTATCCCCAAAGTTTCTAATTCAGTAGCTCTGGGGCAGGGTCAATTAATGTGAATTTATAGTAATTTATCAAGTGATGTTAATGCTGCTGGTTCCTGGATCCTACTTTGAGAATCACTGATCTAATATATGCCCTATACTCAGGAAAGGGGGAGGAGAGGATTGGCTGTTATTAAAAAGTATGTATTCTCATATTTAAGGGAGAGAGGGCTAAAGAGTGAGAGCCTGCTGCTTGCCTGACTCTCAACAGCCTCTTCCTCTTTAATGGTGGGTTTAAAACAGATAAAAAAAGGCCCCACTCTATCAATAAGTTCAAACCGATCTCATTATGGATAGAAGACCTAAAGTGAGATAGGTGTTCTAATGTAGAAAGAACCCTGAACTTAAGGTTGAACACACAAAATTGCCTATTTCATAGTTCAAAATTGGTCAACAATGTTCATATCAATCAACGTAATGGAACACGTGGAATGGAGTCTTGGCTCCAGCACCTACTAACTTTGTGACCTTGGGGAAAATCTCTTAATCTCTCTGAACTTTATATATGAACCTTAAATAACTAAATTTGCTGCACAAGGCTGTAAAAATTACAAAATAAAGCTCAGCAATAAGTATGTTTGTAAACTATGATGTGCTATATAGATGTAGATTGCCATTGCTGTTGACTTGAGCATAATTACACAGTACCTGACTTTTTCCATCATCCCACATTCCCTAATTTTTCTGAATTATCATGATCACAGTGATATGTGTATTTCCCCAACTAAATGGTGAAAAACTTGAGGGTTTCTTGTTTACTTTATAATAGTAACCTCAGTAGCAAGAATATATCCTACATACAAGGAAGTTCAATACATACCACTGGACTAACCTGTTGGAATCAGAATATACTCAGACACAACATTAAGCATAGCTACAAGACTGGGAGGGGATATAAAGAAGGAGGCTATCCCCACGGTTTTGTTTTGTTTCTTCAAGAAAGGTAGAAACCATTTGGTTGTCTAAAAGACTGATGTCTTATCAAAAGACCCCATCCATTTCCAACTGAACTGAGTGAGCAGTCTACTTTTCTTTGTTTCTCAAGTCAAACACTGTCCTAAACATATCTTCCCATTTTAAAAAACACCATGTAGGTCATTTCAAAAGAGTGTAAGCAAGTGTTTGCAATGCCATTGATATTTAAGGGAGAGAAAGGGCTAAATGACACTATTTTTAGCAACATAAAAGCCCTATGTATCTTAAATTATGACTCATCAAAGAGGAAACTGGTTATATTTCATTTTGTGTATACCATTCCATTGAAAGCTAAATGACCTAAGAAACTATTTCAAGACTTATTTGCATTTTCATTCGGGTAGTTTCTACATATATAACCTGACAATGATGGCAAGTTTGTTGTTCTCTATATAAATTGAGGTAGTGGTCTGGTTATATTAACTAAATGAAAATCACACCCAAAAAAACAGGTTTTGGTTGGATAAAGAAGTAGTGGATGAAATGAAGACTGTAGTTTCTTCACACTGATCAAATTTACCAGATCATTCCCCAAATCCCCACTTAACTTTCTGCAGTGTGAATTCAGTCTAAATGATAGGGATTACATTCCCATAGGTAACATAGGATCTGCTGAAGTGCAGATCTGAAAAGACATGAGTCTCATCAAGTGGAACATGGCCTGGATATCTTGCCTGTCTCTGGTGAGCATTAAGTATCTCATGTGGAAGGTTGTATGCTTTACTTGTAGTAGCCTGTGGCTAGCTAGCCAAGTTCATCTTTGGGTAGGTTAATCTACACAGCCAGGCACTGGATCTACTCAACTAAATCACCTGTCAGGGAAATGTTCAGCAGATGTGGCTTAATTTTTGTAACTTAATGTTTTTCATGCAAAAATGCTGCAAATTTATGCCTTTTATAGGGACTAGAGTAGTTCTACTCATATAGTTCTGGCCCTGAATGAAAAATTCTAGTTTAAAAAGGCCAAGGTCAGCTGTCTCAGCTGAACTCACAAAAGAAATCTTCTGAGGAGAGACAAAATGGCAGCGGTATAGACGGACGTGTCCCGTGCCCTGTCCCGGAGCAGATAAGGTGAGCAGCTGAAACGGGTAACATAGCCCGAATTGGCAGAGGAGAGTCAGCTGGGAGACAGTTTGCAGCCGGGAAAGGCAGAGGACTCCAGGAGAAAGGGGACTGTTGGAGACTGCGGCTGAAAACTCTCCCAGAACGGCTGGCTCAGCCGCGAGGTCCGCACCATCTTGAGTGGCTGATTTCGGAAGCGTATACATCCAGAGACCCTGCAAACACGGCATCCAGGGATCAGCTACTAACCCAGGAACACCGGATCTCAAGCAGCGCGAGTACGTGGACTCAGACAAGCCCTGCTCCTCCTCACGGAAAGGTCAGATTTCGCCTAGATAAAGGTGCGGTTTGCAATGCAGATCTGGAGAGAGGAACGCACATGGGGGAAGTCGTCACCCCACAAAGTCCGCGGCCGTTGGGGCCAGCGTGATCCGCGAGTGTGGAAGGGGTCCCGAAGGGCTGCTGGCAGAAGGGAACTCTAAAAATAAGCCCATAGCTGGACTGGGTGCAAAAAGGCAGCCTCGGACTTTGCCAGTGTGCCGGCTGCTTAGTGCCAGGGGAGAGAGGACGTACGGAAGAGACTGCGCACACAGCTGGACTGTGGAGGGGTGCGAATACACGCAACTTCTCAGGCTCTTTTTTTTTTCTCCCCCTTAAATCTTTGCGTTTGATTAAGACCCAATACATAGGATCGCCCAATTAAGGTCAATCACAGAGACTGCAGGGGAAAGTTGTTTTTGTGGAACTTGGGAATCAGAGCGGGGAGTAACAACCAAAGAACCAGCTCTGGGGCAGTCGACTCTCCCAAACCAGTATTAAGTGCGATCGGGAAAACAAAACCTAACTACTGGCTAGAGAGAACATATAACCTCGGAGATCAATCCAGAAATACTGCCACCCAGGGGCTGAACCACAAACTGACTCTTCTGTAAACACAAATAAAAGCAGTCTGGGAAACAGATACTGCCTGCTTTAAAATCAGGACTGTGGTTTACAACATGGAGGAACAGTGTAT
>NW_005370538.1:1460529-1460736 GCF_000412655.1 Myotis brandtii
GCAAAAAACAAAATACAAAAAACAACAACAAAAAAAAACGACAAGTGCTGGAGAGGATGCGGAGAAAAAGGAACACTCATGCACTGCTGGTGGGAATGCAGACTGGTGCAGCCACTATGGAAGACAGTATGGAGTCTCCTCAAAAAGTTAAAAATGGAACTCCCATTTGACCCAGTGATCCCACTTCTAGGAATATATCCCAAGAAA
>NW_005370538.1:1461199-1471254 GCF_000412655.1 Myotis brandtii
GGGGGTAGGGGAGGCTGGGGGAAGGTCAAGGGGGGGGGGGAAGGAGACAAATGTACTACTCATTGTAATATTTTAAGCAATAAAGAAAAAAGAGGCACCTTCTAGGAACCTTCAGTCTGAGCGCATTTTGCCTACCATAGATGTTTCTATCCCCTTGCCCCCTGTTCCCAGTGTTTTTAACTATATTACTACAAAATGCAACTAGTCCAGAAATTGTGAAAATACAAGACCACAGAGGAGCCAGCTGCTAATTCCGCTTGGGGATGCGGGGGGAGCTTTTACAGTGGAGGTAATCTTGTAGGTTTGCACCTGTTCTAAAGTCTGGGGGCACATTGTCCAGGCTGAGTAAGTAAAAAGATAATGTCAGCAGGTGACTCTGGCTGCGGTCTGTGCAGGAGGTCTGCTGATGCTCCTCTCCTCTTTGGGAATCACAAATCTCTATACAGGCAGCGCCCTCTGGAGGTGACTTAGTGTGGGAACTGCCTGAGAGGGATCGCTACATGGCCTGGACCTGGCCCAATAAGAACACCTCTCTCAGGCTGAGTCAGGAAATAAAAGGAAAATATTGAAAAAGAGCCAAAGCCACAGAACGAGGCAGGGGTGGGGGAGCACCAGATGAATGCCTCTGAGGAAGGTAAGAGTTAGGGTGACTGGGTGACTGTTGAGTCACTCTGAGAGCCTGGCTGTGTAGCTAAGAAAGGGTCTTCCTTTGCTTCTGATAAAGTCGATTTGCATATTGGGACCCATACACTGGATGTCACCCCAGGGGCCCAGCCCAGGTCACGAATCTAAACCTAAGTCAGCCTGCATGTAAAGGGAACACCTGGAAGGAAAGCGAACAGAGACCACTGATCATCCTCCAACTCAGCGTTAGTGAGCTCACCTCACCCAGGAAAACAGGACTTGCTGGCCTTAGAAGGAAATCCCCGCCCTTCTAGCCAATCCTAACGCTCTAGAAACGCGCCCCAAATTCCTCTGGCAGCGGGCCCCGCTGCTTGGGAGGCTCTGTATGTGCCCAATCCATGGATTGTTTTCCCTTGAATAAAAAACATTAAACTAAAAAAAAAAAAAGAAATCTTCTGGGAACAATATCGAAGGGAAAAGTATTCATTCATTTATTTCTTGTTGTATCCTTGGTGACTAAGTATCACTGTGGGATGCAGATTCCATGGTTTGGGATCCTGGAGTCCCAAAGTCAGGTTTCAACAAAATCTGGAGAGTTCTTTCACCCTTGTGATTGTAGATGTCAAGAGGGTACTTTGATTTAGGTAAAGGTTGTGTAAACAGAAATAAGAGATGGGGGATGGGTGGAGGAGTACTAAATTCAGTAAGACAGTTTAGAGGTGTAGATGCAAATTAGCACCATTCAAAACAAGTTTGAGGCCCTGTTTCACCCACACAGTTCCATTGAATTTGTATCTCACAGTCACAGGAATGACATTTCCACATCCCTGACATTATAAATATGAGAATTAAATGAAGCCAAAAAATTTCCTCAGCTTGTGAAAATTACACATCACACAGTAAATTCAGACAAAGGGAAAAACTCTCTCAGTACTGATTTAAAAAAGCACCTAGGAAGTCATCACTTGAAGAATTACAGCTAGATTGCATTGCATTGGAAAACAAATGCTCTTGGGTTAGAAACAAGGTGAAAGCTTGGGCTACATTGGTATACAGAGCAAAAAACATTTTGAGGAGTGCATGCCCTCACATTTTCCCTTCATTCAAAATTTTGAACTGGAATAAACAACTGCTTTCTAGGTCTATATCCATCTGACCAGAAATATTCTAAGAAAATGCCAACAAGACAACTCTGGTCAATCTAGTCTATGGAACAAAACACATTTACAAAATAGTTTTATTTGCTATCCCATATTCTATCCCCAAATAGTTATAGGTGGTGATGAAGACCACATGTTTCCTGTTCCAAAGCAATAACCCATAATCTAACAACATCAAGTTTTAAAGAGAATTTCTGTAACATTTAAATTCAATACATACTGGGATCTTTCTCCAAAATGCCAGCAAAATAACTGATGCTATAGCTATGGAAACATTGCTTGCCTTCAAGATATGTCTGTATACATTTTTTGTTTTGATTCACATTTCCAAACACGATATGGTCACATACATTGGTAATCCAGACTACAAGAAAATATATTTTAACTATATTAATTTATTTTAAGTAAAAATAAGTTCTAACCTGACCAAGTTCTTCATTAAGGTCTGATGTGTTAACCAGGGCTCCTTCATTAATTTCTTCATCATAAAAGTCTTTATCCCATGAAATAAAGAAGGAGCCCAAGAATTTCTGCATTTCTACTGTGACATACATGGAGACAGGAATGATAAAGTTGAACAGAACCATAAATGATAGGAAGTCGGTGAACATTTTCAAAACCTAAAACAACAAAAAAAAAGTTTATGCTAATTAAATGTACTTCCATTAAACAAGTGTAATATAAAGAACTAGTTAAGTTTCTATCTTTTTATTTCGATGCTGAAAGCACTGTCTTGCTACACTGAAACAACTTCCCAAAGACACTATATCATTGGTCAAACTTATTATTACAGTATGTGAAAACACCCTTAATTTTGTCATTATTCTTCAGTGAATGTACCTTTTGACTCCATACTAGTACTTCTTCACTTCCTTATGTTGTGTGCTCCTCCTACCCCAAACTAGGAATATAGAAGCAAAGTTTCTATGTAGGCATTTATTTTGCTCCTTGCATGATATATCACAAGCTCATACTGTATTTATATGCCAGCTTCTTGCCCAATTGTTCAAAACTCTGAAGTAAAGAGCTAAAACAAGCATAAATACCCAAATCAAAATAAAACAAAACTCTAAAACTTTTAAACCATGTAATGGCTTAGGGTTACCATACAACCAAGAGGAAACCCAGAAACCAACAAAACCATTATTTGAGCAGCACTTGAATCAAGGGTGGTGTGATAACAAGGTGCTAGTTAAAATTTTAAGCATAAAACAAATTACCTTCAAAGTATCCCGCTCTTTCTGGGTCTTTTGGTTATACCAAGGTTCATCATTATATGGGGTATTTTGCCAAATATACTTTAGAATAGTACATACTGCAGCTTTGGTCAGTAAGATAAATAAATACACAATCAAGAAGAGATTAATGGACCTGAAAAATAAGACATGGATTGAAAAACCATCTAATTACTTAAGATATCAACCAGGTATAACTTAAATCATCCAGTCTTCTAAAGCTTCTTCTGAGTATGATGTGTTACCACAGCACAAGCCTATATGTATGATTATCACTCTCAAGTGGTAAAATGGAAAAGCCAGTCCTGACCTGTTTGTTTATCACCAATGCTCCCCAAAGTGCAATGGCTGACTAGCTTAACACATATTTAATAAGGATCCTATAACGTGACAGGACACACACACACGCAAAACACCATTACCTATTCATTGGTAATGGTGCAAACACACCATTACCTTATAGAAGGAGAAGGTTGTCTCTGTTTTCCTTAATCCTAAAGACTTGGAGTAGAGGGTGGGAAAGCAAGTGTGCAATCCTCAAGCTTAGTGCAGACTCTTTTAGTCAGAAAGTAGAGCTATGAAGAGGATGCCACTGATGTACTGGATATCCATGCCAACAATAGCTAGGTCCATGCCAGTGGCAGATGGCTTGAAGGTCTACCAGGTACCACTTCAACATTTGCCTGGAGACTATGATCTATGTTGTAGAACCTCCTTACATATAGCAACTATAGGACCCCAAACCATTATCTAGAAGCAAAGGGAATAAATTTATATTTCAACCAAAATCTGCCTTGAATATCTATGTGAGCTTAGGTAAGTCACCTATCTCTGAGATGATTTCTGCATCTGTAAAGTGAACAGGATAATGGGAATTACTCCATACAGCTGGTTAGAGGATTACACCAAATCAGAAATACAAATCATTAAGCACAGTTTCTGGAACATAAAAAGTACTCAAAATGGTAGCTGCAATTATAACTGATGTTGTTTTTTCACTATGGTTCTTATTGTAATTACTGAGAAGTAACTACTTCAGTTCAATAACAACTAAAGAAACTGCAGTGCATACTAACTTTTCAACAGCAGAACGTTTTTGAGATTTCCCTTGGTAGTTCAAAGCCATTTTGGTTTCCATCCCAGTGTAAACAGCAACTCCTAAGGAATAACAGAATAAAATGAAAACTAAGTTACAACTAACTCCTCATCCAACTGGAACTATCGATTTTTTTTCATCCTATAAAAGCAGGAATTTTAAACCCTCTTCTATTCACCAGTTGCTATATCCTTGATAGCAGAATTTTAATTATATATAATTTATTTATAATATTTCAAGGTAGTTTACCATCTTATAAATTCCCAACACCTAAAAATAGGCTTAGATTAAATGGCAGTTATTTGCTGTTAAAATTTAATACGCACTATTTATGCACAGGCTTATAAAGCATATTTCTGGTAGGTATGTCTTAAAAATTGCTCACCATATATCTTCTTGGTATTTTTCAGTGTAGCTCCTTTCAACAAGAGATTTTCAGGTCCCAAAGACCTAAATTAAAAATGAACACAGATTATCCAAACAGTCCAATAAATCGCACCATCAACTTTGGGGACATATTTTGCCCATACCTCTATGTCCTGGGTTCAGAATATATCTGTCTAATTATATCACATGCTTACTCCCCAGGACAACCTGAAAGACCCTTCCCTCTAAAGTTACTCCAGGGCACAACACAGTTAAAAGCACAGTACAGGAGTAGCCAGCAACACACAGAGGTAAAGAGATGCACAGAGAGATAAAAGGATTATGAGTCATAGAAAGACGTGAACAGGACAAAGCAGCAGACAGAAAGAGAATGTAACAGATAAAACACCAAGGTGGGAAAGACACACTGACATATTTATAGAGAGGAGAGTAAACCCGCCTTTGGGGGGATCATTGGGCAACTGGGCATTTCTTTTACTTCCTTTTGAGTATGGTATAAAGGCCAAATAGAAAAGTTGAGGTACTAAATGATAGAGGGGAAAAAAACCTTTTGTATATGAATTGCTGCATTAAAAATGATTAGCATTCCAGGTAATTCTCCCAGCTTTTATCCACTGCCCATACCCTCAATGACTCTCCCTTAAACCACTCACTGTTCTCAAGGTATATTTCCAATACTGTCTGCCACTGAACAACCTATGACAATAAATATAGTGTCTAGAAGAGATTTGGGAATTATCAAAGTGTCTGGAGCTCTGCAATTCTGGAAACCTTCAGCATTATTTCCAATACTATCCCTCTGCCCAGGACACACACAACTCAAAGACCCTACAACATAAGAGCTCCTACCAATTACAAGATTGGTTACTTAAGACCAATTAGTGGGATACTGGCTAGTTACTCCAGATTTATTCACCTTCAACCTCTTTTTATAAAAAAAAAAAATTGGCTATTTTAATATCCCCCTCAAAGGACAGTTTAAAGGAATAGCAAACTAACCTCGCCTTGAGAGTATTATTATAGATACTGATTCGCCCAACAAACCTGCAAAAGAAGATAATAGCAAATGAGTTTTCTACATATAGGTAAATCTATATACTACAAAAATTGGAAATGGATCAAAATACAAATAATGCAAAAGAGAAGAGACTTTGAACTATGAATGTCTACTATATTTCTGAAAAAAATATGAAATAACCATAAGGTAACATTTTAATCTAATTCTTAAAATAATATTATAAGAATGTAAACAAATATACTAAATTGGTTTTCAAGATATTCTTGGCATTGTACATACACATAACATCAGTCTTATTTATACTTTATATAAATAATTGGCTTCTATTATTGATTCATGTGAAGAAAGATTTCTGGTGTTAACACAACTTTCAAAACTATTATTTATTTCAGTAGTTCTTTCATTTAGCATGCATTAGAATCATTGGAGGGCTTATTAAACTACAAATTTCTGGGACCCATCCCCAAGTTTATGATTCAGGTGATAATTTACATTTTCAACTATTTCTCAGGTGATGCTGATACTGCTGGCCTGGTAACCCTTTGAGAACCACGGCATTAGTTTTAGACAGTAAACACTTGATTACCATCTTGGAAATTTCCAAATTGTTTTGAAGCTGATTTCATTACTGAGCTTGATCCAATCACTTAATATGGCTAGGTACATGTTAATCTGCATTTCTGAAAAAATGGGGTAAAAAGGCCTAACCCCTTCTTAACAAGTGTTGTGAATATTTTATAACTTGCAAATTTTTTTCCAGAAAAAATGGAACGTATTATTACTGTGTTCCAAAATATGAATCTCTGGTAGTTCATTCATCATATTAATTGTACAAGTACTATGCAAGGTGCTGGAGATATACTAATAAGTAAGAAAAACATTACTTACCCTAAGATAGACAAATAATCAGGCAATTACAATACAAGTAAATTACCACTAGGGTAGTGAAAGCACAAGGTATTCTGGAGTCACATATCAAGGGCACTCAATCTAGTCTAGAGAATTAGCAATAACCTTCCCTGATCTAAAATTCTCCTTCATATTTAAGGTAACTGAAAATTGTAGGAGTTGCCCTATAAATATGCAAGGATGTATATTATTCTTTAACTCAAGCAGAATCAGTCACTCCCTTTTCTCTGATTCCATGGGCCTTTTATTCATCTCTATTATCTCACTGTACTATAAGCCTAGATTTACTGTTTTATCTCCTTTGCAAACTGTGAGCTAAGGCAGAGAACAGCTATTTTGCTTTGTGGACCTAGTTCTTAATATCAGCATGGATACAGAACAAGGGAAAGAGGAAAGAAGGACTGGTGGGAAGGAGCGAGAGGCATTGTTCTTGTAGTACAGTGATTCCCAAAGTGGGCGCTACCGCCCCCTGGTGGGCGCTGCAGCGATCCAGGGGGGCAGTGATGGCCACAGGGGCATTTGTTTTAACTTTTTTTGTATTACCTTTCTATTCTGAGTTCAATAAATAGTTTCATAATTTCAAACTTCAATGTTTCTAATTTACACCTTTCTTTACTATATTTTACGAAAAAGGTAGAAACATTAATACATATATCTTTCTGTTTAATTGCTATTAAAATTTTAAAAAAATTAATTTCCAGGGGGCGCTGAGTAATATTTTTTCTGGAAAGGGGGCAGTAGGCCAAATAAGTTTGGGAACCACTGTTGTAGTAGGATGGCTACTTTGTTTTTCCACTACCTGGTGTTAGTTTAAGCCACACCCAATCATCTGACCCATTATGACCAACAGAACTCATTAACTAGATGGCTGGAATAGGTAATGGATGCCATCTGTAATAGAATGAAATTAATTGACCAGCTTGGGGATAAAACCTGTTACTCTACCCTCATTGTCACCATGCTCTAATAAGCCAAACTGACCAATCTTAAAAATCAAATTCCAAATTTCTGACATCCCACTGTTAATCAGCAAAACTACTCCAGAAAACCTAAGCATAGTAAAATAGAGGACATTACACCATTTTATTACTTCCTCCACTTATCTGTTTACTGTGGACAAAAAACAGCCTATTCACAATATGCAGTTCTAATGATAGAATGCCTACTAAATGCATGGCTCCATACCCTCTTCTTTCTTTGATATTGGAAAACAAATGAAGTGTTTTATTTTTGTTTTAGTTAACTCTGGTTAATGAGTAAGTTTGGTAGATTGGCCTTACGGGATAACATCATCTTAAAATTTGATGGACTGCCATGTTTACAAATAACAAGAATAAAAGAAAAATCACAAGTGAGATGCCTGGGCCAATATATTTTATCTTAGATTGGTAGTGAACAAGGCTGATATGATTTATTTCCATGCCAGAAGGAAGGAACAGCTCATAAAACAAATGAAAGGAGGCTGGTAAGCGGTGGGTGTTTTTTTGCCATACTGGTGGTAAAGATAGGCAGAGCCAACAGACAGTAGTAAAATGAAACCAGGTGATGTTTACTTGTAGAGGTCAGGTTGTGGCTGTTCACATTCAATCGCTGCTCGGAGGGTATCAATGGATTCAGCTGTACATAGTTCAATGGTATCACGTACTGCATAATGTGTCTAGATGAAAGCAGAAGAAAAGGCAAAAACAAAAGTGTTTCTTTTTGTAATCATACACCCACCCGATTCCAGAAATGCAATATGTTTTAGTAAGAGGCTTTGGCAGAATAATACAAATACTGATGCACATTTACAACTAAAAATTATTCAAGGATATTACAAATAATCACTAAGCTATCCCTACTGCAAGGGGATTCCAAAGTTAATGAAAAAAAGCTTTTCTTGATATTGACAGCACAGAGAATTTCATTTGCAGCATGCATATAATTAACTGAAAATCCTATAAAATATAATGCATTTGCTTTTACTGAGACCTATTATTTTGCTCACCATAGTGTATAGTGATGTAAATATACACATATGAATTGAACATAGCCCTTTTGGTCATAAGATTGCTAACATCTTGCCAACAGAAAGAAAAAAATCATTAATAGTTGTATTACACAAATAGTATAATTAATGACCTTGAAAATGCTCAAAGTGGCTACATTTCATATGAGTAGCAGGGAGATGATGTGTCTTGCTTGAGTTAGACAGAATATTCTACTAGTGTATATTATATACTTGATTTACCCAGAACTCAAGGCAGGCTCCAGCGAACCCATTTATTTTATTTTTGAAAAAAATACTTTTATTGATTTCAGAGAGGAAGGGAGAGGGAGAGAGAGAAACATCAATGATAAGAGAGAACCATTGATTAGCTGCCTCCTGCATGCCCCGTACCAGGGATCGAGCCCGCAACCCTGGCATATGCCCTTGACCAGAATCAAACCCAGGACCCTTCATTCAGCAGGCCAACGCTCTATCCACTGAGACAAACCAGCTAGGGCCCATTTATAAATCATCAAAGAAAGGCTGACACAGACTCAAGACTGTACTACTTACCCAGAAGGAAAGCTGTTGCATGGTCTTTGGGAAACAATACGGAACTACCTGAGCTAGATTTAAGACTATCTCCTGACTTTGAAAAACCTATGTACTTTTATTTAACTAACTTATTTTTAAATATATTTTTATTGTTTACTTTTAGAGAGAGAGGAAAGGAGAGAGAGAGAGAGAGAGAGAGAGAGAAACATTGATTGGCTGCCTCCTACCACACCCTACTGGGAATCGAGCCTGCAACCTGGGCCAGGAATTGAACCAGTGACCTTTTGGTACATGGGATGATACTGAGCCACAATGACCAGGGTGAAAACCCATGTTTTGACTGAATCAACTTAACAACTTTTTCCCTTATTAGGGAATCTTTAGGTAGATGTCTTCATTTTTACCTTGACATTCCCTCAAATATAACTTTGTTTTTGAACAGTTTAAATTGGACTAGTTTATCACCATACCCTAAAGCAGCAGTCGCCAACCAGTGGTCTGCAGACCACTGGCGGTCCGTGAGGTCCAAAAGGTTGGCGATCACTGCCCTAAAGCACAGAACATAGTCATCTAAGGCATTGAAGTTCCTTTTTCACATACTGAGTCCTGGTCCTCAACTCCAGATGGAATAAACAAGCAGAGAAAAGCCCTCAAGGATACACACAGAGGTGAGCACATATCCTTCCTTAAAGGTAGCATAAAGAAGATACATCTTCATGCCTTATAGAATTCTGGACAGTGGCCAAGAACTGACTGTGTCAGAAAGTACCAGGGAAGTAATTTATCTCCAGTTTGAGCAAATTTACTTTAACAGATTTATAATTCTTCCTAGTTGCAATAAAGCAAATATTTGCCAAACTACACCCTAAGGCATTGTTTTAAAAGCAATCAAATTATTCCAGATTACATTTTCTATATGCCAGGAATAAACATTTTTAAAGAAAATATTCATCACTTTTTAAATAAAGAGATCAAACTGTAAGGTGAGAGTACTTGATATTATTTTTATAGTTATACTAGAGGCCCAGTGCACAAAAATGTGTGCACTGGGGGGAGGGGGAGGGGGGGGTCCATCAGCCCGTCCTGTGCCCTCTCACAGTCT
>NW_005370538.1:1471738-1493078 GCF_000412655.1 Myotis brandtii
GCCTGGCCAGCCTGGGTGAGGGGCTGATGGCTGTTTGCAGGCTGGTCACACCCCCTTCAGGGTGGGGGTCCCCACTGGGATGCCTGGCCAGCCTGGGTGAGGGGCTAAGGGCCGTTTTCAGGCTGGCCAAGCCCCCCGGTGACGGAAGCTCCCAGCCTCTCCTTTTTTCCTTTTTTTTTTTTTATTCTGGGATTTATTTACCTTCTATAATTGAAACTTTGTAGCCTTGAGTGGAGCTCAGAGCCGGCCAGGTCGGGCGGGAAGCTTGGCTTCCTCCATCGCCAGGGGCAACCCAAGCCTCCTGCTCACTCCAGGTCCATGGCCACGGCCGGCTGAAAGCAGGTATCTGGGGTTTATTTATCTTCTATAATTGAAACTTTGTTGCCTTGAGTGGAGCTTAGAGCCAGCTGCGGCAGGCGGGAAGCTTGGCTTCCTCCATCACTGGGGCAACCAAGCCTCCTGCTTGCTCCAGCTCCTTGGCTGCCGGCCGCCATCTTGGTTGGGTTAATTTGCATATAGTTGCTCTGATTGGTTGGTGGGCGTGGCTTAAGCCATAGCGAAGGTATAGTAAATTTGCATGTTTGTCTTTTATTAGTGTAGATACTTTCAGCCTATGATTACTCTCATTTTAAAAAGCCTCAATAAAATATTAAGTGGGTTATATCAATATTTTTATATACTACTAACTGCTTGCAGTTAGTAGTATATAAAAAATGTGGTGGCGCCCGGCTGGCATGGCCTAGTGGTTGAGCATCAACCTATGATCCAGGAGGTCATGGTTCAATTCCCAGTCAGGGCACATGCCTGGGTTGTGGGCTCGATCCCCAGTGTGGGGTGTGTAGGAGGCAGCCAATCAATGATTCTCTCCCATCATTGATGTTTCTATCTCTCTCTGAAATCAATAATATATATATAAATATGGTGGCTTTTACTTGGGACATGGATTTTCTTCACCCAATACCACCCTTTTCCCCAAAGTTGAGAATTTTCTTAGAAGTTCAAGAATAACTACATAAAAGCTGTCTTCAAATACAAAATGTACACAAATAAGATAAAATAAGATAAAAGATTAGGGGAGTTGGAGGGAGTATTTATTGATGAACTATTCTGAGCTTAAAATGTGTAAGCGAGGTTTACTCTTCATTACCTTGCAATTGGATTCCCCATCAAGACTGGCTGTAGTAACATAACAGGTTCCATCACTAGTGCAGGATGATAGAAGAATAAGATCACAGGGAAAAGTTTCATCTGCCTGTACTTCTACTACATCACCGACCTAGAGTGGAGGAAAAAACAAATATAAATATTCTTAATTCCAAACAAAGCATTCATTATATTACAAACTAAAGTCAAAACAGTAGCAAGAGACCTCTCCTGTCCTGGGGCTTAGAGAGTATCTCAGCATCCTATACCACGTGAAAGGTGATAAAAGAATATTACTGAACATTCAGAATTCTCTTTAAGGTCATGAGGACTTGTGATGCTTTCAGATTACCCTAGTAGTGAAATTTAATCTCTAATGAATGACTTCAGCACCCAAGGACCTGTTTGCTCTCTGACATTTCTGGCACTGATGTTTGATAAGACATTTCTGGCACTTCATGAATGAATCAAGAAAATCTACATGTCTCAACTTGAGAACTTCATGAACCCTGGGCAATCACACTTCTACTCTGCATCATGCATATTTTAATATGTTTTGCATTCAGTGTGATAATAGCTATTATTGTTGGGTGTTAATTCCTTCTTCAGTGCTCAGAAAACCTCAGTTAATTATAGGCACCTATTTTTTTCCCCATAACATTTTTAAAAAAAATTCAAATAGGTCATTTTCCAACAATTCATCTGCTATTAGAAGAATCAATTAATATGGCAATGAAAAACAACTTCCTATGTGCAAGTGCCCCAAGCTCAAATAGAAGAAAAAGATGAGAGAAGAAATAATGAACCATTTCTACTGCAGATAATTTAATAATGTAGGGAATAAGTCATAATGGTTAAATAGGTAGGACTTTCTAACCTGACTTTATGCCCCAGCTTTGCCACTTTATAACTATATGACCTTGGGTAAGTGCCCTAGATGATTGCAACTACCTTGTAGGACTGGTCTGAGCATGAAACGAGGACAAAGGTAGTGTTTTGCAAACTCCCGGCATACAGTCACCATCTGATAGGTATTAATTGTAATTATTACTAATACCCTGCAACTAATTTCTTCCCAACTTTTTTTGGTGTGTGTAGGAAATCATCAGTCCAGCACTTCCCAACATTTTCATACCGTGGCACATACAGAAAAGATTTTTATACAGCACCCTCAGATTAAGGGTAGAGGCTGCTAGTGGCAGAAGATGACCCACTTATGAGATAGTCAATATCTGGCACAACAACCAAGACACAGTGGTTGTGAAACAATGAACCAATAACTAACACACCTGCCTCTTATTTCCTACACAATTTGGCAGATAAAGATGAGGATGTTAAGACCTACTTGGGAACAATTTCATTTTCTTTGCCAATCTTCATCAGTTGCCAAGAGCAACAGCATCAATAATTGAACTAATTTGTAAATAGCATTTTATTTGTTAGATCTATCCTTCTTCAATTACATAAACTTATGTAGCTTACATAAAACCACAGTTGATGCTTAAATAAACAAAACAAAAAAATGAAACCCTAAAGCATGTTAGAAGGAGGAAACATTCAAAGGGTTGAAGGTGATTCTCAGGCACTGAAAAATAAAAACCACAAATAGAGAATTTCTTCTACAACATTTAGGATTTGCTTAGATATTAACTATCAAGGTCCCTGTATCTGGAGTGCAAGTTGAGGCTTGGCGAGATGGATATGGGCCAGATCTCAAAGGTCCTGGCAGGCCAGGCTAGTGGGTTAGGGCTCACCTTTAAGGCAAAGGGGAACTGGGAAAAGACATTTAAAGAAAGAGAACAACATGGTCCAGTTAGACAATCAACTCTGGAGTTCTGGTAACATTGCAAGTTCAAAGCCAGAAGAGAGCATCACTATCCCTCAACATAAATATTAGAAAACCTACAAAATCATAATTTTTTTAGTTCATCAGAGAGCTGAGGTTGCAAAGCAACCAAGTAAACTGAATTTCAAAGTATGAAAAGTCCCTCTGAGGAGAGACAACTGTTTCACATTTGTCAAAGCACAGGATGAAGAGATGGCCAACAAAACTTGCATAAGAAGAAAACAACTGGATTTTAAACCAATTCTAAAAGGCTTGGTAGGAGCTAACACATTAGAATCTCTGCAAGCCTGATAGAAAAGAAGAGATCTACAGGCATCTGTTGGGTACTCATGAGAAAGCAAGAGGGTGGGAGACCTAAAAGAGCCTTCCTCACTGGTACAGGCATACAGGTTGTGATTAACTGTATGTCAGAATCGTGGACCCTTTTCTCATTTGAGGTAAAAGCCATCTGTGTCTAGGAGAAAGGAAAGAAACCCTCCTTGGCATATATCAGAAAAATGTCACTACTGCTAGAGGATATAGAAGCAAAGCCATCTGCTGTTGGGGATGGGATAGAAAACTCACTATACCGAGGACTTAGCATTGATAAAAGGCAAAGTTCAGCTTCCATGGGAGGTGGGGTGGGAGTATTGAGAAAGTTCCACCCTGAGGTAAAGGTACATCAGACCTGCCTATCACTGAGAGTAGAGCATGAGATACAAGAAATCACTCTGTTCCAAATAGAAGCCTTGTAATGAATAACAAGAAACAGCAATCTACCACTGGGGGAGGAGAAAGGACAGAGAGAGAAGCATCCACTGTATCTCAGGGATGTAGCACCTACAGAGGGTGGAACAGGAGCACTGAGAAAAACACTTTGGAGCCCAGGCCCCCCACAAAGCAAGAGGCAATGGCAATCCAGCACTCCAGGAATTTGAGGTCCAGTGGTGTACTGAAATATCAATAGCTACAAACAAAAACCAAAGCCAGCCCAACTCCTGACTAGATTGATGCAACTCCCAACACTAGGGGCTGACAGAAGAGGCCTGCTCTGTTCAGAATATAAATACTTTCTACCTAGGACTTCAGCATTTTTTATATACAATGTCCAAAATTCAATTTTAAAAAATGAGGCACAAAATACAAGACAAAAATGACCTATCATGAAGAGATAAAAGAGTCAACAGGGCCAGCCCCAGAAATGTTCGGATTTTGAAATTATGAAACAGGGATGTAAAAATAGCTATGATTAAGATTTTAAAGTACCTAGTGGAAAAGGTAGACAACATACATGTACAGATGAAGAACTTGGATAGACAGATGGAAACTACAAAAAAAAATACAGCAAATGGGGAAATTAGAAATGAAAAACATGATACTATAAAGATGTCCTTTATGGGGGGGATGGGGGGTAATGTGGGGATAAGGACACATATGTAATAACTTAATCAATAAAAAATTAAAAAAAGATGTCCTTTAATGGGCTTATCAATAGACTAGATACAACAAAGGAAATAATCAGTAAATCTAAAGAAACTCTTCCAATATTTCTAATGCCAAAATCCATATTCTTTCCCTTACAATATTATTTTAATATATTTTGTTGATTTTTTACAGAGAAGAAGGGTGAGGGATAGAGAGTTAGAAACATCAATGAGAGAGAAAGATCGATCAGCTGCCTCCTGCACACTCCCTACTAGGTATGTGCCCGCAACCAAGGTACATGCCCTTGACCGGAATCAAACCCGGGACCCTTGAGTCTGCAGGCCGACGCTCTATCCACTGAGCCAAACCGGTTAGGGCTCCCTTACAGTATTTTTTTTTACATTTGAATTCTACAATTTCTGTTTCTAGGATCTCTATGTGCTATGTGATTCCATCCAGTCTCATGGCTTCATATGCCATCTACATGCTGATAAAATCAAAATTTCTATTTCCACTTAAAACATCTCTGAGCTCTAGTCTCGACAATTCCATCCAGATGTCTAACAGGTATCTCAACATTAACATGGCCAAAACTGAATTTTTAATTTCCTTTCACTCCCATCTGTCCCTAAACCTGCTCTTCTCCATTTTATTTAATAGCACCACCATTTTGTTCAATAGTATTATTTAATTCATCCAGTTGCTCAAGCCAAAACCAAGAAGGCTATCTTTATTCTTTTTTTTTTTTTTTTTTTTTTTTTTTTCACTCCCTACATCCAATATATCACTAGATCCTGATGTCCACTAGTTGTGGAAAAGTTTGTTAATATCCTTCTGCCTCAGTTTCATCACTTTTAAAGAGGAGATAATAATACCAAAAAAACACACATATCCTACCTCATAGGACTGTTATGAATTAAGGATTAAATAAGTTAATATAAAGTAAAAGGGAATGCCTGGTATATTTATGTAATATATAAATGTTAACTACTATCTTTATTATCATTATCTCTACTACCATCACCCTAATATCAACTCTTACCATGTTTTGCAGTAGCCATCTAACGGGTTTCCCTGATTTCACTTTTGCCAATCTCCAGAGTTGTCTTTTTTTTTTAAAGATCAAGTCACTCCCTTATTTTAAAACCCTTCAAAGAATCCCCATTGCACTGCGGATATGGACCAAGTCACTCTCCTGCTCAACAATTAAACATTTAGACACGTTTGGTTTATAAACATCTCTTTACACATACAAATACTCCAGAAAAAGCTCAATCAAATAATCAAATAGCATTTCACACAACAGCATCAAATTATTTAATTAAGATTATACCGGGATGAGGTAAGCCTTAAGGTAATAAAGTCTAGTGAAGGAAAGATGGAATATGGGGGTCTTTCTAAGGGAATGGGGGTAATAGCAGAATCAGAAAGAGGAAATAGAAGAAAGAAAGATGAATGGGAGACTTTTACTACATGTCTTGTGAGTCACAGATTTAATTTTATGAAACATTTAGGATGCTTTGGTTCTTATGCTGAACAGTAATGCCGAGTTTCTACAACTGGTTTAGAAAATTCAGATCCTAACTAGTCTAGTTCATCACAGGGTCATCCCCTCTGGGATGCAGAGAATGGAGGGGAAAAAAAGAGTAAAAGAAAGACATTCTATGTCAAACTCAGGTAACCCTCCTATGTGGTAACCTTTGTCCCATCATTACTATAAGATGCAAGACAATTTACCTATCACTAGGGATATGGAGAACTTATGTCCAGACATTCTAGGTATTTAATAAATGATTCATCAGTGATAACTTTTGATAGTCTTAAACCATTCAAAGCAGAATCTTTTGTTAAAAACATTTTAATTTATTTTTTATTTTTTATTTTTTATTTTTTATTTTTTATTTTTCTATTTCAGTTTACTTTCAATATTATTTTATTATTTTATATTGGTTTCAGGCATATAACATAGTGGATAATCATATACTTTACAAAGCATTCCCACCTGGCACCATACATTTGTCACTATTTTATTGAATATATTCCCTATGCTGTACTTTATATCTCCATGACTATTTTGTAACTACCAATTTGTACTTCTTAATCCCTTCACCTCTTTTACCCAGTCCCCCAATCAAACTTCCCTATGGTATCCACCAGTCTGCTCTCTGTGTCTATGAGTCTGTTTTAATATTGTCTATTCGTATGGTTAGTTCTTTAGGTTCCATGTATAAGTGAAATCATATGGTATTTTTTCTGACTGACTTATTTCACTTAGCATAATACCTTCTAGGTCTATCCATGCTGTCGCAAATGTTAAAATTTTGTTCTCTTTATAGCTGAGGAATATTCCATTGTATATATGCACCACCGTTTCTTTATCTACTCACTTATTAATGGACACTTGGATTGGTTCCATATATTTACTAATATAAATAACACTGTAATGAACATAGGGGTCCATATATTCTTCTGAATTAGTGTTTTGGGTTTCTTCAGATATGTACCCAAAAGTGGAATTGTTGGGTCACAAGGCAGTTCCATTTTTAATTTTTTAAATAACCTCCATACTGGTTTCTATAGTGGGTGCACCAACCTGCATTCCTACCAACAGTGCATAAGAGTTCCATTTTCTCCACATTTTCACCAACACTTGTTTGTTGATTTATTGTTGATGGCCATTCTGAAGGTGTGAGGTGGTATCTCATTGTGTGCCACAACTTTTTTATACACTCATCAATGGGCAAGTGGGTTGCATCCATATCTTGTTAAAACAGGATCTTGAAGAGTTATTTGTACATGTGTGTTCATAATAGCATTATTCTCATAACCAAGAGGTAGAAGCAACCCCAAATGTCCATCAACAGATGAACTAATAAAGAAACTGTGCTATATGCATACAATCAGATATTATGTAGCCTTAAGAAGGAGAAAATCGTGTCATATGCTACCACATGGATGAAGCTTGAAGACATTATGCTTAAGTGAAATAAGCCAGTCACAAGAGGATAAATATTGTATGATCCCACTTATAGGAAGTATCTCCCTAAAGTAGTCAATCATAAAAACAGAAAATAGGTGTTTACCAAAGGATGGAGGAAGGAGGAATTAGTGTTTAGTGGTTACAGAGTTTTAGTGTTATAGGATGAAAAGGTTTTAGAGATTTGTTTCTCTACAATGTGAATGTACTTAATACTATTGAACCGTACACTTAAAATGGTTACAATGGTAAATTTGATGTGTTCTTTATTGTAATAAACAAAATTTAAATTTAAAAAATAACACCTTGAAACTAGGATAAAATATTTGTAAAAAGCACATCTGATAAAGGCCTGCTATCCAAAATATACAAAAATTGTTAAAACTCACCAATAAGAAAATGAACAATCTGACTTAAAAATGGGCAAAACACCTAAAAATTCACCTCACCAAAGAAGATATTAAGATGACAAGTAAGTATATGAAAAGATGTTCAACAACATATGTCATTAGAGAATTGAAAATTAAAACAAAAGTAAGATTCCACTACACACCTTTTAGAATTGTCAAAATCCACAAGACTGACAACAAATGCAGATGTGGAGAAACAGGAATTCTCATTCAGTGCTGATGAGAATGCAAAATGGAATAGCCACTTTGAAGATAGTTTGGCAGTTTCTTATAAGATTAAACAAGCTCTTAATATACAATCCAGTAGTCACACTTGGTATTTACCCAAATGAACTAAAATCTTATGTACACACAAAAACCTGCACATAGATGTTTATAGCAGCTTTATTCATAATTGCCAAAACTTGGAAGCAAACAAGATGTCCTTCAGTAAGTGAATAGATAAATAAACTACTACATATAGACAATGAAGTATTATTTAGCACTAAAGAAAAATGAACTCTCAAGCCATGAAAAGACATGAAGGAAACATAAATGCATATTACTAAGTGAAAGAAGCCAATATGAAAAGGCTACATACTGTATGATTCTAACTATATGAAATTATGGTAAAGGCAAAACTATGGAGACAGTAAAAAGATTAGTGGTGGTTCCAGGTTGAAGGAAGGGAGGGAGAGATGAATAGGCAGAGCACAGAGGATGTTCAGGACAGTTTAACAATTCAGTATGATAATATAATGGTGGATACATGTCATTTATACATTTGTTCAGGTACATAGAATGTACAATACCAAGAGTGAACCCTAATAATGTAAACTATAAGCTTTGAATAATAATGATATGTCAATGTAGGTTCATTGATTGTAACAAATGTACCAATCTGGTGGGGGATATTGGTAACAAGGGAGGTTGTACCTGTGGGGAAACAAGGTATATGTGAACTCTGTAGTTTCTGCTCAGTTTTGCTGTGAACCTAAGACTGCTCTAAAAAGTAAAGTTAATTATTAATTAAAATAAAACCTGTTGGCAACAAAATATCTTATACATTGCTGGTAGAATGTAAAATGGTAAAAACTGCTGTGGAAAACAGTTTGTAATTCATGAAAAATTTAAACATAGAATTATTGTATCACCTAGCAATTCTACTCCTAGGTATATACCCCAAAGATTTGAAAACAGGTGTTCAAACAAAATCTTGTACATGAAATGTTTGTAACAGCAATACTCATAATAGCCAAAAGATGGGAAAAAAACTAACTTCCATCAACTTATTAATGAATAAACAAACTGTGGTATAATCATAAAATAAAATGTTATTCAGCTATAAAAACTAATAAAGTATTAATACATACTACAACATGAATGAACCTCGGGAATATTACATTAAGTGAGAAGCCAGACACAAAAGGACACACAGTGTATGATTCCTTTCATATGAAAGATCTAGAATAGGTAAATTCATAGAAATAGAAAGATTAGTGGTTGCCAGGGACTGGGGGAGAGAGGAATGAAGCATGATTGTTTAATGGCTTATGGGGGTTTCCTTTTGGGGTGATGAAAATGTTCTGGAATTAGACAGTGTCAGTGGTTGCACAACACTGTGAATGCACTAAATGCCACTGAATCAATTGTCCATTTAAAAATGGTGTGCAGCCCTGGCCGGTGTGACTGAGCTGGTTGGAGTGTTGTCCCACGCACGAAGGGCCGTGGTTCAGTTCCTGGTCAGAGTACATACCTAGGTTGCAGGGTCAGACTCCAGTTGGGGTGAGTGCAGGAGGAAACCAGTGGATGTTTCTCTCTCTCTCTCTCTCTCTCAAACCAATGAAACCTTGTCCTTGGGTAAGAATTTTTAAAAAGTATATTTTTATCATAATAAAGAAGCATAAAGAAAAAAGGTGTATTTTTTTTACCATAATCAAGAATAAACAAAAATTAATACCTTGATCTTTTCACTCTCTTTTCTAACTCGCTTTGCATTTTCAATAATGTAAACATTCCTCTTGTTGACTTCATTGTCAGCTCTGTGTCTCAGCCAATCCTCATATCCCTAGAAGGATAAAAAAACAACAAAACTATACAATCAAGTTCATATAATGAATTAAATTTCTATAACCCCCTCCATGAGTTACCAGCATAAATTTATACTTACAGTATTTATATATATATATATATATGCCTAAGCGACTGTTTGACCGGAAGCTATGATGCGCACTGACCAGCAGGGGGCAGACACTCAATGCACAGGCATGGAAACATGGAACAGACTGATGAATCTCAGAGGGAAGGGGGGAGGGAGTAGGGTGGGAAGAAATTAACCAAAGATCTTATATGATTTGAGGAAGGTTGAACAGCTTTTTACATATTTACTAGAGGCCCAGTGCACGGATCTGTGCACCGGTGGGGTCCCTGGGCCTGGCCTGCGGGGATCAGGTCAAAACCGGCTCTCCGACCTCCCCTGTGAGGGGTCCTGGATTACGAGAGGGCTCAGGCCAGGCTGAGGGACCCCACTGGTGCATGAATCCATGCACCGTACCTTTAGTTTCAAAATATATTGCTAAAGAGACATTACATTTTTATAGAAAAACTAAGATACGCTTTCAAAATATCCCTTAGGTAAATAGCTTTATTGTATTAAAAGGTTCTACCATTCAACATTTAAGTATTAATGAAAACACAAGCATTAGAGCCTTAATATTCTTCAACTGAAGGACTATGATCTGTTCTTTTAATTCTACTCTTATTCAAGTTAATGTTGATCTTTCTACTTTTGAATTTGAAAAAAAAACATTTCTGGGTATTATTTTCTTACAGACTTAACCACTTAAATATATTCTTCTGTAGTAGACCATTGGAGTGATCATCTCTGAGGAAACTGAAATCCTCCCAGGGACAGAATAGAAAAGGCAAGCTAGGGTTATTTTGGCAGAGAATCTATGATAAGTTTTAGAGATCAATAGTTAAACTACACTGACTTGGTGGTAAAAAAAAATATAAATTGGTGTTCGTTTTTTAGAATTAGAAGTAATCAGGGAAAGGTCTAATGGCTCATTTTTCTTTGGGCTTTTTGTCTGGAATATATTTAAGGCAAAAGAAACAAGGCGAGAGGATGTTCATTTGTTTGAGTACAACCTCCTCTCCTGTTTTTTACAATACTTTCCTTTTTTTCTTTTAATTATATCTGTACCTTTTCAAATATAACTGTTTGAAAAATACTTTGACTGCTTCCCCCTTTTTTTTCTCAGTTGCTATATTCATTCCAATTCTGTCTCTCTTTATGACTATGCTAGGCTATCATTTCAGTGAGGAGAGAAAGGTCCTAATATGAACTAGTATTGGAATTAAAATGAATCAGTAAGAGCTTTTGAAACCATACAGGATATTTTGGGAAGCAGCAATTATATGATGTTAAAGAAAATAATCTTAACAGCTTAAGGGAAAGAACATTTCAAAAGTCTTGATTTAGTAACCAAGAACTTGATAAAATATTCTTGTAGTTCCTGTTAGGCAAGATAGAAGACCAGATAACCCCAGGAGGAAACATAACCTTGTTCCCAATACTGTTAAGCAGACTTTTAATTTGGAAGTTCTTTTGAGACACTGTTAAAAGCACTTGATAAGTACTATGTAAAAGTATGTTTGTAATTAGCCTGGTTTTGTGGCTAATTATGTGATACAAATTGCTAACCTATCCCTTTTCCTCCACTTTCTGTCCATTTTCAATTTCATCCAGAATGCTCAAAATACTTCAAAGACATTGTAACTGTGCAGAAACTTCATTTCTTTAGTATAACCTTTTCTCTTTTCTTTCCTTTTGATTCAAACTGGCCTTGCCCAGAACCCTGACTCACTTGCCTCCTTCTCCCTTGCATGTCCACTTCCTGAATCATTAAGCCCTCAGGACAATGAGGTTCAAATAATCTTAGGAACAAAGCCTCTGGTCTGTTGACCACAGAAACAGAGTTTTGATCAGGTCAAAGTAGAGATAATATCTAATCTTCAGTTATGTTTCAGCTCCAGGCCCAGTAAAGCAGCAAAACCAGATGCACTGATCAACCACTCCCTACTCTAGTGCTGACCAATCAGTAGAGACCACGACCCTAACTCCCTTAGTCACCAAAATTAATGATTTTCCCCCCTATACAACCATTGCCTGGAAGCCATTGGGGAGTTAGGTCTCTGAGTATTACCTCACCTATGACTTCAGGCCTGGGCCACCATCTAAAAATAAATTCTTATTTTCTTTGCTGCAAACCCCTGTTAATGTCTTACTGGGCTTTGATGCACACAGGCAAAGGGACCTGTTAGTCCAGTGACAACATCATAAAAACACTACATCTACCCTGGAATGACCACCTCCAGATTTCTTTCATATGACAGAAATGTATTTAAGATAGGTTTTTGAGAAGTTTCTGTTATTGGAGGTGAATAACTTTTCTGATACATACTAGTGTAAGTTCTCAGTTCAAATATTTTTTTTGTTTCTTTCATAGCATTTCCTGACATTTTTAAATTATGTCTTTGTGGTTTTGTTGTTATTGTTTGTGTTCCCTACTATAATGTCAACTCTATGACTACAGAGACTGTGTCTGTTTAGTATACCACAACACTAACTTCCTTTGTCACCATGATTGATGATTTTGTCCCTATAAAACCCATCCTCTGGAAGCCATTGGGGAGCCAGGTCTTTGAGCATTAGCTCATCTATGATTCCCCCTGGCAGGCTACTTACTAAAAATAAACCCTTACTTTTTTTTGACTGCAAGCTCCTGTTCCAGTTTTATTGGGCTTTGACACATACAGGCAAACGGACTCCTTTAGCCCCTTTAGTCCAGTATCAACATCAGCATTACAAACCATGGCAGCTGTCAGCTTTGACAAGACAATAAAAGTCTCCTCCACCTACCACCCCCTTCAGCACCATCAGGAAAGACAACAAAATTAAAGTATTTATGCTCTTGTGTTATCTACCATAGGCAAACAAGCAAAAAAGTCCACTTGATTGGAAATGTTTCAAATAGACATACCACAATGAAAAAAATTAATGCACATTAACATTTTGCCTCCCACTTCCTGACTTGGATAATATTCTCACACAAAAATATTGAGAAAGAAAGGAGCATGAATATTAATGATGTATTTTACAATCATTTTAAGAGATTTTCAATAAGAACCAAATATAAATTAAACCCCTCAGATATAGTGTCCACTCTATATAAATATGAAAGAGAACCCTTGACAATGAAATTCAAACTAGACAGAAATAAAATGCAGACATAAATGTAAATAATAAATTTACCTGCTTGATGGCTGTAACAGTTATAACAAAGAAAAGTGGAAGTCCACTGGTAACTGGGCTAGTTGGTGTATCTACTGTGACCTAGGTAAATAAATTAAATTGAAAGTAAAATAAAAATAGTCAATAACTTATATGCAGTCTGTACATGCTGAAAAAATTTCAGAAAGAATGCAGACAAAACTTATTCTGGTAGCAGGGTGAATGTTAACTTTCATTAAAACAAAAGCAATCCACACAGCAGTTAGTTTAAAAAAATACTTCTAAATCAGGTTTAGTTTTCATCACAGGTTGAATTAACCCCTTTATTGAAATACATCCATTCATTTACCATCTATTTGTTGAGCACCATTCTGTCAGTCCCTGAACTATTATCAGCCAGGCTCTAGAGATGCTGCTTTAAACAGATGGAGAAAAGTCCCTGACCACATACAGCTGGCAGCTTACAGGGAAAACCAGGTATTAAAAAAAAAACCTTGAGACCTGAAGAGTAAACAGAAGTTAACTAGATGAAAGAAGGGTGCTTTCCAGGAGCAGTAAACAGTGTATACAAAGCCTCTATGGTAGGAGGGAGTGTTATACAGGTAATGAAATAAAGGGAGCCAGTAACAAAAGCATGTGGTGTGAGACAGGGCTGGAGAGGGAGACGGGCCAGACCAAGCAGGGCCCTCTATGCTAGAATTCATTCTTTATCCCACAAACAGTGGGAAATAATTGAAGCTTTTAACCAGGGAGAGTTCACATAAAGAGAACTACATTTTGAAAAGATTTTCACTGCATTGTGGAAAATAAAATGTAAGGGAACAAGAATGGAGGCAGGGATTCCATTTAGGAAGCTACTGTTCTAATCCAGATAAAAGATCATGGCTTGGATGAGGGGAGTAGCAGCAGCAATGGAAAGATGTTCCAGAGATATTTAGGAGGCAAAAATGGCATGACTAATAAGGAATTTCTTGTAAGGGGTAATTAAAGATGTCTTCCAAGTATTTGGTTAACATGGCTGGTTGATGTTGTCATTCACTGAAATAGGAAACATTGAAAGAGAATGAGAACTAGATTTGAGTGACAGAGGACCATGAGTTCCATCTGCCCTCATAATTCATTGACTCTCATCTCTAACCCCCACATAGACCTGCCCCTGCCACACACACTGTGTTGCAGACGCAGGCTTTTACATAGCTCTGTGTCTTCACACAGACTGATACCAGTCTCTAATCCTTCAAGGCTCAGTTCAGATATCACCTACTCTTTGAAGCCTTTTCAAGCTCCTCTTGGGTAGAAAAAAAAAATCTTAACTTCTACCATATCCCCATAACATTTTGCTAATGCTACTTTTATGACTTTTACTATATTAAATTAAGTGAATACATGACTAGTTTTGGCTATACATAAATTCCTTCAGGATAGAAAAGCCGTATCTTCATTGCACCTGCTAAAATCTTTGTTGTCTGGCACATAAGAGGTGCTTGCTATATGTTCACTAAATTGAACTGAGATGCGCTGTAAGCCAAGTGGAATGATTCCTGTTCATAATCCTCTATGTAGTTTATTTTATGCTGGCTCTATATAGTTTATTTTATGCTGGTCTGTAAGACATCTTACCATGGATGTAGGGGAGCCCCTTTTAAAGTGCCCCATCATTCAAAATTGAAATTGGCTCTTTCCCATATCACAAACCAGATTGGTTTTAAGTAGCAGGGCCAAATTAAATTACAGTACCATTTACTCAAAAATTTAAAGTGGATAAACAGAAGCACTTAATACCAATAAGGCATTTCAGCAATTTCATTGAAATGTTTCTGCTTTGTTTTAGAAAAATGAAGTGAGGGGGGAAAGTACCTTTAATGTAGTAAAATTTTCAGTGGTTGATTTTGGCAAGGGAAAGATTTTAATAACTTACAGACTTAAAATGTAAGATGCAATTTAAAATGTCTAAATACTAGGCTTTCACACTTAAAGTAAATGAATGAAGAGCATAACTAATAATCAGGAAGATAAGTGATACACTTTCCATTAAGCTGAAATTAGTGTTTAATAAAGTAAACTATTAACCTAAACTATTTTCTTTTTTTTTTTTTTTATTTTTTTTTTAAATATTTTATTGATTTTTTATAGAGAAGAAGGGAGAGGGACAGAGAGTTAGAAACATCGATGAGAGAGATCGATCAGCTGCCTCCTGCACGCCCCCTACTGGGGATGTGCCCGCAACCCAGGTACATGCCCTTGACCGGAATCGAACCCGGGACCCTTCAGTCCGCAGGCCGACGCTCTATCCACTGAGCCAAACCGGTTCGGCACCTAAACTATTTTCAATTTTGATATATACCAATGCATTTAATGGTATATAATACATGTGCTTCAAGTGTGAACAAAAATATGAAATCCATAAAAGTTTTTTTAAAAATAACAGCTGCAACAAGTTTTCCAGTGAAAGTGCTACTTTAGAAATATATAAAATAATATAAACCTTAATATGTAATATCGGTACTTTCAAAAGTATTATTATAATAAGCCCTGAAACATCTTTTTAATCACAGGTCATTTTAAGATTAGAAGTAGAGTGAAAATTTGTTTGAAGTAATTAAGTTTCTAAAAGTGGAGTGGCAGTTTATGGAGCTCTTACCTGTACAAGGAAAATTATGAGAAAATAAAAATTTGCAATTCTTCTAAACTGTTCAAACAGATTCTTTGGGAGAAAATTCCAAAGTGTATACTGTAAAGAAGAAAGAAAAAACATATGATCAAAAAGCAAACTAAAAATCTTAGCAATGACTCATATGGGTCCAAGTTATCACTACACTTTGAAAACATGTTAAAACCCAATGCACGGCCAGTGTAGCTCACTGGTTGAGCATCGGCCCATGATCTAAGAGGTCACCAATTTGACTGCTGGTCAGGGCACATGCCCAGGCTGTGGGCTGGATCCCCAGTAGGGGGCGTGCAGGAGGCAGTCAATTAACGTTTCTATCTATCCCTCTCCCTTCCTCTCTCTAAAATCAATAAAAACATATTTTAAAAAAACACACCCAAATCTCATACATACGAATAAGCATATACTTAGAGATATAGTAAATAAACACTTTTGAGTAATAAAGTTTCACATTGACCATTACAATTGGGCCATCTAGTCCCAGACCTCTGCCGTCCCTGTCTTAATTTAAATTAGGTTCCTTGTTATGTGCTCTCATATCATCCAACACTTCCTTGATAACACTTGTTGCAGTGAATAATATATGCATGCACTTTTATTAAAATTTCTCCTTTAATAGGCAATGACACAAAGTAGACACTCAATAAATTAGTTGGATGAATGAATGAACAAATTAATTCCTCTGGCTCAGCTAACCTCTGGAGTCTTGATCACAATCACAGATATAACTCTGTCCCAACCAGTACCTCCCAGATCCATGACACCTGAGGAGTACACATAACCCTGGGTCACAGAGAACTTTCACTATAATCAACAACATACCACCCTGGGCTTTTGTAATTGGTAATATATAAAGGTTTTAATGCTAAACTGTACATGGGCAAGAGGAGAGACCTCTTGGGCCAACTGTCAAATCACATAGACTTTCTCACTGATACCTTAAGCACAAGAACTGAGTCAGTTAAAAATCACCAGAGGAAGTTGAATTTTCTAGATACTTGAATAAAAAAGACTAGAAACCAGTAAGAAAAAAAAGTCTCTTAAGCTAAATATCTAAATTTATACTAATGTGAGAAAATATCCATTAAATTAAGTGAGGTGGATGAAAAGCCAAAGTAACAGAACATGGGAATTTATACTACTAACCCCTCTTTAAAAGGCATATGGGTTCGATTTCCCAAAGGAATATCAAGAAAATGAAGATGAATGGAGGGAAACATATTCAGTGATGCAGCTCCATTATAACCAACAAAGAACCTACAAAGTTCTTCCCCCAAGTTTCAGAAGTGCCTCAAGGAAGTCCATTCAAAATTAAGTGCATAATTGTGTGTGGATGGACATCAGTTGGGAGAAGAGAGTCCACATTTTCATCAGATACCCAAGGCAGCTTGTGACCAAAAATAAAAGGGATCAAAACCACTGATCAACTTTTTTGTGTGTAATTAAAGTTTATTTGAGCACAAAATACTTTCTCTGTCTATAAAGTTTGTTTCCTGGCCTAGGGGGGAAGATCTCTCTGGACAACTAAAGCCAGCATAGCTCTGTGGATATATACATGAGTGGCTAAAGCCACTCCACCAAAGTGTCTCTCTCTCATTATGTTTTCTTCAGGGAGATGAAGAAGGCATCTGGATGAAGATCTGGGAAGATTTTGAGTGGGCCAGGCAATTAGGATATACCTTGAGGACGCCCACCATCTCCATGGATATTTCTATTGCAGGTATCCACTGCGGCTAAGAATCACATGATTTCACTCATATGTAGGATATAAAACTGAAAATCATGGACACAAACAACGGTGTGGGGGTTGCCACAGGGAAGGGGGTGGGGGTGAAAGGGGCCTAATATATGGTGACAGAAGATGATTTGACTTTGGGTGGTGGGTACACAGTGCAATATACAGATCTTTTAACGCAGAAATCTACACCTGAAACCTAGGTGACCCTATTAACCCATGTCACCCCAAAAAATTTAATTTAAAAAACAAAACAAACAAACAAAACACTGATCCAGTCATTTTGAAGCTGATGTAGTCCGAATCAGCACTTAACTGTTTCAAGAATAGGCTAACAGCTGAATTTTTGGCTTGCTGACATTTTGTTCCCTAACTAAAGGTTTTTTAATTGAACAAACATTAGGAACTGTGAGAGTCCTCTGATGGGTCTTGACACATAAAAGGAAACATTTTTGTTCCTAGGGTGACACGGTTCTTTTACCCTTTTTCTACCTTTCTAAAGAACAGGTTCCTTGAGAAACTCAGGTTATTCCCTTTATAGGAAACTACTACTATATGCCCTCTTCTTTCCTATTTCAGTTCATGAGCTATTATGGGCTATAACTACACAGATGAACTTAGAGGATATTATGCTAACTATGTATGGTGCTAGGTGGATACTGGAAATATCAGGGGGAACACTTTGTAAAGTACATAATTGTCTAACCACTATGCTGTATACCTGAAACTAATACAAAATAATATTGAATGTAAACTAGAATTTAAAAAAAATGTAAAAAGTACAGCAGAGGGAAAGTCAATTATATATATATATATTCCTAATATGCAAACAGACCAAACGGCGGAACAACCAAACAACCGAACAGTGCTATGATGTGCACTGACCACCAGGTGGCAGAGCGCAGAACATGGTGGGCGTTGGCCATGGTGGGATAGTAGAGCAGGTGAGCGGGGGTGCCAGACCAAGGCGGGGGCCCGTTGCTGCTTCCGGTGTTACTGAAAATTCTTTGCTCCTGTGCACCGTGGTCCTGCCCAGCGCTCGCACCTGCTGCTGGCACTGGAGCTGCTACTCACACCCGCTGCCGGCGCCCAGTGCCAGCCCGGATCACTCGGCACCATAAGTAGGTACAAGTGGCGGCTGCTGGCCCCGATGACCCCTGAGGGCTTCTCCACCTCCCCCTGCTCCTGAGGGTCGATTGGGACTATTAGCCTCCTCTCGCACCCACTGCTGTTGCCGGCCCCACTTGTACCCACTGCCGGCGCCAGAGCTGGTGCTCGCACCCGCTGCCAAACCCTATCACTCGGTACCGTCAGTGGGTACAAGCAAGGCTGGCACCATCAGCGCGTGGGAGTGGCGGTGGTGGGTGGCCCACAGTTCCTTTCAAGGTGCATGAATTCGTGCACTGGGCCCCTAGTATTTTAATAACTATGTATGGTGACAGGTGGGTACTAAACTTATTGGGGTGATCACTTAGTAATCTATATGAATGTCTAATCACTATGATGTACACCTGAAACTAATATAATATTGTATGCCAACTGTACTTAAAAAAATAAAAATATTAAAAAAATAAACTCAAAATTCCAAACAAACAAAAAAGGTCAGAGAGCATATCATAGCCCCTTTACACAGGTATCTAACAAGAAATCTTGATTAAAACTTGTGTGTTGGTCATTTACTCTTTCACTCTAACTCAAAAGCAAAATTAAACTTCTCATCTCTTTATTATAATACAAATGTCATACAGCATACCTTATTTTAAGGAAGATCAAAAAAAGCCTACTTTTTAGAAAAATCTGACTTAAATTTAAATTTAATTAAAGCCATATATAATAAGTTATTCAAATTGACTTGTTTACCTAAATAGTAGTCTCAGACTTAATTACTAAAACCAATTACAATGTTAATTCACAGGAAGAAAATGTTTGTAGCATTTCTTTCATTAACAATGAGAATAAAGTTTTTTTGGGGGCCATAAGTAAGTTCTTACTCAAAGAAGTGGATCTTAACATGCAATTATAAAATTGAATAGCAACACCGACATAGAATATGTTTAAAAATGGGTTCTACAGAAAACTGCCAGCTTTGCAAGTATATACAATGTACTTCACAAATACTCTGTAGTGAATATAATTGGTACATAAATGTGGCCTCTAAAGATGCAATTATGGGGGGAGGTGTTAAGATGGTGGCAAAGTAGATGGATCTTTCTAGCACCTAATTCCAGAACCAAACTGGAATTAAAACTAAACTGGGGAGTTTCGCCGAAACCGGTTTGGCTCAGTGGATAGAGCGTCAGCCTGCGGACTGAAAGGTCCCAGGTTCGATTCCGGCCAAGGGCATGTACTTGGGTTGCGGGCACATCCCCAGTAGGAGATGTGCAGGAGGCAGCTGATCAATGTTTCTCTCTCATCGATGTTTCTAACTCTCTATCTCTCTTCTCTCCCTTCTCTGTAAAAAATCAATAAAATATATTTTTTAAAAAATAAATAAATAAACTGGGGAGTTTCACCCTGAATTACCACCTGAAGACTGGCAGAAAGGGCAGGGTCATGAAAGGGGCTGGCGGAGCTCCTAGGAGTGTTGGCCCAAGGGCGAGGAGGGTTTCCCTAGAAAGAAGAGAGGTCAGGACCCCAGGCAGGGCATCCCAGAGCCAGCAGTAGCCACTCACCTCTGTCAGGGAGCAGAGACTCCCAGAGACAAAGCAACTTTTTTTTAAGGGCTGCCACACAGGATTTTCTTTCCCAGTCACTCACCCTAGGTTTCACAGAGGGAAAGCAATACAGACTGGAGTAGCCTGAGGAGAGACAGGGGTGGAAGGAGTTGGGGAGAGTCGCTGGGGAGCTGCTGTCGAGATACCTGTGCTGGGTCATCCCCCCACCATATAGGAGCAACCATTTTTCCAGAGAGGCAGAAGTCTGTGGAAAGGCAAGTACCCTGGCCACCTTGGGATACAGTTTGCCCCACCCTAAGCCATCCCACTCACTCCACCCTCTAAAATCCAGCACACCCCATCCTGCATCTCAACAGGAGGCAGCAGTCTCAGGGAGCACTTTGGAGTGGGGTCATCTATGTGGTTGGCACTTCCCTGTCACCGAAGAGCTGGTAGAAACTCCTGGCTTCTGGCAGACCCACCGGAATGCCTAAGAGGGGTTCCACCCTGCCGAGGTCAGGGAAATATTTCAGAAGAGACTCAGTGGACTGGCTCTGGGACAGGCAACACACCCACCATCTTCCCTTAATTCTGAATTTTTGCTGACTGGCCTCAGGGCCCCATGGTGCTAAAAAAGCCAGTCTACAAGCTCAGCTGGGCCCTTCCCATGGGCAGCAAAGCCCAGTAGAGGCAGCCACAAGATGTGGATTGCTTGAAGTTTTGAAGAAGTTCCCGAGAGCCAAACGTGGCCAGCTTCTGACATTGGTTAACACAAAAGTATCTCCTGGGAGGCCTGAAATCAGTATGCAAAACAGCCTCACAACATAAAAGCAGAATCCAACGGGAAAACCTAGTAGTCACTAAAATCTGCTGAGGCGAACTTCACTCCCCCAGTTATTCTCTTTTTCATTTTTATTGCTTTGGTATTATTATTATTACTAGGGGCCCGGTGCACAAAAATTTGTGCACTGGGGAGGGGGTTCCCTCAGCCCAGCTTGCCCCCTATCACATACTGGGAGCCCTAGGGGATGTCCTACTACCTGCTCCCTGCTCCCTTGGGGAGTGGGCCTAAGCCACAGTCTGGCCACCCTTTGTGGGAGTCGAACGGGCTGATCAGGGGAAGGCACCAGCCCCATCACCGCACTGTTGCAGCCACTGCAAGTCAACAATTGCTGGCTGGCTCCACCCTGGTTCCCCGCCTCTGCCGCCATCAACAATCGTTGGCTGG